>NC_140933.1:154067067-154292573 GCF_014529385.1 Adiantum capillus-veneris
TTATCTCACGAGAGCTTTCAAAGCTAAAGGGGCTCCAAATATTTTTTCCCTTGTAAATGAAAGCATCTTTGAAGATATGAGTAGCTTCGCATTTCTTATTATTTATCTTTGAAAGCATTTTAGTTGGGTGACATCTATAACATGTGGGATACCCATGCATCATCTGCATACGGTGCCAATGCTAACTGAAAGTTGTGTTGTTTCCATGGGTGCAGGTGAGGGTTACCTTCTCAACTATGGTTTTCAAAGTTCTTTGGCTTGAAGATGGCGGACTTATATATCTTCAGGCTCTTGATTCTCTTGTACTTGTGTATAAAGTATGTTATGTACTATGAATGGGAATTATACCACCTTTTCATTGACATGATTTCTAGTGTCTTTTGTAATTTGAAAGGATTCTTTGGCGTTTATGCTATATTGTTACTGGGAACACACACACACACACCACACACACAAACGTTCAAGCCGTTGGTCACCCTTTCTATCTCCCTCTATCAATCTTTATCTCTCTCCCTCTATCAATCTTTATCTCCAATGTAGGCTTGTAGGGAGATGCAATTATATTGTGTGTGTGTGTGTGCACGTGCGTGAGTGCATGAATACACAAAATGAGGAAGGTGGATTATAGTCCCTATAATCACTCAAAGATGAAAATCTCCCCCCCCCCCCCAACCCCTCTCTCTCTCTCTCTCTCTCTCTCTCTAGACCTTGAGATCAAGACTCGCCGAGTAGATCTTATAAACATATATATATAGAAAAATGTAGGCTCATAGGGAGATGCAATTATTTGTGTTTGTGTGTGTGTGTGCACACGCGCATGCGCATGAATGCACAAGTGAGGAGGCTGGATTGTAGTCCTTACAATCACTCCACAAAGATGAAAATTCTCTCTCTCTCTCTCTCTCTCTCTCTCTCTCTCTCTCTCTCTCCCTTGAGATCAAGACTCGTTGAGTAGATCTTTTATATCTATTTGGATAATTATTCTTATGACAATTAGATTCACCTTTTCCCCCTCCTTCCCCCCCCCCCCCCCCCCCCTCTCTCTCTCTGTCCCTTTTTCTCTTGCTCTCTCTCTCTCTCTAACACACACACACACATGCAGACACACATGCCTGCACGCGCGCGCGCGTGCACACACACACACACACACACACACACACACACACACACACACACACACACACACACACACACACACACACACACAAAGTTTTGAGTTCTAGAATTGTTGGCTAGATGTTTGAGATCTCTCTCACTAAATAAGAAGAGGAAACTATAATAATCTTTCAATGTGCTAGATTAGAGATTTGAGGTGTCTTGATGTGTTCCTTTGGCATTAAAACCTCTCTCTCTCTCTCTCTCTCTCTCTCTCTCTCTCTCTCTCTACATTGCACAAGTGGATCTTTGAAGTATGTTGGAATTTTTTTTCGGGCGGGTTGGAATTCTCTCTCTCTCTCTCTCTCTCTCTCTCTCTCTACATTATGTGATGCGTAGAAGTGTCCAGCGCTCGAATTCCTTGAAGCTCTTTAGGATGAAATATCAAAGTAGAGTCACCCATCAAATTTGAGGGTTGGAGTTTTTTTATGGCTTTCACAAAGAAAAGTAGAGTCACACTTTAGATGACACATGGATGCCTCCAGGGCTCATCTCTCTCTCTCTCTCTCTCTGTCTCTCTCTCTCTCTCTCTCTCTCTCACACACACACACACACACACACACACACACACACACACACTCACATGTGTGTACTTATCTAGTATTTAAATTATGTAAATTTTTTTCTCTTTTCATAGGTTCCTATTTACCTTGGTCATTGTTCCTAAGTTGTACCCTAAAAATATTGTATGGGTTGTTTTTTTGAGGGAGCAACCCTCTCCCTTCTATCTTCACATGGGTACCCACCCCTAAAGTTATTATGTAAGGATCGTGGCTTTCATTGCTACCCTAACCATCATGCCCTCACTCTCTCTATTCCCCTTGACTGTACTACTACACACCACAGTCTACTGCTAACTCCTACACACACTCTCTCTCCCTCTCAACTCCCAGTATGCGAGCAGGGGTGGCCATAGAGGCGGCTTGGGAACCACTAATCACTCTGATCGTGGGGCGTCTTCTCACCTTGAGAAAATCGGATGAGCTATAAAAGTTGGCTCCTCTTAGCAAAGGCAGTCGAATCTCCTATCATGATACAAAAGAAAGCGTCTGTATTTCAAAGTGAGGTGTGAGGGCTTTGACACTGTGCAACTATGGAGGTTGTTGAACTACCATCTCACGTGGTTTCATCTTGTGCTTGATCTTGACTTTCTTGCTCAATTTTGGTTTTCTTGTCTTTTTTCTTTGGAGCTGATACTGGTGGTTGGCACTTCTATCTTGGTAGCTTGAGGCTCTGATGATGCTACCTCCTGGAGGTTTTCTTCTTGTATTAGGGAGAGGGTTCTTGGCATTGTAGGATCTTGCATAGTTGATGTGGTTACCTTAGCCTCCTTCCCGTCTCGTGTTGTCTCTTCTTTACCTTCATTCTCTTATGTTGTTTCCCTCTCTTCTTGTCCATACACAAACTCTAAGTCTGCTAGAGGGTCATCTCCTTGTTTGTACATAGGGTTTTAAGTTCTAATGTTGCAAGGGTTTGGTTTCCAGTACTCTTCAAAGCCGCCTTGGAGGCCTCTTTCTATCTCAAAGGCCTTATTTTCCATTTTCAATCTAGCATCTCTTTGAGGCGATTCCTCTATGATAACTAATGGGGGCAGTCTGATGCACTTGGAGCTTTTCTCACCCACATTTTGCTTCTCCTTGGCATCTCTCTTTCTTTCCTCCTCTATATTGAAGGGACCTTGGGAACCTTTGGCCGTATTCTCTTGTGGTTGGTCTTCAAATTTTGGTTCATCTTCTGGGCCTTCATCACTTTCTTCATCTTCATCATTTGAAGGCTTCATAAGCTTTCTTTTGTATCATGATAGGAGATTCGAATGCCTTTGCTTCTTTTTATTACTCCTCTTTATTTTGACCCCAACTATTTGCCAAGAATTTTGATATAGGGTAGGTGGAAGGTTCATTAGGAAGGGAATGGGGTCTAAGGGGGCCTCTTTATTTGCAATGTGATTAAAAAGGAGATTATGGAAGGGGCAAATGGGTGGATGCCATGTGGATTGAAATGGTGGGTATGGTATGGCCTCAAAGTAAGTGGTCAAACTTGTACTTTTTTATAATATATCATTCCCTCCCTCTCTCTCTACTGTACCATTTCTCACTTCTCTTCACTTCACCTTGCAAGTTGCTTCTCTTTCCTTCCTTTCAGTTTTCCCTCCCAAAAGCTCTGCAACAGAAGTTTGAACGTCCTTTCCCTCCTCAAGCTTACTGCATTCTTGAGGACTGTATTCTCCTTAAGCTTGTGCATTCTCCTCAAGTTGAATTTCTCCATGGGCCTCACTAAACACCTCTACCTAAAGCTGAAGATCTGCAACATATCCTTTTGCTAGATCATCCCTCTTTCTTTCCTCAATAGGTTTCCTGCTCCTTCTCCATTAAGCTCTCTAGAGAGGATCTACTTCCCTCTCAAACTTTGCAACATTATCTTCCCCATTAAGTCAACAAGCAGTTGGAGCAATATAGCACTAAGTGGCATTCTTCACCTTTGTGTACCATCAAGAATCTTGCTCTTTATACAGCTGAGAACATGGATGTGCAATGTCCAATCATAAGTTTTTGTCTGCAGGTTGTGTCACTATTTCCCATGGAATCATCAGGTACTCAACGACCTAGGAGTGTCATTGAATCCATTTCATGTAGCAATGTACAAGACGATAATGGATATTGGGTGATAATGAAGATCAAACGAATGATGTGGGTGACAATGTAGCCCAACTCAAGAGGTGCACACAAGGTCTCAAGGAGACACATGGCTTCTTGAGCACACCATTGGAAGGGAAGAATCATGGAGTTCAAGCAAACACAAGATGGAAAGAGGCTTGCGAAGGTGTATCATGTGTATGTTGCTTCATAACTAAAGCTAGAGACAACAGTGGCTCCATCGAGGTTTCGTGCAAACTGTAATTTTACTCCTCTTTCAAGTTTTTTGGTTGTCTATTTAGTATTTTTTCTTGTATGTTGCTTTTGATGACTGTAAGAATTTCATTGCTTGTTCATCTTTGCAGATGTTTTTCCATCCAATTTTGTAGAGTGGGAGCCAATAGAGTCCTTCACATGAACTTTTGAGGCCATCTACACTAAGCTTCGCAAGTTTCTCTATGCTGGCTGTCCATCCTCTGAGCTTGCCTCATGTGAATTTTTTTTTCATAATCATACTTATGTCACACTTAGGCGAAATGGATATGGTAATCTTTCTTCGGTTCACTCGCCAACCTTGGAGAGTTTGGAATGTGCCTAAACTAGACAGTGCCTTGATCGGAGCAACCAAAAGGAGAATCAAGGCGGATGTGCAAGCAACAATGAAGTTTTCAGAAGCTTGGATTGTAATAAATGAATCAAGGGGCCTCTACACAAGGATTGATGCTTGCTCAAGGGTGCTCAAAAGAGCATGAATAGGTGAAATCCTTCCATGCTATGCTCTTTTTCATCTCTTGACTCCTTACGTGCTTGGATTAAGTGAATTTACTTCTAGCTATGGTTCCTATCATTCCAAAAGCTAGGCATACATGAAAGTTCAACACTTTGCTTTACAAAAACTAAAGTCATTTAAAATCTGGCTTTATGTGTGCTAATCATAGGTAGTCAACCTTGACCTTAGGTTAATATAGGTTCATTGCTTGTTAGTCCTAGACTCCTAATGAATGCCTTAATAGTCCACTCATTTCTAACATGACAAAGGGTTTTGATTAGGCTTTATTCTCTTAGTCCATTTTCCATAAGAATCTCATGCTGGAAGCAATAAAAAAAGTGCTAAAAATTTAAAAAATGACCAAAAAATTGTCATGAAAGAGTAGCAAAAATGCTACAAGACACTTGAAAATGAAACTTTAATGTTATGTTTGTGTCTATGTTACGCCTAGCGCCTTATTGGCACTTTTTGGTAGGTGAGAAAAACCACCTTGGCTCACTTGGTCAAGGCCCTAAATTAATACCTTGGGCTGATAGGGGTTAGTTGTTGCCTTGATAGGCTAGTAGACTTTTGGACACCTCCTTGAGGGTTCAAGGAGCCAAGAGTTGTAGCTTGACTTAACTTAGGGTGATCGCCTTGTGGAGTGCTTTAATTTTTAGTATGATACACAATAAATGTTCCATGACCAAACGCTATGTGATAGTGTACTAATTGATTTTGAGCTTCTTGACCCATAGATATGCATAGACTTGGTTGTTGTATTATGACCAATCATATGGTTTTTTGGCTAGTAGATTTATGAACTTTCATTAGCTTAGGCTCATATTTGATTGCTTATGTTACATGCTTAAATCTAAAATTTCAAGTGGTTTATTCTTTATAACAGTTAATGTGTTTTTTTGCTTTATGTGGTTTAGTTTTTGGTTATGGACCCATCTTTGGAAGCAAAATTCACTTTGCATAATCTTGCATTTCATGTTCTATTCATCTTTGTTGGCCTTTGATACTTATGACTTGCTTTATGTTTTGATAGCTCAACATTCCTCCAAGGAAGTACTTTCCATCATGTCATTGTGATCTAGTTCAGTGGCACTCGAGGACGTGTGCCAAATTAGGAGGGGGGATGTTAGCCATAGCTAACACATGGACTAGGGATTCACCAAGCACAGGAGGATATGCTACAGTTTTTTCTATTAGTCGTGTATAGTTTCAGCTTACATTTGTGTATCCTATGGAGGTGAGCCTAATTTAATTGTAATAGATAAAGGTTTGGAGTCCATGCCTTTATAAGAATCTCTTTTATGCAAAGAGGATTTATTCTTGAGAGACCATTCTTGAGTATCACTTTTGGATGGCCTAGCCTTGAGCTTAATGCCCATGCTTAGAAGGCTATTGTTAATCCTTTGTAATTAGAGAATCTCTTTCTTGATTAATATAATCTCTACTTTGCTCATTAATCTTGTTTCTTCTACATTACATTAATGTCATGCAATAGTTTTACCCTCTCATTGTTCTGGATTTGGGTGTGTTAATGACTTTTTGCTTTGATGAATGACTTCAAACATTCTATGAGTACTCAATTTGTGATATTTGGAATCTCTAACTAGGTTGATTAGTGAAGTGTGTGTGCACTCTTGATTTTGTGATTGGAATATGGACCTATTGTGTGCTCATAAGTGGGTAGGTTTAATGAGATTCAAGTACCATTTCATCCTTGTGTGTGGAGATTTTGATCAAGTACCTTGGTTGGCATGTGGCAATTGGGGAGGCCAGCACCAATGAAATTAGTGTGTGTCTGTCAAGAGGGTGCTTTGAGATTCAATTCATTGACAAGTCAAACTCTGGTGGGCTTTATCTGTGTAGGTGATGCTTGATCAATGATTAGGGCGGGATTAGAGTTAGTCAATTCATGGATAATCTCTACTTGCATTGGAGAAGCATTCTCATGATTCCTCTTACTCATTATGTGCAATGATGCTCTTACACTTTATTGTGTGATGTTTCCATGCCCTAGCTAGGTGATGCTCTCTCTGGATTGATGATTTTGTCGGACTTGCCAGGGAGCGGTTGCCTAAGCTAGAGGAGTAGAGGATTCTTTGGTGAGAGTAATTTCATCACTAGTTTCTTTTAATTTTGTAGTATTTTGAGTGTGTGTAGCTCCATGTGGTTAAATTGGATATGTGTATGACATAATTTTGAGTTAATTCATCCCAAAACCCCCAAATTCACTTCTAATTCTACAAATCTCACACTAACTCTTACTAATTTCACTTCAATTCCATGCTAATCACTACTGATTCATGCAATATTTGTTGAGTCAAAATATTGTTGGGTTTGAATATTTGCTGAGTTGAAATATTGCTAGGGAGAATTTTGCTAAGTCTGATCTTGTATGCCAAGAACATCTTGTTGGATAGTTATAACTATCATCTTGCAGTTGTATTTTGCAGGAGTTCCGTGAATTGGAAGCTAAGCTATGGTGTTGTCCACTTTGTCTGATGTTTCTTTGGTGCATTCTTTGTTGTCTCTAAAGTTGTATGTCTGATATTTTGTTGAGTATGATTGTCGAGTGAGTGTCTATTCTCTATATGAGCGTGTGTGTGTGAGAGATTCATGTGTTTTTTGAACCCCAACACATTTTGTGATCTTACTGGTCCATTTGATGGTGACTTGGGAGGAATTAACCATTGCCATCACATTTAGAAAAACAAGACAACCCTATAATCTAAATCTTGTAAATTAAAATCATAAACCTTGATTTATATTTTGTGCAGGTACATACTAAAATAAAGTTTCTGTCTCTCAAACCAAAACTCTAAACCTACAATTTATACGATAAAAGTGTTACCCTTGCCTTTTGCTTAATAGAAGTGAAATATAAAACAAGATTTTTAATTCACAATTAAAAAAAAAAAAAAAGATCAAACTATTTTTCATGTACAAAGAAATATTGATTAGTTGATAAATAAGCAATAACACTCAAAATAAAGGTGAAACAAATGATTATCTCCAATGCAAGTAAACATGTTTACTCTACCACAAGCACAAATAATCTCTAGCATTTTCTAGTGTGTCTAATGTATCTCTTTGTGTTTCACGAGTGATGATACTATGAAAGAACATATCCCAAAGGAGAAATTAGACCATGGAACAACAATTGAGGAGCAACAAAGATGATGGGTTTCATCCATCAAGTTTGATTAGAAGCATTACTGCAGATTCAAAGTTCATATTTTGTTGCTATAAGTGCTGCTGATTCAGGTGTTGCAGATTCAAGTTGCACATATTTAGCCCGGTGTTGCAGATTCAGGTTGTGCAAAATGACACAAATATGGCTGATTCTGCAAAGACAAAGACACACTTTTTTGAAATCAGACATAGAAATATAATGCTAAATTTGATGTTGATAGTCAGATCTATCAAAGCAAACAAACTCAAGAATGGTATCTTTTACTAAATTTTTCCAAACATATAAATACATCACTAAACTAAAATATCCCAATCAATTTAAGCAACCAAATAAATGAACCTTGCGGATCTCGGTACATCATTCGTGGCTCTCCGTTTAGCAAATTTAATGGGAATTGGATTAATGTGGTGCAATGATCTTGAGGGTTGAACATGATTGTTGTATTTTAATGAAGTGAATATTATGAGGGGCAAAAGGAAGAAAGATAAATGTGAGGTTTTCATGAGTAAGAAGCATGAGGTGGATGATTGTCCATGGGTAGTTGATGAGTGCTCAAAGAAAGGTGCTTGTAGGAAGTAGCACATGGTGGATTTGTGCACAAAAATTCATAAAATTAGCTGCAAATTGCATAAAGCAACTTCCTATAACAAGATGGAAAGAGCCTTAGAGAAGTTAGATTATTATGAAGATGACTTGGAGATTACATATGAATGGCTAGATGATCATAAAGGGGATATGCAAAAAATTGTTCTAATAGAAAGAAGGTTTGCAAGTTGCAAAAAGCATGTGAGAAGTTGAGGGATACATATGAGAATGAGTTTGAAGGGGATTTGAGTGATGATAATGATGATGGATGGAGGATGGATCCTATATAATTCACCAAGTAGGGATACCAAAGATGGAAGGTTGGCCAAAAGATCCTAGAAGAGCCCCTAGATATCCCTACCCTACCACTCAGATTTGATGAGGAGCAATTTCTGGAAAACATATTGGTTCAAGAGGAGTCTCCACCAAAAAGATCCGTACAGGTGAAGATGCAGCCAAATGGTGTTGAAGGAACATTAAAGGAGTTTAAGATGCTGAATATGATGATTGGAAAATTCAGACAAAAAAATCAGACCATTATGACAGATGTTGTGGATGATCAAGAGAATCAAAATTTTGGTTTTGAATGTTTTGAAGGGCAGAGTTTGATGTCACTGATCGATATCAAGAAACGATATGTTTCAGTTGCAAAGAATTGGAAGAAGTAGATTAATTGTTGTTCCAATCTAAAAAGGGGTGAATCAGAAAAAGGTCTCACATATCAAATCGAGCATGAGGAATGTTAAGAGCAAGTCCTTGAGGAGTATAAAACAAGTCTAACAGGTTTTTTGGAGCATGCAATGACCTTTAAAATGAAAAATGATGAAATTTCAATGGATGTGCATTTTAAAATTGATGTGGGACAACTTATACTCAATCCAAACATACTTTTGTTGGAAGATGTGTGTTTTAGAGCTGATGAGACAATAGAAGTGGATTCTTATAGGATGGACTATCAGATGTGGATGGCTGATTATCAGAATTCAAATTTTTTATGTGTTGCAAATTTTGGAGTTGCAAATTGGGCAAAGAAGGATGCATTACAGGAATGTTTAGGTGGGCTTAACAGTTGGATTATGTGGAATGTGCCTTTTACAGGAGGATGATATCATTTTGAAGAATATGGAGGATGATTTGATTTTGAAAAAAGTTCAATGGAATGATAGAAAGTTCACAATGTGAAAAGACAACAATACATCAGATCCATCAACAATGGAAAGTCAATCAGTTGTAGCAGTGGGTATGCCAAAAATCTACAGAGGAACATTTTGTAAATGGAAAGTTAGTGGAAACTCAAAATTTTATAGAGGATGTTCCGTTGGAGTTTGTGTGGATTTTTTTAAATTTCTCATTAAATTTTTGTTCCATAATTTTGTTTTTGTATGATCTGATTTGGATATATTTGTATTTGAGAGGTTCCCTACCTTGGCATGTTGTCAAAAAGTGGAGCACAATGATATGGGATTGACATGTAAGGTGTCAAAACATTTAAATTTCAAAGGGACATCAGAACAGGGACATGTTGTTGCAAAGGACAATGGAATGGCTATCAAGATGTTTGTTGTTGTGTAGGATTGTATGAGTAGGCAACAGATTCAGCTAGAGACTCAGATGCAACACGTAGCAAATTCTAGTGTATCTAAAGTTTTGATGCATGTAGAAACTCAATTAATGGATAGTCTAAACTCAAAGATAGAATATAAGGAAGAGAAGCATAAGCAAGAGATGCAGGAAATTCTAACACAACATCTGAGTGAAGGTGGCAAAAGTTAAAATGTCACACAAACTTTGGAGATCACAATACAACTTGAACTAGAGAAATTGGAGAGCAGAAATACAAATTTGTAGGTTCAAAATGAATTTTTGAATCAATGGATTCAACCTTTGTTGAAGTTGAAAAAGCATGCTTTAGGGCAAAAATAGACGGATGTAAATGGTGTGTTGATGTCTAAGTGATATCTTTCCATTGTAAAGCAGAAAATGGTAGAGAGCATGCAAGAAGTTTGGAAGGCCATTAAGATCCATGAGTATAGAACCAAAGAATTGGGGGAGCAATTTTTTGATCAAAAGCAGCATGAATCTGAGCAGGTCAACAAGATTCTAGAGCAAGGAGAAGGACCAACAACACTCGTGGTTAAACAAACAGAGCCAAAACAACAAAGGATCAAAGTGGAGTAGCAATTGTGGAGGTACTTGAGAAGCTGGTTTGCTGAGTCTAAAATATCAATGGCTGATCTAGATAGTGTTGCAAAGATGCAAATAGAGTCCGAATGTTTTTGATCAAGGGATATGTGGATTTGAGTTGGATTTCTACGTATCCACCACAGAGACGTGCCATGTGTTGACCATACATTATATGTTGCGCTAGATTTGTGCCGAGTCAAGTCAAATTTTTGCTGAGTCAAATTTCTGTGAGTAAGATTTACTGTTGATCAATATATTTGTTAAGTCTAGATATTTGATGAGTTGGAGTATTGCTGGGTCTGAATATTTGTTGAGTCAATATTGTTGGGTTGAAATATTGCTAGGTTGGATTTTACTGACTATGATCTTTTATGCCAAGGACATCTTGTTGGATAGTTATAACTATCATCTTGTAGTTGTATTTTGCACGAGTTCTATGAATGGGAAGCTAAGCTATGGTGTTCTCCACTTTTTGTTATCTCTGAAGTTGTTTGCCTGATATTTTGTTGAGTTTGATCGTGGAGTGAGTGTCTATTCTTTGTTTGAGAGCATGTGTGAGAGAGAGAGATTCATGTGTTCTTTGAACCCCAACACCAATATACACGCACCCATGGCCCATGCCATTAGCCTCGGATCTTGTTGTCTCATTTGTAAGCTATGAGCAAATTGGGTGTTCCATTTGAGCTAAAAATTGTGACTCAGATTTGTCAGGGATAATGTCTAACCTTTTAAGAAGAGTGAGGTTGAAGGCTTGACCCTCTGCCAATTGAAATTAAAATGATTGATTGAAAGATTAGAGCACAAAGCGATTTTTTTTTTCCAAATCTTGCATTGCTTTTTTGCTCAAGAATTGGATCAAAATGATTAGTGCTCCATAAAATTTCAAGTTTTGGCATATTGAGTCATTGTTTGTGACCTTGTTTTTTTGAAAGAAAAGAAAAAAGGCAACTTGACTTACCTTGGGGTGGGCAGCTTGTGATGTACTTTATTCTACTATAAGTAGGAAAAAAATCCTTCCATGAGCTTCATTAAACGCTATGTGACAGCGTACTAATGGATTTTGACCTTCTTTATGACCCACAGACATGCATAGACTTGGTTCTTGTATTATTACCAATCATATGGTTTTTTGGATAGTAGGTTTATGAACTTGCATTAGCTTAGGGTCATATTTGATTGCTTATGTTACATGCTTAAATATGAAATTTCAAGTGGTTTAATCTTTATAATAGTCAACGTATCTTTTTTCTTTATGTGGTTTAGTGTTTGGTTATGAGGGACTCATCTTTTGGAAGCAAAATTCACTTTGCATTAACTTCATTGCACTTCATGTTCTATTCATGTTTGCTGGCCTTTGATAGTTAATTACTTGCTTTATGTTTTGAAAGCTCAACATTCCTCCAAGGAAGTACTTTCCATCATGTCAACGCGCTCTACTTCAGCGGCACACGAGGAATGAGGAGGGGGGATGTTAGCAGCAGCTAACACATGGACCAAGGATGCACCAAGTGCATAGGAGGACATGCTACAATTTTTCCTAGTAGTCGTGTATAGTTTTAGGCTTACATTCGTATATCCTATGGAGACGATCCTAATTTAATTGTAATAGATAAAGGTTTGAAGTCCATGCCTTTGTAAGAAGCTCTTTTATGCAAAGAGGACTCATTCTTCAGAGCCCATTCTTGAGTATCACTTCTGGATGTCCTAGCCTTGAGCTTGATGCCCATGCTTAGAAGGCTAGTGCTAATCCTTTGTAATTAGAAAATCGCTTTCTTAATTAATCTAATATCTACTTTTCTCATTAATCTTGTTTCTTCTACATTACATTAGTGTCATGAAGTAGTTTTACCCTCTCATTATTTTAGATTTGGGTGTGATAATGACTTCTTGCTTTGATGAATGACTTTGAACATTCTATGAGTACTCAATTTGTGATATTTAGCATCTCTAATTAGGTTGATTAGTGAAGTGTGTGTGCACTCTTGATCTTGTGATTGGAATATGGCCCTGTTGTTGTTGTGTGCTCATATGTGGGTAAGTTTAGTGAGATTCAAGTACTATTTCACCCTTGTGTGTGGAGCTTTTGATCAAGTATCTTGGTTGGCATGTGGTGATTGGGGAGGCCAACACCAATGCAATTAGTGTGTGCTAGTCAAGAGGGTGCTTTGAGATTCAATTCATTGGCAAGTCAAAATTTGGTGGGCTTTATGTGTGTAGGTGATGCTTGATTGATTATTAGGGTGTGATTAGAGTTAGTCGCTTCATGGATAATCTCTACTTGAATTGGAGAAGCATCCTCTTGAATCCTCTTACTCATTGTGTCTAATGACGCTCTCATAATTCATTGTGTGATTTTTCCATGCCCTAGCTAGGTGATGCTCTCTCCGGATTGATGATTTATTGGAATTTGCCTATGCTATGACTACCTCCTATACTTGATATCTTCAAAATAGGTGATATATTTTAGAAGGCATTGAGAAATACATTAGAGTAATTAATTTTGAGACGCCTCTCCTCAACATCTTTGTTTTTACTGCATTGAACGTATTGAAGCATCAATTTTGCATTGGTTATGGTCCTCCATCCATAAGAAAAACTCTCTGATTGGAGTGGTGCCTTCTTTCAATGGTTGGATAAATTTGTATTACACACACTTAAACAAAGAATGAAACTTTCTCTATGGGAGATTGGTTGGACATTGTCTTACTTGATATCCTCCATCATTTTTGGCATTGGTGGGCAATGCTGTAAAATATCAATAAATCTTATAGTAGCTCTAAAATAAAGAAGATTAAAACTACTAAGAAAAAATGCATAACAATATATTCCAAGTTGAAGGCACCACTTACAATCTTGACCGGTTATGCTTTTCCATCAAGGAATTTGCAAAGTAGCATCTCCTCTTGGTAGCATCAAGCAATATCATACTCCAATCACCACTGCAAAAATTCATGGTGTAAGCCATATCAATATCCAAAAAGGGTAACAAAAGTCATAAAAAATCAGGGTCTTACTTATCATGGTATGGGATGATGAAGACCTCACAGACTTCCAAATCCATATGCCTTGTCCACCTGGTAAGGTCTTTGGAAACTCCTTTTGTAAGAAAGTAAAAAATCGAAGGGTCAACCACCTCTACCTTTTCCTAGACATTTAAGGGAAAGTCATGCACCATAAGCCTATTTCAGAAAAGAAAATAGAGTTGCTAATTCAAGATACACAATATTAAAGTCACAAGATGCACAAACCACATTGCAGGTAGAGTAAAAAATTGATTAATTGATCTCAAGGGTCTAGCTAGATAGAATTTTTAGGCTCTCTGCATCCAGGGTCACATAATCCTCTCTATTGTGTGGATCATTTGGTAGGAAGCATGATACAAGTAATCCATTTGGGCTAGATGAAGGGAGCATTTGGTTGATTTGCCTCTCAAGAGCTTCTAGAATTTCTTGTGTCTCCTTTTTATTTCCTTTCTTCACTATCAAAGGTAGCTTCTTCACTATTTACATTTGGATCCTTAGGCTTTCTCCATGAAGAAATGTTGAGAATGTTGTATACCTTCTCATTATGCATTGCTACTTGCTCTAGAATCTTGCTAAATCTATACCATAGTCTTCTTAGGCTTATTACATTTTTGTCCATGAGAGTGACCGTATGAGCATGGGTAGCACAAATATAAGAGTCTTGCATGATCTCACTAAGAAAGTCCTTAGCAACTTCTTGAAGATGAATGCTGACCTTTACCATCTCATGTCAGTTTTGTACTCCTCTACAATGTATTGAGTTTACCAAACACCAAGCAAGCTTTCTCGAGCAATGAAAATACCGAGCGAAGCCACTCAAACAACAAAGTTCAAGGCCTCTTTTGTAGCTATTTCAAAGTTCTAAGAGATAACTAAACATGTACATACAAACAGATAAATTAGTTTTTTTTGTAGCTCACATGTACAAAAACGCAATACACAATCACACTCACTTGAGACATTATGAGCTTTATGCCTTAAGTCCATTAGTAGTTTTTTTGAGCTTTCCTTAAAGAAAATCTTACAAGATTTAGTCTAAATAGGTCCGTAAATGCTTCAAATTATACTATAAACCAAAAGAATTTTAAAGTGTGCCCATATTTTCTTTGATTATAAGAAATGTTTTTGGCAAGCCTTGGTCCTACTAGCTTAGTTGTTCAATGTGACTACATGCTTTAAACCAATAATTCATGATTACACCACATCTCTCACAGTGGCGGCCCTTGGTACGCTCTCCTCCTTGACCAACATGATTTTCCTTCCTCCAGTCTCTCTCTCTCTCTCTCTCTCTCTCTCTCTCTCTCTCTCTCTCTCTCTCTCTCTCTCTCTCTCTCCAAAGAAACACAATTCTCTCATAATAATCAACAGAAACACAATAGTACTTGTGGAAATGCTTATTCTCGTCGACAAGTAGAAGACCACGTCGAGATAAATCTTCTTCAAAGCCCCCTACCCCTAAAAACCCCTCCTTCATGGTGGTATGAAGGTTTTGTATTGTGTTTTGCAATGAGAAACACTCTGATAAACCTCCTTTTCAATATTTACGGGGAATTCAAACCTACTCTTCTCTCTTAGAACCGATTGGAGCTTGACCCTCCTGCCATGTGGCTTGCAAGTGCTTCCCGTAAACTGTCCACTCTTGCATTAATTGCTTTAAATTATCAACATCTTTATTCTTCTAGATAGACAACACATCTTCAAGTATAGATATGAACAATAAAAGCTTACTTAAAAGGCTATTGGTATGATTTACAAGTCTGCAAACAATTGATTACATAACCTACAAGGAAACCAACATTGCCATTTAAGGCTTCTCCCTCTAGCCATAAATGAAATCTTTTCACCACCTAGCTGGCCCATCATGGTGTAAAAAACGATGGGTCCTTCTTGGTAAAATACGATGGGGTCCTTCTTTGTAGATACATCAAGCCCATCGTGGTGTAAAATAACGATGCATCCGAGTCTTTATAAAGTATGATGGGGTTCTTTTTTGTAGATTACTCAAGCCGGATGTTTTCTAAACTTTCTTCTGATGACCTCTACATCAATAATGTCAACATCCAATCGAATCTTTGCTATTGCTACTAGTTCAGAGAGAAACCAATGATAATGAGATCGCCGATATATAATATGGCCACCACCATGGAGGTAACCATTTTTGACTTCGGCCCTCTGATCTTCCTATATGAATTAATTTGTTCCTCTTCCTGAACTTTGCACGGTCGCCCCAACTCTACTTTTACTGCAATTGCACTTTGAGCTTGAGGGATACTGCCTTTCCCTATTCCTTACTTTTTGGCCTTTGCCCAACTACACCATGCTCACTACCTACCATCCGGAGCTTTGCAACTTGCCCATTGATGGCAAGTCCACCCATCAGCTTAGACCCGCGGCACTCGTTAAGTCACTGATATCTCTCAAGCTGACATCCCAAAATAATAAGGCCGCATGCATGCACATACTTGATTTCAATCGCCAATCTCTAATCCTCTAATGCCCAAAAACAGTTGCGGATTGTTTTGAGGTCTTTTTCATTGCCTACTCAAGTGTAATACATACATACATACCATACATACTTGCGAGGACGAAATGAAATGCCATTAGTATCAAGATTCCTTTATTCCCTCTCCTGGCCTGAGGTGCTCCCTCCCCTCCTTCTCACCATCACCTTTGCCATAACCCCCTAGTCCTTGTCTTTACCTCGGTTGTTGTGCCGCCTCAACCATCATCCACATGTCCATGCTTGCATTGTTGCCCAATTATCCCTGTCTCCCATCAGCCTCACCTTGCTTCTCTATTCTTGTCACCCTCCCCTCCTCCCATTGGCGAATAGACGTGTTCCTATACACGACTCTGCTCCATCTCCTATTCTTCTAGCCCTCCCTGCAAATCCTCCACAGTAGCCATTTGGCTTGTGCTTGCCGATATCAAGTATCATGAACTCTCAATCTCTCTCTCCCTCTCCCCCTATAGCCTCCTACAGCAGGTTCTACCCGAGTACCATTTCCAGGATGCCTTTTACCTTGCAGCACTCGCTAAGTGATTGATATCTCTCAAACCTCTCAAGCTAACATTTTAAAATAATAAGTCTTCATGCATGCATGCAGTTGATTTCCTGTAATGCCCAAAAATAGTCCATGATGCCGTGGATTGTTTTGAGGTCTTTTTCATTGCCTACTTAAGTGTGATACATACATATTGGCAAGAAAAAAATGAAATTCCATTAGTCTCAAGGTTCCTTTATTTCCCCTCCCGACCGCAAACGCTCCCTCTCCTCCCTATCACCATCACCTTTGCCATAAACCCCTGGTCGTTGTCCTTACCCAAATGATTTTCTTATATTAAATTGATCACTTAATGTGGGAGAATAAACGAGAACAAGGGTTAAGATATTGACATGTGCTTATAGATCTATCTCAACACGGGGCCAATGGTAAAGGGGCCCAAATGAGAGATGGTCTATCAAAGAGCAAGGCTAACCAATGGAGCATAAGACCTTAGGGTTAGCTTCATTGAAGACCTCCAATAATGAGTGTAAAATTCCTTTGACCTTAGGTAATCTAAGGCTGTGCTTGAGGTGGGAACGTAGCCCAAGCCTGGAGTGCTTGTCATGCTTGATGACTAAGATGCTTGAGGTGCTTGATGACTAAGGTGCTTGAGGTGCTTGATGATTGAGATTCTTAAGGTGCTCGTCATGCTTGAGATGCTAGGGCTGTACTTGAGGTGAGAACCCAACCCAAGCTTGAGGGGCTTAAGGGCCAAGCTTGTGGTGGGAACCCAAACCAAGGTTGAGTGGCTTGAGGTGTGCAAAATTCAAATCCAATCCCTACAAAGAAAGCAAAGGGAACACTTTTCAAGTTCCTCCTCATGTTGCCCTCATGGTGTGCCTGAGGCCTATTGGTTGGCCATCCAAGGGGTTTAATGATAAATTAGGAGATTTAAT
Organism: Adiantum capillus-veneris; assembly: GCF_014529385.1. NCBI lineage: Eukaryota > Viridiplantae > Streptophyta > Polypodiopsida > Polypodiales > Pteridaceae > Adiantum > Adiantum capillus-veneris. The sequence continues at coordinate 154,084,550 of NC_140933.1, forward strand.
TAATTGTCTTTGCATTTATCAAGTTGTCTCTCTCAAAGGGAAAAGGGGGACACTTGTCCCAATGCTACCCTTGTTTCTTGTAATGCCTCCTCCTTGTGATTGGCTAGGCCTGGAAGGGTCCAATGAGCTTCAAGCATGAGCTACAAGGGGGGGGGGGGGGGGGGGGGGGGGGGGGGGTGTCGACCAAAGCAAGCTAGGGGGTTGCTTAGGGGGTATACTCTCCCACACACACTCACACACACTCTCATTATGCATTGTGAAAATTGCAAGAGCTCCCTCTCCTTCTCCAAGCAAGTAGAGGTTGAGAGCCTACACCAACACTCTTGGCTATGGAGTGAAAATCCAACCAAGAGCCATGCTTCAATGATTAAGCTTGCCATCTCCTCATCTTCATTACTATGCTATTGTATGCTAACAAGAAGAGTGATGATAAGTGAGGAGCTAATTCTTTCTCCTATGAAATGTTTCTTCTTCCTCTTCCCTACCCTCATTCCCTACTAGCTCTCTCCACCTCCGAAGGTGTTTGAGTTCTTGGGACTGAGGCTTGGGATAGGTAAAGCTTTCTTCAAAATTTATGTTATGCTTGTGATGCATGAAGCTTTCCATCTTCATTGCATCACCTAGGTCACAAGGAACACAAAGATTGTATTGTAACAAGACTCTCTTAATGTGGGAGAAATCATAATACAAATGCCTATTGGAGGGGGGACCGGCTCCACATAAATCTGGTCCTCAATTGTTGTCATGTTCTCTAAATTCTCTCTCTTGCAAAAGTATTGTTCATGCCAAGTTAACTAAGTGCTATGCCAATGTTGTTATCTTCAATTATGTTCACCCGCTATGCTCACAAAGTAATTTCTCAAAAGTACTCTCATTAATTTCAGCTACTCTCAAGTTAATAGGCCAATTCCATTACAAGCCATTTAAGGTCCACTGTGGTGAATGCCATAGAGCAGTCTTGCTTCAAGAAGGGCATCCCATAGCATATGAGGGCCGAAGGCTCAATGCCAATAAACGAGTCTTGGGTATATACGAAAAAGAGCTTTTAGCTATTCTACATGTCCTAGACACGTGGAAGCACTATTATTGGGGACTCCATTTATTTTGTGAATGGTTTACCAAAGTCTCAAGTACTTCATGACGCACCCCAAGCTTTTCAATAAAAATATGAGGTGGGACACTTTTCTTTCGTAATTTTATTTTCATATTGCTCACATTGCTGGTAAGCAAAATCAAGTGGCTGATGCACTTTCACGACAACCAAGAGTCAATGCGGTGTCTATATCAACTCACAATGATCTATCTTCTATGATAGATGAGTATGCTATTGACCTTGACTTTAAAGACATAATGTTAGCCCTTACATTGGGGAAGAAAGAAGAACCATTCACCTTGCAGGATGGTTATCTGCTCCATGGCAATAGGCTATGTGTTACCCACTCCCTTCGTGAAAAAGTCATGTATGAATCCCATGCTCCTCCCTATGCGGGGCATAAAGGTATTCAACCTACTCTGTGAGGAGTAGAGATGTACTTATATTGGCCTAATTTATTCCTATAAAAAAGACTCTCTCGCTCTCTCTCTCTCTCTCTCTCTCTCTCTCTCTCATTGTGTGAAGTGCAAAGTGCAAGAGATCCATCTCCTTCTCCAAGCTTGTTGAGAAGTTGAGAGCCTACACCAACACTCTTGGCTATGGAATGCAAATCCAACCAAGAGCCATGCTCCAATGCTTAAGCTAACTATCTTCTTCTTCATCATTATTATGGTATTATGCTATTCTATGCAAGAAGAGTGATGATAAGTGAGGAACTATATGTTACTTCTTCTTCTTCTTCTTCCCTACCCTCATTCCCCGCTAGCTCTCTCCACCTTCGAAGGTGTTTGAAGCCTTGGGGCTGAGGCCGGGGATCGTTAATGCTTTTAAAAAGTTTAAGCTATACTCATGATACATGAAGCTTTCCATATTCATTGCATCACCTAGGTCACAAGGACCACAAAGATTTTATTGTACCAAGTCTCTCTTTATGAGAGAATCTATAATACAAAAGCCTATTTGAGAGGGGACCGGCTCCACATAAATCCGGTCCTCAACTGTTGTCAAGTTCTCTAACTCTCTCCCTTGCAAAAGTATTTTTCATGCCAAGTTAATTAAGTATAATGGTTATGTTTCTACCGTTAATTAAGTTTACCCTCTATGTTCTCAAAGTAGTCTCATGAAAATGCTCACTCTAATTCTTGTAATTTTGCTATTCTCAAAGTTCATAGGCCATTTCCATTACATTGGTATCAGAGCTATTGGTTTCTCTTTTATTGCTTAAGAAGAGAGGTCCTTAAGTTGTCCATGAAATGGACCTATTCATTGCAAATAGGGTAAGTGGGACATGATCTATTATCTTGATTGAAAAGGACTTAGTTCGAGGTACACCATTGGGAACATAGTCGTAATAATGAAGTCTCTGGGGGCTTGCCTTTGGCTTAACCATTATTGAGCTACTAGCAAGCTCAATATGAACCATAATCAACCGAGTAATGTTAGACCCTCTCCACTAGTCTTTGAAATCAGCAGCGTCTAAATCATGGGTGTGGCTACTTGAGAACTGATTTTCAAAGGTAAAGAAGATTAGCAACTAAGGTTTTTGAGGGTACCAAAGCACAAAGTAATTTATACCTAAGTTTACTTAGCATGGCTGACAACAACCAAGAGAGTAGAACATTGAATATTGGCAACTTTGATTTTTCATGTGAAGGTGCTAAGCCCCCATGTTTATCAATTATCTTGTTACTAGATTGCAACAAGCTATGGGCAACCCTGCTTTGCAAGCTGAAGTTACTCAAGCAACTTTGTGCTTATGGGATTTCCCTTCCTCTCCAAGAGGAGAGAGAGCTTAGGAGGCCTCTTGATGAGACTCCCAGAAGATGACTCTCTCCCATAAGAGAGGAGGAATCCAAAGAACAAGAAATAAGCAAATCACTAAGTTCCTCTAAAGATGTGGCGACGGCGGTCTAGACGATTGCCAACTCTTTCCAAGAGAAAACGGTCAACCCATAGTCCTTCTCCTCATCACTCCGAAGGGAAGACAGGAAACAAAGTAAGAAAAAGGCAACAAAGAGGTCACCCTCTTCTCCTTCTTCTTCACCTTCCTCCTCTTCTGACGAAAGCAACATTTATTCTCCTAGAGAATACAAAAGGAGAGAACATCACAAATCCTACCCCGCATGGAGAAGGTCTCAAAAGCTCAATAAATTCAAAGAGGGAGGAAATAGTATCTCTTTTCTTACCTATGATGGCACCTTTGGTGCTATCAACAAAGTATTGGCTTTCTTCCAACAATTTGATGCAGCCTTTGGAGACGAGGGATTCACAAAGCCCTTCAAGCTACATCATGTAGCTATGCACTTCCAGAAATCTGCTCGTTAATGGTGGGCTAGCCTTCAATGGAAACGGATAAACCCAAAGACATGGAAATGGCTACAAGTTTCCATCGTGAAGAAATTCCTTGCAAGCGATGCAAAGGACTCTTGGCAAAGATTATCTGTCAAGCCGTTCAAATATTACCAAACCTTTCAAAACCTTTTAAAGTCCAGTGTGATGCTTGTGGAAAATGCCTAAGCTATTTTGCTTCAAGAAGGGCATGTCATATCATTCAGGAGTAGGAGGTTGGATGACCAAGAAAAGAATCTACGCATATATGAAAAAGAGCTTTTAGCTATCTTACATGCCCTAGATGCTTGGAAGCATTATCTCCTAGGCAATATTTTTTTTGCACACAAACCATGAAAGTCTTAAATACTTTTTGATGCAAACTAAATTGAGTGATAAGAAAATGAGGTGGGCAAATATTCTGTCATAGTTTAATTTTCATATTACTCACATTGTTGGTAAGCACAACCAAGTGACCGATGCACTTTCATGAACGCCAAGAGTGAATGTTGTATAAATAGCTACTCATAATTATATATTCTCTATGATAGATGAGTATGGTATGATATAGACTCCAAAGATGTAATGTGAGGTATTACACTAGGGATGAAAGAAGAACCATACAATGTGCAAGTTGTTTATCTTCTCTATGGCAGTAGGCTATGTGTTACACATAATCTACATGAAAAGATTGTGTACAAATCTCATGTTCCACCTTATGCGGGACATAGAGGGATTCAAGATACTCTCAAGGGAATAGAGATGTACTTTTATTGGCCAACAATGAAGCAGACATATCGAACTATGTTTCCAAATGCATTGTATGTCAAAAGACAAAGTATGACAGAGGGAAGCAGCTTGCTTCAACAATTTCCTATACCTAATTCCTTATGGGAAAGTATATACATTGATTTTGTATTTGGATTACCCAAGTCCATACATGGGAATACAAAAATATGGACCATAGTAGATTGGTTTAGCCAAGCAAGCAGATTTCATACCGGTCAAAAAGAATATTAAAGCACACCATATGGCAACCCTCTTTATCTCACAAGCTCGCTGTCACAGGTTTTAAGTATCATGGCTTACCAACGTCTATAGTATAAGAACGACTAGCAATTTTTGGAAGAGTCTTTTCGAGAATTTGGGTACTACATTGAATTTCTCCTAGGCCTATCACCCACAAACGGATGGCCAAATTGAGATAGCAAATCAACTATCATTGATCTACTTAAATCCTATGCTACGGAAGTAGATCAAAAAAATAAATGGGAAAAGTACTTAACCTTAGTGGAGTATGCATAAAATAACATTGTCCATAGTTTTACAAGAAAGGCACCTTTTGAAGTAATTGAAGGAAGACCCAAGCTCCCATTGATAGTCAAGACACTTGGAAACATATTTGTTGTTGCTGATTAGTAGAGATCTTAAAGAATATGTTCAAAATATCAAAATAGCTATATCCATCATGGAATAAAAGAAAAAGGCTGTTGTTGATAAGCATAAATGAGCATTGACCTTCAAAGAAAATGATTGGGTATTGCTTAAGTTTCAAAAAGCATGCCTAAGTCACACTACAGGAAAGGTAACACAAGGACGCCCAATGAGTCACCAGAAATATTATGCTAAGTTAGCAAAAAGATATTATGGCCCATTTGAAATTCTTAAGCCTATCAGTGAAACAATTTTTGAGTTAAGGTTACCAAGTACCTAGCTCATTCATAATGCTTTTCATGTGAGCCTCTTGAAAACTTATAAGGGCAAGCCACCCAAAGAACAGTAATTGAGGAACCACCTGAGTTTGAGGGACAGGCATAGATTTTGCAATCAGAGAGTATTCTACGACATGAAGACAAGGTTTTAAGAAGTGGTAAGACTATTTGACATATCTTGTCAAATTTAAAAATTATGCTTTTGAAGATGTAAGGTGGATGCAAGACATCCTGCTAAAGGATAGAGTAAACCTTGTAGCTACTTTTACAATGACTCATGTCAAAGGTAAGAATCAGGAATGAACAAATTATATCTTATAAAGAATTTTGTCTTGTTTTGACTCTAAGATTTCTGTTAAAGTTCATAAGTTTTAAGTGTATGCATACCATGAATCAAGCTTGCGGAAACTCATTGTCTCAAGAATCTAGTACACCTTGCCAATCTACTATAAATGATGATTAGGGCTAAGTAAAGACATGCTTGTGACAACTACGCCTTTCAAGCTAATTAATTAAAAGGTAAGCTTATGGTTTTTAGTGAATGAAAGGGAAAAGATAAAGACTAAGGCTAGATCAGCCATTCCTAATTTAGTAAGTTGACTCTAGTCTTTGTTTACTAAGCTTGACTAGGCCACATGTCTAAGGTAGCAGATGCTTGCTTTGTGTGAACTTAAACAAGTGTGTGTGAGTGTGTGTGGTGTCTCCACTTGCCAAGACGAGTCCCAAGAAGGGGGGGGGGGGGGGGGGGGGGGGGCATTGTTCTAGCATGCAAGGCAAGAGGGGCAAGTGTTGGAGCCTGCTTGAGCTACATTAATAGGTCTTCCCACCTCATTGGTCAAGTGTGAAGCATTCTAGCTTAAGACTAGCTGCACTCTTACATAGCTATATAAGAGAGGGCTCATTGCACTTTTGGGGCTCTTGCTCCTCTCAAAAAATCTCTCAAGTGCCCAATATTGGCAAAGAAATTTCTCTCTCTCTCTCTCTCTCTCTCTCTCTCTCTCTCATGGGAGCTCTTGAGACGAACTCTATGCTCAAGCTCTTGGATATGGATGTAAATCCAGGAAAATGAAAGTTTCTTCTTCTACATCTCTACTATTCTATTACTAAGCTATGCTAAGATCTTGCCCATGGGCAAGTGGACATGGAATATCAATTCTCTTTCTTGAAAAATACTTCTTTCCACCTTCATCTTCCTCTTTCCTCGTAGTTCCTTTCTCCACGTTGGGGATTTTAGGGTTTGTGAAGGAGGGTTATACCATGGAGTCTTGAAGACACCGTCTTCTTGAGTCAATCAAGGCTCTACAACAGCAAAAACATGTATTGTAACAAAGCTCTCTTTTGAGAGGATTATAATACAAGTCCTTTTTTGGGGGGGGGGGGGGGGGGGGGGGTGGGGAGGGCATTAAGCAAATCTGGTCCTCATCGATTGTGAATCTTAATTGGTTATTCTCTCTGAATTATGTGCATGGTTAAAGTATTTTTAATGTGTGTTTTGATAAAGAAATCAGCTTGGCAAAAGCTATGTTCCTCTGTGTGTGTGTGTGTGTGTGTGTGTGTGTGTGTGTGTGTGTGTGTGTGTGTGTGTGTGTGTGTGTGTGTGTGTGTGTGTGTGTGGAAAACTCTCTCCTTTCATCGTTAAATTCCGCTAAATCTAGAAGCTTAAAAAAATCAAAGAAGAAAGACGCTAGAAAGTCACAGGCGATGTTAGATTGGCGAGGTCTTTCCACCAAAAGATCCATGATGTTCTAAACAGAAAAGTTGACCAAAGGGAGGAGGAGGTATCAAAAAGATAAAAGATGAAGGATTTAAGATCTCCCATGCACTCCCCTTGAAGCCTGATATTTGCTCGTGAGGAAACTGAAAAGGACACGTCAACAAAAGCAAGAGATGAGTAGAACAATGAAGAAAATGAGAAAATCTCTCCAAAGTAGACATATACTCCCCTTGCGAATCAAAATGAAGATCCACGTCTAAAATGGAAAAGAAAGACCAAGACCAAATTGAAGTCGAGAAAAGAAAATTTGAAGAGCAAAGGGAAGGAGATCATTCAAAGACAGACGAGGTTGTTAAGACATCACAACAATGGGTGACACAAGTACGACAAGAGGTACCACCTCTCACCCAAGGGGATGTAGCTGTAGCAAAAAGAATCCTTTAGGATTCTGATCTTAAGGAGCATCTCAAAATGATTGAGCTACAATTTAGATGCCAAAAGGTGATCTCCCAAATGTGGGAACAAGATGTGGAGGACACCAAGGTTGAGACTTTAAAGGCCAATCAGGAGAAAGAGAGACAAAGAGCATCTCCAACTCGGGGTGGGGGGGGGTGTCACTTCATAATTATCTGATTATCATGTGAGTGCAGAAGAAGTGGTTATTAATTTTCTTATGTTCTCACATTTTCACATACAGAAGGGTACCGTGAAATGGAATAAGGTAAACAATTTATAGATTGAATAAGAAAAGGGTGTATTTTAATGCTCAAAAATTCACAAACAAGGAGTTTTAGAAATAGTCCTTGAACACACACGATACACACAACTTATACATAGTGACACCCCAAGAGCTCCAAGTAGATCTAAAGAGGGAGAAGGAGGATGTTGCCAGCATCTATTCTAGTTTTTAAAGACAAAAATAGGCTAGCACAAAAGTACACATGCAAAAATAGGCTTTAGAAGAGGCTTTGGAGAGGGAGAAAAACAAGTACTACAAGCACACAACTTATTAAAGCACACCCTCTCTACCCTCCTAGCTATCCAAGAAGTGATTGCACCTACATCAACCTCTCAAGAAACTACCACAAATGCTGAAAAGATTAGAGCATTGAAGATGGAGCTGGAGCAGGAGAAGTTGCATTGGTAACTACTCATGAATGGACTGCTAGCAGCTAACTCTCAAAGAGAATAGGAGATCAAGGAACTCAAAGAGAAATTGGCCAAAGCACAAGCTGATCTCACTAGAAATCAAAGACGCACACAAGGGAATTACAAGCCAAATCATTGGAAATCAATACTCTACAAGCAAAAGAAATTATTCGCATGACTCATACACAACAGCTAACAGAGTTTGAAAGACCGCCTGTGGACTGTCCAAGCACTTCATCAAGTGAAGATGTGTCAGACATTGAATAAGAATAGAAAGAGCATACAAATTCCAGGGATGAGCTCAAGAGCTAGATTGAAGACATGCTAGAGGGATTCCATAAACAATACATGAAATATGAACTCAAGGTGCTCTATTCAAGCCTCACGAGAATGTCAAAACGTTCGGACATGAAATGGTGGCCCTCCCTCTAATAAATTAGGAAGCACTATTATGGAAAAGAAAGCTAATGCTAGCACTGGAGTCGAATGCCAAAGGAAATTATAAAGATGTACCAATCACTACTGAGAAAGTATTACTCATCCTAGAGAGCCAATTGCTTTGCGAAAAGAAATGGTTTCAGAAACGGCCCCAAGAAGAGGTGACCTACTAAAATGGTCCAAAACACCTCAGGATTGACCCAACCTACTAACCAATCCCAAGACGTAAATCATCAAAGACATACTACACTTAGAGGAGCCAGTGGCCTTTTGTGTTAAGTATGGAGCCTGATTTACCCCTTGTAATTTTTTGTAGTCAAAACGCACATTTGTAAGGCCCCTGTTACGAGGAGAAGCCATCGTTCGTGAAGAAAAACCACTTGCCAAAAAACCAAAAATTCACGCTCGTTTAGAGCTTTGCTCTCGACTAGCTTCATTGAAATATTTCTTTTTGCTAGAATATTATGACCAGACGACGAGATCAAAAAGTGGTCAGAAAACAGGCAATCAGTTGGCCGATGGCCAGTGCTGAAAAGTCAATGGCCAGTGGCCGAATTCAATGGCTAGTGGACAATTACAAGGACGACTTGTCTTCTCAAGGGCGGCCACACATGGGTGCATTGGAGAGTCCAACTTGGACTTGTCCACACAAGGATGGCTACACACAGATACCTCTCATAAGAGAGGGCAACCCTTTTGGCGTATAAAGGAGGCCTCTTCTACACACAAAATGCGTTGTGGTGCTTTGTGAAGTTGATGTGAGGTGGTGAGAGTGAAGCAATGCGGGAGCTCTATTAAGGGTATAATACATTTGTAACCTACTTCTTGTTTGAAGTACTAAAGCCATTGAGTTGTTGTTTTCCTCTGGATGTACCCCACATTGGGTGAACCGCATATATCGTGTGTGCGCTCTCTCCCTTTCTCTCTCTCTACACTATAATCTCTCATGTGTGAAAATTTATTTCTCCATTAAGTAAACTACTCTAATATCTACTTACCTACGTCCTATTTCCTAACATTTTGTTTTGAACTATCCAATCATTAACAATAGACCAAAAGACACATATGTGGTCCATACTCTAAAGGCAGTGATCACTATGATGAGACATGGGTTAGATCTCACCTACCAGATGATGTGCAAGATTGAAAAGATGATCATTACATGCATCAAAGCCTTTGAACATATTAACAAGGTGGAACACCATGGGAGGTATTTTTGAAAGGCACCAAGGAATCAACTAGAACGTGAAAACCCAAGCCCTCTCCAAGAACATCATTGTAGGGATGTACGTGTGACTGATGTTCCTCCCATGTCACTACATGTAGACCTTTGAGGAAGCATTCAGGAGAAGGTTCTTCGAGATGGATTCCACCATCTTCAACCCTCTTAACAAGGATCTGTAGGCCAGTCATATAGCATACAAAAGTACATTGGTGAACAATCCATTCAAAGAGTTTTCAATCTAGCCTACCATCATTGCCAGAGCTTCCAAGCTCAACCGAATTACAAAGACACTAGAAAAAAGACACTTTGACTACTGAAGAGCAAACTTGCACAAGGATGTACAATGGCTAGGAAGGGGAGAGTGTTTGGTCAATGTAGCTGACGGGTGCCCTCCTATATGACCACACCTCACATGAGCCTCAACTTTTGATGTAATCTATCCTAATTTTTCCATAAAACCTTGTAATTGAGCCCATTATATAATTTTCAGCTAAATGATGTATAATTTGAGTTGTATTCTTTTGTCTTAAGTCCAAAGTCATATGAGCCGGCTACAGGGCATTTAAAAAACCCTAAGTAAAAAGCTAAAAAACCCTTAGTTTGAACACATGATTGTAACATTATCTCAAGTTTTGAAGAGCTTTTGTACGTACACTGTGAGCGGCTACTCAACATCAACTTGTAATCAATTTTTCTCAAGATCTGATAATCCAAATTTGATTTCGTGAAGTTCATTGTGTTCCTTGTCTCTTGCTCTTTCACGTAAGTATAATCATTTTCAGTTTTGTTGTGGTTTGTGACCACGTGTTTGTGAGCTATATCTAAAGACTTGAGTGCTTAAATGACTATCTTTTGACATTTTGACCATTGGAGAGTGTTGTTAGACCTTAGGACAACCTATCTAGATAATTTTATTGCAGTGGTCATGACTTGGAGCATGATGGATCGGGATTTTGGTACCTTTTCAGATGGCCTCTAGACTTTGTGGATTAGTGTCCTTAGACCTAATACGGATTCCCTTGAAGTTTTGAGACGATCTGAGTCTATTTAGTCGACAAAATGGCGTGATGACCTAGAGCGGTGAGATAGGATATAGCGGGGTTTTCTGATCAAAGAGTGATGGTTGGCTTGTTGTGCTAATAGGTTAGCTTACTAGGTTCACTTCTTGAGGTTGACACCCTCAATGAGTCTTTGTGTCCCATCTGAAGCACTTCCCTGTGTATTGACATTATGTTAGTGCCAGATAGATATGCTACATGCGTCCATCGCGACAACCCGCTAACAGAACACATGCCTACAAAGCTTCTTAGATCATGTAATTTTTTTGGTTGTGGCCACTCATATATTACTCTAAGTTTATCAAGATCTATATGAATTCCTTCTTTAAAGATATTATGCCCAAGTATCATATCTCATTGAGAAAAAAATCACTTTTGTTTCCATTTACGTACTTATTAGACACACTTCTTCAAAAACTACCTTTAAGTGCTCTTTGTTTTCTTCCAAAAGTCTTGGAGTAGATGATTTTATTAAACAATACTTCCGTATATACTCTATGCTTTCAAAAGAGTCTTCCATCCAACCTATTAAAGTCTGCATGAGAAATGGTAAGGCCAAAAAGCATTACGTGATATTCATATAGCCCAAATTGTGTACGAAACGAAGTCTTGTATATGTCACTAGGCTCAAGATTTATTTGATGGTAGCTACTTTAAATGCCAGTTTTGCTAAAGTACAAACAACCTTATAGCTTATTGAACATGTCCTCTGTGCAAGAAGCCATGAAAATGCTATATTATGCTCTTATTTAGTGTATGGTAGTCCACATACATACGATAGGACATGTAATGGAAATGGCTTTGAGAGTAGTGGAAATTAGAGAAGTACTTTTATGAAATTACTTTTGAGCATAGTGGGTGAGCTTAATTGATGGTAGCAACATAAACATAGCATTTAGTTAACTTGGCATGAACAATACTTTTGCAAGAGAGAGAGAGAGTTTAACAAACATGACAACAATTGAGGACCGGATTTATGTGGAGCCGGTCCCCCCTTCAATAGGCAATATTTGTATTATTGTTTCTCCCATCAAGAGAGACTTGTTACGATACAATCTTTGTGTCCTTGTGACCTAGGTGATGCAATGAAGATGGAAACCTTCATGCTTTACGAGCATAAAATAAACTTTGTGGAAAGCATTAACTATCCCAAGCCTCAGTCCCAAGACCTCAAACACCTTCAAAGGTAGAGAGATCTAGCACGGAATGAGGGTAGGGAAGAGGAGGAAGAAACATTTAATAGGAGAAAGAATTATTTGCTCACTTATTATCACTCTTCTTGCTAGCATACATAATAGCATAGTAATGAAGATGAATGAGATGTCAAGCTTAAGCATTGAAGCATGGCTCTTGGTTGGATTTGCATTCCATAGCCAAAAGTGTTGGTGTAGGTTCTCAACCTCTCTACTTGCTTGGAGAAGGAGAGGGAGCTCTTGCACTTTGCACAATGTGTGTGGGAAAGTATACCCCTCAAGCAACCCCCTAGATTGCTTTGGTCGACCCCCCCTTGTAGCTCATGCTTGAATCTCATTGGACCCCTCTTGGCCTAGCCAATCACAAGCAATCACAATGTGTGTGGGAAAGTATACCCCTCAAGCAACCCCCTAGATTGCTTTGGTCGACCCCCCCTTGTAGCTCATGCTTGAATCTCATTGGACCCCTCTTGGCCTAGCCAATCACAAGCAAGGGTATATCAAGCAACAAGGGTAGCCTTGGACAAGTGTCCCCCTTTCAGGCTTTGAGAGAGAGGAATTGATAAATGCTAAAATAATTAATTAAATACACTAAAGTATCGTTGGACCCCTTGGAAGGCCAACCAATAGGGTTTACGCACACCATGAGGGTAACCTAGCTAGGGGCTTGACATGTACATTTGCTTACTCTAATGTAGCATTGTAAGCATAGACAAGGTTCATGCTATCCTTATTTGATGGTAGCCACTTTTTAGGTCAATTTTACTAAAGTAGGTCGACCCTTACAGCTTATCAAATAGTTCTTTCTACCTGTTGAATGGGAAACATATTTTTGATAGTGATCCTATTTAGTGCTCTATAGTCGACACACATAAGATATGTGCCGTATTTCTTTTGCACTAATAACACGGGTGAGCAAAATGGAGATGAGATAGGCCTAACCATGCCCTTCTCAACTAACTCATGCACTTGCAGCATAATCTCCTCTTGTTGAGCTTGAGAAACTCTATAAGGAGGTTTATTAGGCGGTGAACTTCTTGGGAGAAGTTCAATTGCATGGTCATCATTGCCTCGTTTAGGAGGTAGTTCACAAGGGATCTTGTCAATAAAAACATCTTGAAATCCCTTGAGAAAATTGGATAACTCTAATTCCTTGTGATTGTTTATGTTTTCTTTTGCTAAAGCATTAGGTTCATTTTGAGAATGTTTAACAAAAATCATGTACACGAAAATAGAGCTCTTTATTGACTTATTGAAAGCTTGCGTATGTACAATGGGTATGGTGTTACCCATCTCTTTGGCATCTAAGTACATATCTTTTTTCCTGAACCTAAAGTAGATTTTCCTTTCAGGGAATTTAACATTGGCAGCCATGTGATCAAACCATGGTGCCCCTAGGATTACATCCTCGTGCTTGAGAGGGAGATAGATAAGTCCTCTTTGTCTACATAGCTTTGGACATGGAGCCTCAATTTCCCAATTAAGGGAGTGAATAAAGCTTCTTGCCCCTTGAAAGCACCATCTACGGGTAGGACATCTCCCATCTCATAGGCTTGGATGCCTAGCTTGGTGGCCAACTCTGTGGATATGAAATTGTGAGTAGAACCAGGGTCAAAGAGAATAAAAGCATCATGTTCTCTTACCTTTCCCCAAGCATGGCATAGAGGAGATCCTTTGTGGTGAGCTTCCTCTTCTTGGATTTCGACCAAGGTAGCTCTAGGAGGCTCATGGCGGGTGTTCTTTTGGGGGGCAAGCACGGTACACATGTCCTTGCTCACCGCATTTGAAACAATGGTTATCCTTGCGATAACGTTCAAGATCTTCAGGAGAGATTTTGTTTTTGCTTTTGTAAACTCCCTTCTCCTTAGCTTTGTTGTTATTGGAATTGCCCTTAGGAGACTTTTGGACATTGTCCTTCCCCTGAGGCTCATTGGAACTCTTGTTTTTCGTGGGCTTAAGATTTCTCTTAGCCCCTGTTTGGAAATTGATTCATGAAGCCACCATGGTATGGTGTATGACCGCAGATATGGTGAATGGCCTTTGGGAGTTGACATACTCCGCCATATCTTCACTTAAGCCCACACAAAATTGTTGTTTTTGCTCTCCAAAATCCATCTTTTGAAGACAACGGCTTTGAGATGTAAGTCCCAAAACTTGTCTACATGTTTGTGAATGGATTTGTAGGGAGAGAGCTTCAAGCTTCACCATTCGGTGAGTAATTTGTCTTTGGCATCGGTGGCCAAAAACTGCTTCATAATGGAAGCTCTTAAAGCTTTCCATGTTCGTGAAGCTTCACCGTTTGCCCGTGGGCTAGACGATCATTGCCTGGTGGACTTTTGAAAGTGCATAGCTACATGGTGTAGCTTAGAGGACTCCGTGAAGCTTCGCATTGAATTGTTAGATAACGGCCAAGACTTTGTCCGTAGCACCAAAGGTGCCATCGTAGGTAAGGAAATAGATGTTCTTTCCTCCCTCTTTAAATTTCTTGAGCTTGGATGACCTCTTCCACGCGGCATAGGATTTTCTATGGCCTCTTCTTTTTTATGGTTCAAAAGTTACACCATCGCTTTCTTCAGAAGATGAAGAATTTGAGGAAGATGGAGAAGAGGGTGACCTCTTTCTCGCCTTTTTCTTGCCTCGTTTCTTCTTTTTTGCACCATCACTTCCTCCATAAGAGGAAGAGGATGAAGAAGATGGAGAACAGGGTGACCTCTTTCTCGCCTTTTTCTCCTCTTGTTTTCTGTCATCCCTCTTTGAATTATGGTGTGGAGAAGTGTGCAATGATCTTCTCCGTTTAGGAGGTGATGGAGAGCATTTTGCCCGCCATCTTCGTCGAGGTGGCAGAAGACTCACTTCTTTCTCGTTCCTTTGGTGTGGGCTCTTGAGTTCTCCTTTGGGAAGGAGATGCGCCATCAAGAAGTAAATTTTTGAGCCCTTCATATGGATCCTCTTCTTCTTCCCGAATCGGAGAGAGGCCTCTTTTGAAGGTCTCACAAGGAGGCTTCCTAGGTACTCTCTCTTTGTGGTGGGGAGATTGGAGAATCCCATGAGCACAAAGCTGCCGTTGCACTTCACTTTGGACGAATGGATTGCCCATGGATTGTTGAAGCCTAGAAACAAGGTAGTTAGCAAGCATAGGGGCATCATTAATTTCACTCTCTTTACTATTGTCAGACATTCTAACAATTTTAGGTGTAATATTTTTATTTGTACTTTGGCACTTCAAGCCCTAGTTGCTGCTCCTCTTTACCCCTTTAGAAAAGCACTCAAGCTACTGTACCCGTGGCTCGAATATCATTAATTGCAAGGAATAGAAGAAAGGGTCTTTCAACACCAAAACAATACCGGCTCTTGTCAAGCTTCTAATAGCTCACTAGTGGTTAACCCGTAGGCAAGCCCCGTAGGACTCCACTATTAAGACCATAGCTGTCGACGGTGATGCCTCATTATCTGCACGAAGGCAGGCACACTGCAAAGCTGAAAAATCCCTATTCTACTTACTCAATTGCAATTAATAATACCAACCATTTATAGCTAGCTTTAGGACCTCCCTTCTTGAGCAAGAAAAGAGAAACCTTGTGCTCTGATACCAATGTAACATTTTAATGGCCTAGTAACTTGTGTGTAGTAGAAAATAACATGAACATAGTGAGCATTTCATTAGAATAGATTCCTAATGAGCATAGCAAGAGTGCTTGGATGGAGAGAGAAACAAAAAGCATAACACCTAGTTAGATAGGCATGAACAATACTTCAAAAGAGAGAGAAATTAGGCTATTGACAACAGTTGAGGACCGGATTTACATGGAGCTGGTCCCCCCTCCAAAAGGCTTTGTATTATAGGTTTCCCCATCAAGGGAGACATTTTACAATACAATTCTTTGTGTTCTTTCAATAACTAGCTAGTGCAATGAAGATGGAAGCTTCAAGCACTAAGCAAACACTTATAAAACAAAACATCAATTCCCTCATAGTCTCAAACCCAAGACCTCACACGCCTTTGAAGATGGTGAGAGCTAGCGGGGTATGAGAGCAGATTGAGAGCAAGAAGGAGTAGTCTTACGAGAAAGAAGTATATATCCTCACATAATCACTCATAATAGCTTAGCATGGCTTAGTAATTATCATGGTAGAGGAGATGACAATGCATTGAATCTTGGATCTTGGTTGGATTTGAATCACAAAGCCAAGAGTTGTTGGTGTAGGCCTCCCTTCTCACAGGATGATGAGCTTTCCATTAAAGCTTGAGAAGGAGAGAGAGAGAGAGAGAGAGAGAGAGAGAGAGAGAGAGAGAGAGAGAGAGAGAGAGAGAGAGAGAGAGAGTCTTCTTGCTTCACTCATCAGAGTGTGTGAGTGTGTGTGTGATAATGCCTTTCCAAAATCAGCCCCCTCTCTCTCTTGGTCGACCCCTCTTGCAATTTACTCTTGTTGGCATCCCATTGGACCTTACAAAGCTTAGCCAATCATAATTGAGAAGCATACGTGATAGCCTTGTGACATGTGTCCCCCTTTCCCCTTTTGTCAAAGCTTTGTGTAATTAATTAATGCAACTAAACTCTCATTGGACCCCTTTGTCTTCTGGCCAATAGGAATCAGGCAAGCCATTGGGCTGTTGAATGCTCATTGGACCCCTTGGGAGATTGTCCAATAGTCTTCTAGAGAGCTTAATTCTTATTGGTTCTTTTATCAAGTGTTTTTAAATGAATTAAACTAGATTTACTCTAGCCTAATTATCATTGGTCCACCTCTATGGCCATCCAATAGGATTTGAGTGCATTTTGGGGGCAACTGGGCTAGGGAGCTGACATGTGTCCCCTATTCCCTTTGTGTAAAGGGAGCCTGTGAGTGTGAGTGTGTGTGTGTGTGTGTTTTTCTCTCATCCCCTACTTAAAGGGCTCGCCCCCTCCTAAGTAGGAATTTCACTAAGCTTGACCATTGGACACAACCTTTTGAATTTTGGAACCTTAGCATTTTGGAAGTCTTAATGGGCTTAATCTTAGGGTCTTTGAAGCCCATTGTTGCACATTGATCTTTTGTAGATGCCCCCCCCTTTGGATCCCTATTGTGGCCGATCTACCAGCTTAACCAATATTCTAGCTTTTTCTCCCCTGGCACTTCCCCATATTAAATGATTAGTTTAACTTGAAAAATTCATTTAGGAGAACTAGATATTAGTTATTATGACAGGATAGCGATTGGTCTGGCAGCCTTACCAATACTCTAGCTTTTACTCCCTTGGTACTTCCCCATAGTAAATGATCAGTTTAACATGAGAAAATTATTTGGGAGAATTAGATTTTAGTTTTATGACATTACCTCTCTCTTGAAATCATAGTTGTCCTCGACTATGAGGTAGAGAATATGAATTATACAAGTTAATGAGCGAGTATTTCTGAGCATTAAAATAATCGAGCAAGTCCCTTGGGAAAATCTTGACTTCTTAGAGTGAATTGAAAAAGTATGTAAGATGGTAGTTATCCATTTGTTGAAAACTAAACAACTTGACAATGAAAGAGACATTGTACACTAAAAAAAACTCTCTCTATTGTGAAGACATCCCTATGTACATGACAATGAAAGAGATGTTAGATACTAAAAAAACAAACTCACTCTCTTGTGGAGACATCCTTGCATACACTAGAGAGAAAAGTAGGTATACAATAATATATGTGAAATTTATTGGGAGACAAAGATGCTGAAAAACATTTCTAAACCCCTATCTGGATCAATAGTCAAAGTCATATTACACCATTGTTCAACGTTGCATACAAATTATTGACTTGAAGCACACTCATCATCTATGAAGAGATGCCATCTTTGAGGCCTATCTTTTAGATGATCATAGTAACGTGGGTCCAATGTCACCTCCACCTCAATGTATTCTGGTAATGCTCTTCAGTAAAACAAAATACACACAAAATTTCAATTCAACAAAACAACCATGGCCCATAAAATCATATGCACAAAAACCTACAAGTGATAATAACAATGTTTATTGATGAATCATACAATGCTAAAGAATACAACAAAAAGATAATCAACCACGGATGTCTGCTAATTACATAACGCAAAAAAAAAGAAATACACTATGAATGTCTTGTGGTAAGTCGAGAATGGGAATCTCACAAATCATCAAAAGGGTTCCCACCCACGCATCAGTCTCCGTCGTCCACCACATGTGTGAATGTGGACGCATCCTCTCTTGCTCACTTCCTTGGTCAAAGCAAGGGTTGCAAGCAAGCGAAAAAAAGTGCCTCATCAAAATCTAGAGATGCACATGCATGACTAGAGGCCAAACAAATGACTATCATCCCCATCCTTTATGCATATGCAAATGAATATCATCCCCATCATCAGTGGGTGCCCCAACTTCAGGAACAATATGAAATGGAGTCAATTCCAAAGCTGCCTCTTGTCTAGTTGTTTGAGCATCTACTTCAGTCATTGACCCCAAGCCAATGTTTTTACTCTTACTCTCATCTCCATGAAGATCATTGTCATCGAAGTCCTTTGTGATGATTGACACAAAGCTCACTTGATCACTGCAAATAAGATCAGGAGCCACATACCCTTTCCCCTTTGGACATGACATGTCCCAATTGCACGATTACAAACAAATTTTTAAACAAGAAATACCCCTTCTATCATTGCACTAGATGAGCTATAAGTGTTATTTTAATTAATTATTCTTTAATTGTATGCCTTGCATCCATCTAGCATCTTCAAAAGGATAATATTTAAACTTGATAAGATATCGTCGAATAGTCTTACTGCCTCGTAATACCTTGTCTTTGTGCCGGAGGAAGGACTCAAGGTGCAACACCTCTTCTTGGTCCTCTATCTCCGGTGGGTCTTCAATAATTGCTTCTTGAGGTGGCTCTCCTTTGTAATGCTTTAGTAGGCTCTCGTGGAAAGAATTGTGTATGAGCCAATGGCTGGGCAATTTGAGTTGATAGGCCATCTCATTGATTGGCCTAAGAATCTAAAAGGGTCCATAGTACCTTTTTGCTAACTTAACATAGTACTTTTGGTGTCCCGTAGGATTCTTGCCCGTTGAGTGCCTTAATCAAGAGACTTGGGAAACTTAAGCAAGACCCAATCATTTTGTTTAAAGGCTAGGGCTCTTTTGTGCTTATCATTAGCAGCAGCCTTTTGCCTTTGCTGGGAGTTGGATATAACATCCTTAATCTTTTGAAAAGATTCTTGCATGTCTCGGCTATATTCATCTGCAGCAAAGATCTTCCCATGTACCTTAAGTAGTAGGGGACTTTTTGATCTTCCCTCTATCACCTCAAAGGGTGCTTTTCCCGTGGAAGTATGTACAATGTTATTGTAAGCGTACTCCACTAAAGATAAGTCTTCTCCCATTGCGACTTTTGATCTACTTCTGTGGCATAAGATTTTGGTAGATAAAAAATTGTTAGGTTAGCTATTTCTCTTTGGCCATCCGTTTGGGGATGATAGGCCGAAGAGACGTTTAGTCTTCTATCTAAATTCTCAAAGAGACCCTTCCAGAAGTTACTGGTCATTCTAGGATCTCTATCCAGCACTATAGACATTAGAAAGCCGTGGTACTTGAAGATTTGTGATATAAAAAGGGTTGCCATTTGATGAGCCTTGATAGTCTTTTTGACAAGTATGAAATGTGCTTGTTTGCTAAACATGTCTACTATCGTCCATATTCCTATATTCCCATGAATAGACTTGGGCAATCTAAAGATAAAATCCATGGATATGCTCTCCCATGGTGAATTAGGGATTGGCAAAGGTTGAAGCAATCCAGGTTGCTTCCCTCTATCAAACTGTCTTTTGGCATACCACACATTTTGAAACATACTCTTGTATGTTTTCTTTCATGACATGCCAAAAGAAATATGTTTCTATCCCTTTTAGGGTAGACTGAATCCCTCTATGCCCCGCATAAGGGGGAGCATGAGATCCATACATTACTTTCTCACGAAGTGAGCTAGTAACGCATAGTCTATTGCCTAGTAGAGAAGATAACCATCTTTTAGGGTAAATGGTTCTTCCTTCTTCCCTAGTGCAAGGGCTGAAATCACATTTCTAAAATCAAGATCGATAGCGTACTCATCTATCATAGAAGATAGATCATTGTGAGTTGCTATGGATACCACATTCAATCTCGGTCGCCTTGAGAGTGCATCGGCCACTTGATTATGCTTGCTAGCAATGTGAGCAATATGAAAATGAAATTGCAAAAGGAAATTTGCCCACCTCATTTTTTTGTTGGAGAGATTGGTCTGCGTCATGAAATACTTAAGGCTTTGGTGATCCGCTCGTCGCAGAATGAAACGAGTCCCCAATAAATAGTGATTTCACAAGTCTAGAGCATGTAGAACTGCTAAGAGTTCCTTCTTATATATGCCTAGAGCTTGCTCAACAGGGTCAAGCCTTCGACTTCCATAGGCTATGGCGTGCCCTTCTTGGAGCAAAATAGCTCCAAGGCAATCACCACAAGCGTCACATTGGACCTCAAATGGCTTTGAGAGATCCGGTAGTGTAAGCACATGTTGAGAGATAAGCTTCTCTTTAAGCTTTTGGAAAGCATTGTTCTCCTTGGTGGACCATATATACCTAACATTTTTCTTGGTTAGGTCATGTAAGGGTCCTGCAATTTGTGAGAACTTTTCTATGAATCTCTATAGTATGCACACATACCTATAAAGCTTCTTAATTCATGCAGATTCCTTCAATTAGGCCATCCTTTAGTTACCTCTAACTTTGATGGATCCATTTGGATGCCATCTTGAGAGATAATGTGACCTAAATACTGAATCTCTTGTAAGAAAAATTCACTTTTCTTTTGATTTATATAAAGCTTATTCTCTCCTAAAACTTGAAATATTATCTGGAGGTGTTGCTTGTGTTCATCTAATGAATTAGAGTAGATGATTATATCATCAAAGAACACCCCAGTAAAGGTTCGGTGAGGCATGAATAGCTTCTCCATCAAGAGATTGAATGTGGTTGGCGCATTGGTCAAGCCAAAAGGCATGACAATGTACTCGTGAAGACCAAACGTAGTCAAAAATGCGGTCTTTACAATGTCTTGATCAACTATCCTTATTTACTGGTAGCCACTTTTTAGGTCAGTCCTACTGAAGTAGGTCAACCCTTGTAGCTTATCAAATAGTTCATCTACCTTTGGAACGGGAAATGGTTTCTTGATAGTGATCCTATTTAGTGCTCTATAGTCGACACACATACGATATGTGACATCTTTCTTTTGCACTAATAACATTGGTGAACAAAATGGAGATGAGCTAGGCCTAACCATGCCTTTCTCAACCAACTCATGCACTTGCCGCATAATCTCCTCTTGTTGAGCTTGAGAAACTTGGTAAGGAGGTTTATTAGGTGGTGAGCTTTCTGCAAAAAGTTCAATCGCATGGTCGTCATTGACTCGTTTTTTGGGAGGTAGTTCACAAGGGATATCGTCAATAAAAACATCTTGGAACCCCTTGAGGATATTGGATAAATCTAGTTCCTTTTGATTGTTTATATTTTCTTTTGCTAAAGCATTAGGTTCAGTTTGAGAATCTTTAACAAAAATCATGTACACAAAAATAGAGCTCTTTATTGACTTATTGAAAGCTTGCTTATGTACAAGGGGTATGGTACTACCCAACTTCTTAGCATCTATGTACATATCTTTTTCCCTGAACCTAAAGTGGATTTTCCTTTCAGGCAATTTAACATTGAAAGCCATGTGATCAAACCATGGTGCCCCTAGATCCTCGTGCTTGAGAGGAGAGATGAAGAAATCCTCCTTGTCCACATAGCTTTGGACATGGAGCCTCAATTTCTCAATTAAGGGAGTGACTGAGGCTTCTTGCCCCTTGAAAGCACCATCGACAGGTAGGATATCTCCCATCTCATAGGCTTGGATTCCTGGCTTGGTGGCCAACTTTGTGGATATGAAATTGTGAGTAGAACCAGGGTCAAAGAGAATGAAAGCATCATGTTCTCTTACCTTTCAACATGGCATAGAGGAGATCCTTTGTGATGAGCATCCTCTTCTTGAATTTTGACCAAGGTAGTTCTAGGAGGCTCATTACGTGTATTCTCGTGGGGACAAGCACGATAGGCATGCCCTTGCTCCCCGCACTTGAAACAACATTTATCTTTTTGATAACACTCTAGCCCTTCACGAGAGAGTTTATTTTTGCATTTATAAACTCCCTTCTCCTTAGGTTTGTTGTTGTTGGCATTTCCTGTGGGAGAATTTTGGATGTTGTTCTTCCCCTTAGGCTCATTACGGTCCTTGTTTTTCATGGGCTTAAGATTTCTCTTAGTCCCTTGTTGGAAGTCGATTCTTGAAGCCACCATGGTAAACTGCTTCATGATGGAAGCTCTTAAAGCTTTCCATGTTTGTGGAGCTTCACCGTTTGCTCGTAGGCTAGACCACCCTTACCTTGTGGACTTTTGAAAATGCATGGCTACATGACGTATCTTAGAGGACTCCGTGAAGCCCTCATCTCCAAATGCCGCATTGAATTTTTGGATGAAGGCCAAGACTTTGTCCGTAGCACCAAAAGTGCCATCGTAGGTAAGGAAAGAGATGTTCTTTCCTCCCTCTTTGAACTTTTTGAGCTTGGATGACCTCTTCCAGGTGGCATAGGATTTCCTATGGCCTCTTCTTTTAGGTGGTTCAAGAGCTGTACCGTCACTTTCTTCAGAAGAGGAAGAGTATGGGGAGGATGAAGAAGAGGGTGACCTCTTTCTCGCCTTTTTCCTCCCTTGTTCCTCCTTGTTTGCACCATGAATTTCTTCAAAAGAGGGTGACCTCTTTCTTGTCTTTTTCTTCTCTTGTTTTCTCTCTTCTCTCTTTGAATTATGGTGTAGAGAAGTATGCGATATTCTTCTCCGTTTAGGGGGTGTTGGAGAGCGTTTTGCCCAACGTCTTTGTGGAGCCATCTCCATCGAGGTGGTAGGAGACTCACTTCTTTCTCGTTCTTTTGGTGGGGGCTCTACCGTTGAAACTTGGGTTCTCCTTTGGAAGGAAGATGGGTCATTGAGTAGTAGATTCTTGAGCCCTTCATGAAGATCCTCCTCTTCTTCCCTTATCAGAGAGAGACCTCTTTTGGAAGTCTCAGCAGGAGCCTTCCTAGGTACTCTCTCTTCTTGATGGGGAGTTTGGAGAATACCATGGGTGTGCAATTGCTGTAGCACTTCACCTTGGAGGGATGGATTGCCCAGGGCTTGTTGAATCCTAGAAACAAGATAGTTCACAAGCATAGGGGCATCATTAGTTGCTCTTTCATTAGTTGCTATCAACATTCACTTCAATCTCTTTTCCCTTGTGAGCCGTACTAGAAAATTTTAGGTGTAAAATTTTACTTGTACTTTAGCACTTCAAGACCTAGTTGCTACTCCTCTTTACCTTCAAAGATAAGCACTCAAGATCTATACCCGTGGCTCAAATATTATTAATTGCAAGGAATAGAAGAGAGGGTTCAACAGAGCCAAGACAACACCGGTTCATGTCAAGCTTCTAATAGCTCAATAATGGTTAATCCATAGGCAAGCCCCATAGGACTCCATTATTAAGGCCATAGCTCTCGACCGTATCCCCGTTAACTGCATAAACTAGGCATGCTTCAAGGAAGAAAAATCCCTATTCTACTCACTCTTTTGCAATAAATAACACCAACAATTTGTAGCAAGCTTGAGGACATCTCTTCTTGAGCAAGAAAAGAGAAACCAATAGCTCTGATACCAATGTAACATTTAATGCACTAGTAACTTGTGTGTAGTGGAAATTGATAACATAATGAGCATTTCATTAAGAACAAGTTCCTAATGAGCATAGAGAGAGTACTTAATTTGAGAAAGCACACAGAAATTTACACCTAGATAATTTGGCATAGACAATACTTGAAAAGAGAAAGAAATAGAACTATTGACAACATTTGAGGACTGGATTCGCATGGAGCCGGTCCCCCCTCCATAAAGGCTTTGTATTATAGCTTCTCCCATCAAAGGAGACTTTTGTACAATACAATTCTTGTGTTCCTTGACAAAAATCGTTGCTGCAATGAAGATGGAAGCTTCATACACCAAATTATGCTTGAAAAACACACCTAGTGTCCCTAGCCTCAGTCCCAAGACCTCACACACCTTCAAAAAGGTGAGAGCTAGTAGGGAATGAGGATAGATTAAGAGAAAGAAGATGTTTCTTACGAGAAAGAAGTATTCTCCTCACATAATCACTCTAGTACCATAGCTTAGCTTAGTAATAGCATGGTAGAGGAGATGAGCATGCCATTGAAGATTGGCTCTTGGTTGAATTTGCATTCCATAGCCAAGAGTTGTTGGTGTAGGTGTCTACTTCTCAATGCTTGGAGAAGGAGATGGAGTTCTTATTGAACACATGAGTTGTGTGTGTGGGTCTGGAAATGTGTTAGAGTAAAACGCAGCCTTCTCTCTCATCTTGGTCAACCCCTCTAGCTAATTGCTCATGCTGGCCTCCCATTGGCTCCTATAAAGCTTAGCCAATCACAATTTAGACGCATAATTGATAGCCTTGTGACATGTGTACCCCTTTCCCCTTTTGTGAGAGCTTTAGGTAATTAAATAATTCAATTAAACTCTCATTGGACCTCTTAGTCTTTTGGCCAATAGGAACTAGGCAAGCTATTCGGCTGCTGCTCATTGGACCCCTTGGTAGATTGTCCAATATTCTTCTAGGGAGCTTAATTTCTATTAGTTATTTTATCAAGAATTTTTAAATTGATTAGACTAACTTTACTCTAGCCTAATTCTCATTGGTCCACCTCCAATAGGATTTGAGGGGAGCTTGGGGGCAACAGGCCTAGGAGCCTAACATGTGTCCAGTATTCCCTTTAAAGGTAAAGGGGAAGCTTTGGAGTGTGTGTGTGTGTGTGTGTGTGTGTGTGTGTGTTTATCTCTCATCCCCTACTAAAAGGGCTCACCCCCTCCTTCCTAGGGATGTGGGAAGACTTTTTAATCTTCCCATGATCATCCAATTTCCCCCTTGCTTTGGCCATTGCACTATTGAGTTAATGTTTAGAACCTTAGCCTATGGAAGTCTTAATGGAGCTGAATCTTAGGTATTTTAAGCCCCATTGAAGCACATTGCTCTTTTGTAGATTGTCCCCCTTTGGATCCCTATTTTCCCTTCTTTGGATCCCTACAGAGACCGGTCTAGCAACCTTACCAATACTCCAGCTTTTACTCCCCTGGTACTTCCCCATAGTAAATGATCAGTTTAACATGATAAATCATTTGGGAGAATTAGATATTAGTTTTTATAACAGATATAGCCTCCTTAATCTTTTGAAAAGATATCACGGCTATACTCATCGGCAACAAAGATCTTCCCATGTGCTTTAAGTAGCAAGGGACTTTTAGGTCTTCCCTCAATTATTTCAAAAGGTGATTTTTCCATAGAAGTATGTATAGTATTATTGTAGGCATACTCTACAAGAGGTAAGTACTTTTTCCATTGTGAGCATTGATCTACTTCTGTAACATAAGTCTTTAGCTGATCAAGTATCGTAAGATTGGCTATCTCACTTTGGCCATCCGTTTGTGGGTGATAGGCCATATAGAAATTCAATCTTGTTCCTAGATTTTCAAAGAGACCTTTCCAAAAATTACTGGTTATTCTAAGATCTCTATCTTACATGATGGATGTTGGTAATCCATGGTGTTTGAAAATATGTGATATTAAGAGAGTTTCCAGTTGGTGTGACTTAATAGTCTTCTTGACAGGAATAAAGTGTGCTTGCTTGCTAAACCTGTCAACTATTGTCCATAGTCTCGTATTCCCATGGATAGACTTGGATAATCCAAAGATTAAATCCATGGATATACTCTCCCATGGTGAATTTGGGATAGGCAATGGCTCGAGTAATCCAGGTTTCTTTCCTCTATCATACTTGGTCTTTTGGCACACTACACATTTTGAAACATACTCTTGTATGTCCACTTTCAGGGTAGGCCAATAGAAATACGTCTCTACTCCTTGAAGAGTAGGTTGAATAACTCTATTCCCCACATAGGGAGGAGCATGGGATTCATACATAAATTTCTCATGAAGGGAATGGGTAACACATAGCCTGTTTTCGTGGAGAAGATAACCATCCTGCAAGGTGAATGGTTCCTCTTTCTTCCCCAAAGCAAGGGATGACATTATGTCTCTAAAGTTAGGGTTAGTAGCATACTCATCTATCATAGAAGATAGATAATTGTGAGTAGCTATAGACCCACCGCATTAACTTTTGGTCGTCGTGAAAGTGCATTAGCCACTTGATTTTTCTTATCCCAGTAATGTGATCAATATGGAAATTAAATTGCGAAAGAAAATTTTCCCACCTCATTTGTTTGTCGGAAAGCTTGGTTTGTGTCATGAAGTACTTCAGACTTTGGTGGTCGGTTTGTAGAATAAATGGAGTCCCCAATAAATAATGCTTCCATGTGTCTAGGGCATGTAGAACATCTGAAAGTTCTTTCTCATAAATGCCTAAGACACGTTCATTTGTATTGAGCCTTCGGCTCTCATATGCTATGGCATGCCCTTCTTGAGGCAAAACAAGTCCAAAGCAATCACCACAAACATCACATTGGACCTCAAATGGCTTTGAGAGATACGGAAGCATGAGGACCGGTTGGGAGGTAAGCTTCTTTGTGAGTTTGTCAAAAGCATTTTGCTCCTTAGCAATCCATGAATACTTAAAGTTATTCTTAGTTAAGTCATGTAGTGGTCCTGCTATTTGAGAGAATTTTGCTATGAAGCGTCTATAGTATGCAAACATACCAATAAAGCTTCTTAGCTCATGTAGATTCCTTGGATTAGGCCATTCTTTTATTACCTCTAACTTCAATGGATTTATACGAATACCATCTTGAGAGATAATATGACCTAGGTATTGAATCTCTTGAAGGAAAATTTTGCTTCTCTTTTGGTTGAGAAAAAGCTTGTTCTCCCTCAGTGCTTGAAAAATCACTTGGAGATGTTGCTTATATTCCTCCAAAGACTTGGAGTAGATGATGATATCTCAAAGAACACTCCGGTGAATTTGCGGTAGGATCTAAATATTTTCTCCATTCGATGATTGAACATAGCTGGTGCATTAGTCAATCCAGAAGGCATGACTAGATATTCATAAAGACCAAACGTTGTGCAAAATGCGGTCTTTAGGATATCTTCATCCACTATCCTTATTTGATAGCCACTTTTGAGGTCAATCCTACTGAAGTAGGTAGAGCCTTATCGCTTATCAAACAGATCTTCTACCCGAGGCACAAGAAATCTGTTTTTGATAGTGATATGGTTTAGTGCTCGACAATCCACACACATACGGTATGTACCATCTTCTTTTTGCACTAAAAGGACTGGAGAACAAAAAGGAGAGGAGATAGGCCTCACCATCCCTTTGTCAACCAATTCTTGTACTTGCCTCATGATCTCCTCTTGTTGAGCTTGAGAAACTCGATAAGGAGGCTTGTTAGGCGGCGAGCCTCTTGGTAGGAGCTCAATTTGATGGTCTCATCATCCCCTCGTTTTGGAGGTAAGTCCATAGGGATATCATCGATGAATACATCTTGAAATCCTTTTAGAAAATTAGGCAAGCCTAACTCTTCTTGATTCCTACCATTTACATTTGATGAAACATTAGGACCTTTTAGGGACTCTTTGACAAAAATCATGTACGCAGAAACTAAGCTCTTCATTGATTTATCAAAAGTAGAAGGATTTACAAGTGGTATAGTACAACCACACTCACTAGCATCTATATACATGTTCTTTCTCGTGTAGGTGAAGTAGATTCTCCTTTCAGGAAACTTCATGTTGGCAACCATGCAACAAACCATGGCACCCCTAGGATAGCATCCTCATGTTGGAGAGGCGAGATGAAAAAGTCTTCTTTTTCGGCATAGCTTTGGACGTGAAGCCTCAACTTCCCAATCAAGAAAGTAATGAAGGCTTGCTGTCCCTTGAAAGTTGTGTTAGCCGCCGTTACAATATCTCCCATCTCAAAAGCTTGAATGCCCATCTTGGTGGCCAACTCCGTTGATATGAAGTTGTGAGTAGAGCTAAAGTCAAACAAGACGAAGGCATCATGCTCCCTTACCTTTCCCCAAGCATAGGAGAGAGATAATCCTTTGCAATAAGCATCCTCGTTTGGAGATTCGATGGTAGAAGCCCTAGGAGTCTCTTTGCGAGCATTTTTCTTGGGGCAAGAACGATAGCCATGCCCTTGCTCCCCACACTTAAAACACTTATGGTCCTTGCGAAAAGCTTCACGCTCTTCAGGAGAGAGTTTTTTTTTGCCTTTGTAAACTCCCTTCTCCTTGGACCGATTGTTGTTGTTGCTGTTGTTGGAAGTGTCTTGGGAAGAATTTTGGACATTGGTTTTGCCCTTTGTATCATTTTTGTCTTTGTTTTCCATGGGCTTGACATTCCGTCTAGCCCCTTGTTGGAAATTGATGCATGAAGCAACCATGGTATGATGGATTACTTTGGTGATAGAACTAGGCCATTGGGAGTTGACGTATTCGGCCATCTCTTCAGGTAATCCCGCACAGAATTGTTGCTTTTGCTCAATGAAGTCTATCTTTTGGAAGAAAGTAGCCTTGAGATGTAAATCCCAAAACTTGTCTACATATTTGTTGAGA
The DNA here is from genome assembly GCF_014529385.1 of Adiantum capillus-veneris. Lineage (NCBI taxonomy): Eukaryota > Viridiplantae > Streptophyta > Polypodiopsida > Polypodiales > Pteridaceae > Adiantum > Adiantum capillus-veneris. The sequence goes on from NC_140933.1 coordinate 154,113,125, forward strand.
CTCATGAGAGAGAATCTTCAAAATACGCCATTCGGTGAGCACTTTGTTCTTTGCATTGCTTGCAAGGAATTTCTTCATGATGAAAACTTGTACAATTTTCTATGTCTTTGGGGCTTCGCCATTGCCACAGTGGCTCACCCACCATTGACGAGCCGATTTTTGGAAGTGCATAGCTACATGGCGTAGCTTGGAGGACTCTGTGAAGCCCTCGTCTCCAAAGGTCACATCAAATTTCTAGATGAAGGCCAATGCTTTGTCGATGGCACCAAAGGTGCCATCATAGGTGAGAAAAGAGATACTCTTTCCTCCCTCTTTGAACTTCTTGAGCTTTTATGACCTTCACCATGCAGGGTATGATTTGCGATATCCTCCCCTCTTGTATTCTCTAGGAGAATAGCCATAGCTTTTGTCGGAAGAGGAGGAAGGAAGAAGAAGGAGAAGAGGGTGACCTCTTTCTTGCCCTTTTCTTCATTTGTTTCCTCTCTTCCCTTTAGGAGTGTCAAGGAGAAGGATTGTGTGTTGATATTTTCCTCTTGGGAGGAGTTGGCGATTGTCTAGACCGCCGTCTGCGTGGAGCCACATCTTCATAGGAACTTAAAGTTTCATTGCTTTCTTCCTCTTTGGATTTCTCTTCTCGTATGAGAGAGAGTCTTCTTTTGGGGGTCTCTTCAAGAGGCCTCCTAAGCTCTCTCTCCTCTTGGAGAGAGAGCTTAGGAGATTTCTCTTCCTCTCCTCTTGGAGAGGAAGAGAAATCCCATAAGCGCGAAGTTGTTGTTTAACTTCGGGTTGCAAAGCAGGGTTGCCCATAGCTTGCTGCAACCTAGTAACGAGATAATTGACAAACATGGGGGCATCATCATTAGCACCTTCATGTGCAAAATCAAAGCTATCAAAGTTCATTCTACTCTCTTGGTTATTTTCAACCATGTTAACAAAATTTGTGTACTTACTTAGTGTATGATTTGGCAATTCAAAACCTTAGTTGTTACTCCTCTTAGCCTTTGAAAATTGGCACTTAAGTATCTACACCCATGGCTCAAAGTGGTTAATTATAGAGAGTAGTTAATATTGGAGAGTTGCTAAGGGCTAGCTCCTTTCAGAATTCTTATGGATCCATAATGGTAAAGCCGCATGGAAGTCTAAAAAGACCCCATTATTAAGTCCAAAGCTCCCGAGGTGTACACCATATCTCACACAGTGGACTCAACAAAACCGATAATAGATCCCAGTCCCACTTACCCTAATATAATTAACAAAATCAACCATTTATAGGCTACTTAAGGACCTCTCTTCTTAAGCAATAAAAGAAAAACCAAATGCTGTGATACCAATGTAATGGAAATGGCCTATTAGCTTTGAGAGTAGAAAAAATTAGAGAAGTACTTTTATGAAATTACTTTCTGAGCATAGTGGGTGAACTTAATTGATGGTAGCAACATAAACATAGCATTTAGTTAACTTGGCATGAACAATAATTTTGCAAGAGAGAGAGTTTAACAAACATGACAACAGTTGAGGACCGGATTAATGTGGAGCCGGCCCCCCCTTCAATAGGCAATATTTGTATTATTGTTTCTCCCATCAAGAGAGACTTGTTACGATACAATCTTTGTGTCCTTGTGACCTAGGTGATGCAATGAAGATGGAAACCTTCATGCTTTACGAGCATAACATAAACTTTGTGGAAAGCATTAACTATCCCAAGCCTTAGTCCCAATACCTCAAACACCTTCGAAGGTGGAGAGAGCTAGCAGAGAATGAGGGTAGGGAAGAGGAAGAAGAAACATTTCATAGGAGAAAGAATTAGTTCCTCACTTATCATCACTCTGCTTGCTAGCATATATAATAGCATAGTAATGAAGATGGAGAAGATGGCAAGCTTAAGCATTTAAGCATGGCTCTTGGTAGGATTTGCATTCCATAGCCAAGAGTGTTGGTGTAGGCTCTCTACCTCTCTACTTACTTGGAGAAGGAGAGGGAGATCTTGCACTTTGCACAATACACAATGAGAATGTGCATGAGTGTTTGTGGGAGAGTATACCCCTCAAGAAACCCCCTAGCTTGCTTTGGTCGACCCCCCCCCTTGTAGCTCATGCTTGAAACTCATTGGACCCCCTCCTAGCCAAAGCAAGGGCAGTCTTGGGACAAGTGTCCCCCTTTCCCATTTGAGAGAGAGGACTTGATAAATGCTAAAACAATTAATTAAATCCACTAAATTATCATTGGACCCCTTGGAAGGCCAACCAATAGGCTTTAGGCACACCATAAGGGTAACCTAGCTAGGGGCTTGAAATGTGTCCTTCTTGCCTTTTGGGCAAGGGGTGCCCTTTGAGAGAGAGAGAGAGAGAGAGAGAGAGAGAGAGAGAGAGAGGTCAAGCAACCACCCCCCCTTCTTGCATTCCTTGTAGGGATTTGGTTTGACTTTTGTGACACCTCAAGCCCCTCAACCTTGGGCCTAGTTCTCACCACAAGCTTGGCCCTTAAGCCCCTTTAAGCTTGGGCTCGGTTCCCACCTCAAGTATAGCTCTATCATCTCAATCTTTAAGCTCCATTGGTTAGTCTTGCTCTTTGACATACCATCTCTCATTTGGGCCCCTTTACCCCACTAGCCCCGTGTTGAGATAGATCTATAAGCACATGTCTATATCCTAACCCTTGTTCCTGTTTATTCTCCCACATTAAATGATCAATTTAATATGAGAAAATCATTTGGGTTGGTTAGATATTAGATTTTATGAAAGGACCCATCCTTCTTTTGCACTAAAAGCACAATTGAGCTAAAGGAGATGAACTAAGATGTACCATTCCTTGGCTATGAGTTCATTAACTTGGGAGAGAATCTCCTCTTGTTGTGCATGAGAAACATGATAAATAGATCTATTAGGAGGAGCAATTTGAGGCTCTAGCTTAAACATCATCTCCTCTTAAGGAAGATAATTCACTTGGGATGAGTAAAAAAATAATCACTATATGATTGAAGTGAAGACATGTGATTCATTTCATCACTAGAACATAGGTTGGTATAAAGTTTCACGATGGTGGACTAGGAGTCTTTGACAAAAAGCATACACAAGAAAATAGAAGAAATTATTGATTTTTTGTATAGATACATGTGCTACCACCATAATTGTACTTCCCTTCCTCTTAGTACTAAGCCTCATAGCTCTATCTCTATGATGAAAACTTATGACTCTATCAAGAACCTTGTCATGAAATCTAATTTCTAACCCTCTAAATCATTTTTCCATCTCAATTTGATCATTTACGTCCAAAGAAAATAAAAGAGAACAAGTGAAGTTGATTAAGTACTTATGGACCAGCTCGATCAAAGGCTTGGGGCCAAAACGGGAAGAAGCCTATAAAAGAGCAAGAGTAATCGCCTATTTGAAACCCCCCCCCCCCCCGGCCCCTTCGTTAATGCTTTCTTTTCCTTAGGATCATATAACCAAGCATGTGCAAGAGGATTTCCCTAGATTCCCTTTAAAGAAATGCATCCAAAATCTTGACTACCTATTTGGTAACATATTTCCACTTGGTTTGGGGACATTCATCTACCTTGCAATGGTTGTTATTACCACATGTGTTCCATCCACCTTCCTCTCTCTAAAAATTTGGCACCTAGTGTACCACCATTACCACTGAGCTTCTTGTATGAACTGTAGACTTCAAGTTACCTATGCAATCTCACTACTCATGTATTGCGTGATAGTAGGGAGCGACTTCATACATATTTTGAGGCACTGTAGCTTGAAATTCCTCAATTTTTCTTTAACCTCCCACCTCTCGCATGTGTGTATAGCCATAGGTTTAGGGGTAGAGATAGGAGGAGACATATATTGCAATTGAGATAGCGGATGGAAGCACAAGAGTTAATTAGGTTCCTCGCCAAAGGCATCACATCAAAGCACTCGTCTTGACTAGTCTACATTGAAAATCAAAATCAAAACTAAAACTTTAACTCTTTTAATTCAAGAAAAAAGATTGCAATGGTAACCCCCATGTTGACATGAGGACACAAAAATCAAAACTTTAGCGATAGCGAAGCAACGTGAGTTCCCTCAACCAACGCCCCTCCCTCACAATCTCTCTCTATGCCACGTTGCCTTCTCCTCTCATGCCTATGATTGTTGCACCTACTGCCATCTACATTAGAGCTAACTAGGATCAGAAGGCAAAGCTAGCCATGTAGTAGTTATCTACCATCAATAGGCAAGTGAGGGGGCAAGCCATAAGAGGTCCTTCATGTCAAATACAACAACACTATTGCAATTGTGAGATAATTCCATCCCATTGTTCATCTCTCTCTCTCTCTCTCTCTCTCTCTCTCTCTCTCTCTCTCTCTCTCTCTCTCTCTCTCTCTCTATGAAGGGTATGGGAGCCAAGCACAGAGCATGCAACACTACAGACTAGGCGATCGTGTTTCCCCCATGCAGAAGGTTGAGAGGTATGCCAACCTAGCCTGGAATTCATTGTGCATGGTTTTCATATTGAGGACAAGGAAGCAAACCTGCTCTATTCTTCATGGACATAACAAAAAATATGATTAATGTGTTATGCCCCTCCTACAAGGACAAGCCGATGCACCAACAAAAGTCGGCACTATAGAGCATCTATATGTCACCCAATTGCCACTCCCAAATCCAAAAGAAGATAATTGTTTTCTCTCGCTTTTGCAACTTGCATGTTGTAATATACATTGTTGTGATGAAGTTGATATGGCCACTAATTCAATGTCGGCACCTATTTTCTCTCTCTCTCTCTCTCTCTCTCTCTCTCTCTCTCTCTCTCTCTCTCTCTCTCTCTCTCTCTCTCTCTCTCTCTCTCTCTCTCTCTCTCTGATCTATGATGTGCCATGTTTGGCAAATGAAAGATACCAACATACAAACGTCATGAAGCACCCTACTCTATTCATAGGATGAGCTCCTCGCATCATATCATGAGTATAGATTCTTGGTGATATTGAGATCAAAGCTACCTACAAGATAGTAATGCACACTGCCAAAGGACATGGGAAGATGGCACCAAGGTGATCAATTACAAGGTATGGGCGATAGCAGTATTAGAGGATTCCATCAGATTGACACTATCATATGCAATGAAAGAAGAGTGATAGGTGGGAACTTGGGGCTTGGCAAGTATACCAATCACTGACATTGCACCTCATAGGAAGGTCACGGAAGGAAATGAACCCAACACAAGGGTTGTGCATAATTTGGGGAATTAATTGTCAACCTTAATCTAGGCCATGCAAAATTGTCACAAGAGCTCTCACACGTTGATGGCATTCTGGCTACATGCAGCCCTTATTAGCCCATTGGAAAGTAGTGAGTGAGAGGGTGGAACAATTTACCGTTTACATCTAAGAGCACTTCCATTTTTAAATGTGGAGGAGGTAAATTTACAAGTGAAAACTGCCACTATATTGCATGAATTGCATGCAATCCATAACATATGTGATCCAATCTACTAAGGCATGACTTTGAAATTAGCAACTCAGAGAGTTCTAATGAGAGGGAGAGGGAGACGGGGATCATGGAAGAGAGTTCTTATGTTTCCAAGGGCAACAGGTTATGTACTAGTTTGGCCTTTAAGCGATGTGAAGAATGGTGCTAAGGAGACCCAGTTACAGCAACATTGCCATCCGACAAACTTAGATCCCTCATGACCATCATGAAAATTCCATTTACACCATTCCTTGTTTCCGTGTGCACAATGCTGTACATTGTAGAAGTGTCATGGGGGTTGGTGGTGTGATAGAGGTCTAAGGTTTAGCTTCGAGCATGGGTCCGTGAGGGTGACACGTGGGTGCGCAAAAACATGTCTGATTTGGCAAGCTCTAGAGATAAGGGTACACAATACCTTCCTCAAGCGGCAAATGGACACATGGTCAAAGGGCTACGGCTCCACGTCGATGCAGCAAATCACTTTTTGGCAGCATTTTTTTCACACATAATACTTCCTGTTGTCCTACACACTTATTTATCATACACAGCCTACAGCGTCAGCTTGCTGCATTCCCTACTTGTCTGTGTGACGTGCTTGGTTGCTACCCCCTGCCATCCCCCTCTTGCTGCTTGCAGGCTATGGCTACCAACGACTACTCTGAATCTGTTGGTGAATACACCACCCACAAGACAGCCGTCGGTGGCGCCCAGCCCAGCAGCATCAAAACAGATAATGCCGGTGACAGTGAAGACCTTGCCAGCAATATTGCCAAGCGGAAAACTGGAGACCCAAACGCGTATGAGAGAGCACCCAATTCGGATGATCGCGCCTGCGAAGACGATGATAGCGGAAAGGTAACTAGGTGCTGCATGCCATTTTGAGAGAGAGAGAGAGAGAGAGAGAGTGAGTGAGTTTTGGGTGCTGAGCAGGCGCGTGGCGGCAGCTATGCTGGAGGTGACAAAGACAAGAAGCTTGGCCTGCTGAGCAGGTTCAAAGTGCCGTTGATAGTGTCGGGAATTGTGCTGACGGTGGTGGGTGCCCTTCTTGCAGTTGCAAAGCAAGGGAAAGAAGCGGAAGAGAGGGATTTGTAACGCGCTTATGAATTGATCAATTTAAGAATGGTTTTGTCTCGTTGTTTTTTTGTTTTTGGGTTACCCAGCTTTAATGTATGGTGTAGACTACATTAGGTAGGTCCTAATGTAGTACTATAGTAGGGAAGATAATCATTTGTAAGGGTAACATTGAACGGATAGGTCTTTTAGTTGGCACCTCTATGTTGGTTACAAGTTAGTTGGATGGATGTTTGGCAACATGTATTTGAAAGTTGATTTTGATGATTATGATGCTAAAATTTATTAGGACATGCTAGTGTAGTGTTTGTGGAAATTCCAAAAGGCATGCATGCAAAAGTGTGCATTAGTGGTGATCTATATGGCTTATTGAGATTCCAAAAGGCATGCATGCAAAAGTGTGCATTAGTGGTGATCTATATGGCTTATTGCATCTCAATGACCTTGATGGTTATGGTGCTAAATATCATTGATGGCATGCTAGGGTAGTTTCCCAGCTCTCAGCTTTAGGAGCCACCTTCAATACGTACACGTTTTTATCTTGGTTGATAGCTCCTTGTTAGCTATTGTTATTCTTATGGCATCCTCCTCCAGCATCTTGGTGATGTCAGTTGCCTCATCTCCCTTATCTTCGTCATCACTCCTCCCTCGTTATACTTATCCATTATTGTTTGTTGTTAGATTTCAGTATTAGTACCTATCTTTCAAAGTTAGTTATCATCCTCTCTCTACTTAGCTTGCTAGGGCACTTTTTACCCTCTTTAAAATAGGTTTTCTATCTTGGCGATTAGTTTTTTGGTAGTTTGCCATGTGGCTAGTTGTATCCGGCATTTTTCCATTTTTTAAAGTTTCTAGAGCATCGGCGCTTTGTGTGCGCTGAAAGTCGGCACGATTTGGGTTTTTTTAGGGATCTTTCAAGAAATAATAGTCATCCTCTTGCAATGCATGTGCGCGCCTGCGAACACAGAGAGATGATGATTGAACATTTCGTTTCTTGTTGGTGGCTTATAAATCAATATATACTTAAATCTTTGTTAAAAAATGTAAATTTGACACTTTTGGCTTCAACCATGGTTCACGTGCGCGTGCGCGTGCATGCATGTGTGGGAGCGAGTGTGTACAATACATACATCATAATTGGGGAGCTATGTATATGGGGCGCACACTCGCGATGTGCGTGACACTACCAACACATTTGTGGGAATGGAATGAGCACTTTTTGGAAGGGGTAAGGAGACTAACCATGGGTAAACATGGAAATCAACACACAATTGGTGTTTGTAAACATTGTGTGGTGTTGAACACATACTACACAATTTATCATTACGGTTACAACACGGGCACAATGAATCACATGTAGAAAAATACTTCATTTTCATTGCCAAGTCTATAATACAAAGTACATCCTTATACTACACATATCTGAATAAGGCACTAGTTTCTTGTGCATGGATGGTCTCAAGTTCAACATTCTCTTTGGAAGGCACGTTCCTTTGTGGATGGTATCAAAAAAATTGACGACTCCTATTGGAGGTCCCCCTAAAAGAGCCCCCATTGGGCTTAGGGAGGGGGTTTATAAGGGGTATGAGCCTCCCGAAGACCGGCCACGGGAGGGGACCCCCCACCTAGGCACGTTAGCCTCACTCCACGCACTCGCGCACCGTGGGGACTCCACGCAAGGTTCCCCGGGGCACGCTATGACCCGTCGGCGGTGCGGCGGAGCCTGAGGCTACGTGGGGCTAGGGACCCGAGACGCGAGACCCGCGAAGACCCGCGAAACGCAAACGGCCGTCGACCCATGGAACGCAACCACGCCCGAGCCGGCCCCGTCCGAGCCGGGCCCCCGAGAAGGCAACTTGACCCGAGCCGGTCCCGTCCGAGCCGGGCCCTCCTGAGCCGGTGCCGTCCGTGCCAGGACCCCTTGAAGCAACACCTTGGTCCCTTGGCCGCGCGTGGGTAGAAATCCCCGCCGGGCCCTTGAAGGTAGAAGTCCCCTCGGTCGCGTGCGGGTATGAATCCCCGACGGGCCCCTTGAAGACAGAAGTTCCCTCGGCTGCGTGCGGGTAAGAATCCCCGCCGGGCCCCCTCCCCGACGCGCCCAGAAACTGGGGCGTCACACTTGGTATCAGAGCTCCAGAACGAGCTCCTGGAAACGAGCCGAAGACTAACGTGCCCGACGCGCACGATACTCACGACGACTCCAACCGCAATGGCCCGGGTCGTCAAAATCCTCGTGAAGAGAGCTCCAGAAAGCAACCTCACGCCCTCCGCACCGTGACGCGTTCCCTGAACACCGGGCCGTCACCCGTGACCCGCGCCGGCCCCAATCCGAGCCGGGCACCTCCACATGACAAAGAGCAAAGATGCGAGCCAGACAGGGCTCTTCACATGAAGAAAAGGCAGATGCGAGCCAGACAGGGCTCTTTATGACAAAAACAGAGAAAGACCAAAAACGCGACGAACCAAGCCAACGGTGTTCGTCGCGCCCCGGCCACGTTTTGTGGCCCATGCTGAGCTAAAGATCCAAACGACGTCCAAACAGGGACCAACTCGCAAGTGCTGCATTGCGACGGAACGCTCTTTCAGATTCGGCTTTCAAGAAGCTTCCGCGCGGACCAACGCAGCAGGTGGCTCCGCGCACATCGGGTTACCTATTCGGGGAACGCTCAAGTACGGGGAATTCTACTTGGGTGTTCAAAGCATACTTTTTTCAGCCTTCTGCCAAAACCCCAAAAATACTCACTCACTCACTTTCAAAAAGTACAAAAACAAAGCATGCCGATTTACTTGCATTTTGGGAACAGTTTTTGCTCACTTGCACTTATATGCACCCCTTTGTCCCCACGGCCTCATGCATAGCCAAGCACTCTTTTCCCACGTTCGACGCGGTCGTCGAACTCTCTTCAAACGGGGGTGTATATAAGGGGTATGAGCCTCCCGAAGACCGGCCACGGGAGGGGACCCCCCACCTAGGCACGTTAGCCTCACTCCACGCACTCGCGCACCGTGGGGACTCCACGCAAGGTTCCCCGGGGCACGCTATGACCCGTCGGCGGTGCGGCGGAGCCTGAGGCTACGTGGGGCTAGGGACCCGAGACGCGAGACCCGCGAAGACCCGCGAAACGCAAACGGCCGTCGACCCATGGAACGCAACCACGCCCGAGCCGGCCCCGTCCGAGCCGGGCCCCCGAGAAGGCAACTTGACCCGAGCCGGTCCCGTCCGAGCCGGGCCCTCCTGAGCCGGTGCCGTCCGTGCCAGGACCCCTTGAAGCAACACCTTGGTCCCTTGGCCGCGCGCGGGTAGAAATCCCCGCCGGGCCCTTGAAGGTAGAAGTCCCCTCGGCCGCGTGCGGGTATGAATCCCCGACGGGCCCCTTGAAGACAGAAGTTCCCTCGGCTGCGTGCGAGTAAGAATCCCCGCCGGGCCCCCTCCCCGACGCGCCCAGAAACTGGGGCGTCACAGGGTTCCCCTTACAGCGCTAAAGGCTAAGATTCAACATTTTCTTTGGAACGCCTATTCCTTTGTGGATGTTATCAAAAAATTGTCTTCCACTAGTTGACTTCCCTACACAAGCACCTCTATGGGGCGTGCACACCATGTCTGAAGAGGGCTCCATAGATGCCATTAGTGGGCCAATGGCAGAGGCCTCTACCTTCCAATGAATTGAGAGGATCCTTGGGGCCATTTGTGCAAGACTTCAAAACCCAATCGCATCTCATCACGTGATTATGGGCTAGTTTCAGCTGACCATTGGCCAAAAGGTGGTTAAACTCGGCAACTTGGCAAGAATGTTGCGTCTCCAACAACAAGGCGGCCCCCACAGGACGAGGACAAGTGGCACTACCGGTTGAGAGTGTGTGCATGTCATGAGGCTGTGACAACCACTAACCTTAGTTATTGGTTTCTTTCCCTTGATTTTTATTTTATTTTTTGGACCCTCTTGTTCAAGTCACAGATGGTGGGACATTGAACAGCCAGTGTGCAAACAATGTTGCAAACATTGTATAGCCCACAAGTTGAGAGTTTCACTCGTAGCCATGTAGGCCAGGTCGCCACAAGTTGGTTGGGCCGATCGGCCTAAAATCCGAGTAGTAAAAGGGTGTCTAGGCTTAGTTCAAAGTCATCTACTAGGAATTTAACTCAAAAGGGAAAACGAGACACTTGGCAGCTCTGGAGCACTTTGCACAACACCTCAGGTAGGAGGGGGTGCCCCAAAAGATGGTTTATTTTTAACACCAATGTGATAGTGTGTGTGTGTGTGTGTCAGACTAATGGGTGTAGATTTACATCTTCAATGGAGAGCTTTTCTCCTCCTCTGTTCTATGTAGCACAATGTTTCTGTTGTAGTGCACCTCTTCCCTCTTAACATGATGCCCAGGTCAAGGGCTACTCATCTTTATGTACAGTTGTGTGCGTTTATGCATGATTGATAAGGAAAGAGCCTCCAACATAGGTAAGATTAGCTAATTGATGATCCCCCGTAGGTACACGCTTATTTGGAGATATTTTTCACGAAAAATCTCGTCCAAATCAAAGGACAAGTAGCCCTACATGTGTGAGAACTTGAGGGCTTGCTGCGAATGCGATCGGCATGCAAAAGGGAGCCCAAAACAAGGAATTACAGTATGATGTGTATTTTTTCATTTTTAAGGTTTTGGCCTTGCCTAACAGTCCCAGAAGCTTTGGGGAAGCTAGGAATCATCGTACAAGTATTCAAGTGCATTTAATAGTTCGAAAACAGAGTCTCGAGCTATCATGTCTCGTCAGGTTTGGAAAAGTATCTTAATCCGTTGGGAAGGTTATCTATTGCATGCATATATATTTTTGTGAAGCCTTCTATAGTTGTTATGCTCCGAAATTGGGCTAGAGTAGGCCATTTTCAGCCCAATAGAAGTGGGACGGCACGTAGGAGTTTACATGGTTTTTTTCTAAGTTTAATTGGAATAAAAAAATACCGAAAGGGGTGCCAATCTTTGGGGCCAATGCGGTGTCACTGTCCACTTAGGAGCATTCTAGCTGCCAAGTCATGGTTTGTTTGAAGTGTTGAATTCCAGTCTTAAGTTTGTTCGTGAAGTTCCTTTGTGTCGTTAAACAGCGTAAAGATCAGGTGAGCCAAATTGTACCACCCTTTAGTGAGTCTACTAGCCGGTTTCATGGTTTTGTTGTCGGGATAGAATCACTTTTTCCTTAAGAAGTGAGCCTTGGTTGGTTTTCGGTAAACACACAGCATAGGAACTTGGAATTACACTATGGATGACAAGAAAAATGAAACCACGGAAGAGGGTTCCTCACAGACAAGTTGTTCCTCTAGTGTTTTGAGTTTGGCGAGGGTTCACAACCACCACTATTTGTATCTTTTGTTGGTGTGAATGCTCCACAAGTTCAAGGGTTTATAGATGGGTAACTAGACGAGGATGCGTTCAGTACACAGTTGGCTGCTGTTGTGAATGTGTTTTCTCATTTGGTGTAGAATCCCAGGTTTATGGAATTTATGCACGCTCCATCAGTGTCACAGTAGGCAAGGCAACACTCTCTTACAGTAGATCTTGCTGAGGCTCAAACCCAGGTTCCTTATGTGTCCTAGTAGGGCAAGGAGCACTCCATTGCGGAGTCAGTTGGGGCTCCAAGACAAATTCTTTCTATCCACGAATGGGTGGTTACGACGCCAATTCTATAGGCTTTACGAGTTCATTCAGCCACCTTTTAGAGTCCAAATGTTTCATTAAATGGACAAGGAGTTAATTTCCAGGCTATGCATCAGGTTTTTCCACCACCCACGGTTTATTTTGGGTATTTTGGGGGTGGACCTCTGTTTCAAAGCATGGTTGGTTATGCGTCTAGAAACCAGTAGTACATGCCAAGAATAGTCTTTGGAGGTATGCAAGACATGAGTCAAACCCCATATATGGCAATATCGGCTTATAGCCAGGGTTTCAAGGTAATTAGAGCCAGTTTGGGGTGTTGCATGCCGCTTTTGGTATGGCTGGTTTTTCAAATTAGCAGGCAAACATGGCACCAAGAAGACAATATCATAATGGCCAAGGGGCTCAGATGATCCCCACCAATGTTCCATGTTGCAAATACTTCCTTATGATAACATGGGAGTGCTGAAAAATCCAAAACCATACAAATAAGGTGGTGCAGCTATGAAGTTTGATACTTTCAGCAGATTTTAGGACAAGATGAAGCCTCTTACTTCCATTCAGTGGTTTGATACGGCTTATGCAAGGGGGGAATTTTACAGAGGTCTCGAAGTTCACAGAATCTACCACTTTCTTGAAAGGAAATGTGTGTTCATGGGGGATGAAATTGTTGATGCAAGGACAAGCACCCACCACATGGATATACTTCAAGAAAATGTTTTCATTTGCACGGTTGTCAAATAAATTTGAAGCCAATGTCATGACAGATTGGCACCAACTCAATGCAACTACTTGCAAAAGCTTAGAGAAATACAATCATAAGTTATGTAAAGTACTGCTTTCAGTAACTTCCTACAGGTTCGTGCCATTGAAAGAGAAGATCGAGAAGTATTATTATGGGTTGCCTGAAGGGCTTAGAAATTACTGTACAAAGAACAGAGTGGCCACCCTTACTCAATTTATGGAAATTTCCAACACTCGGCATGCATTGTTCAAGGGAGAAGACAATGGATTCCAGAGCAACGTGAAAGAGGGTTTGCCAAAGAAAAATTCAGCAAAGAAGCCCTTTATGAAAGCGATTTTTGAAGCGTTCCGGTGGTCAGAAAAGGCAGAGAAAGCTAAGGACTCAATCGAGAAGTCTAGAGGACAGACAAAGAAATAAAAAAGGAAGCCTTTTGTGCGAAATTCGTTCGAAGAGAAGGCTTTAATGGCTAAGAATTAATGCTTTATTTGTGAGAAAATGCTTTATTTTTTAGTAGTCTGGTCATTTTACAAATTGTCCACAGAGAAAAGAGAAAGAGGCTAGCTGGCTTAGAAGACAAGAAAGGAAAGAAGCCCAAACCCATGGCAGGTTTAGTGCCAAATATGGTGGGTGATAGGCCAAACTTGGATGCCAATGAGTTATGCAGAGTGTGGGGTAAAGTTAGGGATCAGACAACACTTCATTTCTTTGATCCAGGGACTAACAAAAACTTTATCTCACCAAAGTTGGCTATCGAATTTGGCATCAAAGCTGAAGAAATGGGTTACACAACAGAGGCAACTTTGGTATGTCTTGGCCATTCAGAGTGTGTTACTTCCGTCATTGGAAAATTGTGTCTACATATTCAATCATATGGTGGATACAGAGGAACTTTATATCATGCCACTAGAAAGATGTGATGCTTTGTTGAGGACTCCATGGATGTTCCGTGTACATGGAGTATTGGATGTCTTCCTTAAAAAGATCCCCTTGTAGCATAGGGGCAAAACTCATAATCTAGATGTAAAGCTTAAAGGGGAGTCTGTACTCTGTCCCTATTGTATAAACATCGGCTATCAATTCTATAATTAAGAATCACCTTTTTGCGTACTTGATTTTTGCACGTGATGTTTTAGATAATTGTCAGTCAAATTTATATGTGCTAGGTAAAGAAAGGTTAACGTTTTTGCGAGAGTTTAGTGACTATTTTTCTGATTCATTATTGTCTCGATTTTTGTCGAAGAGGCTTGAGGATCATGCGATAGATTTGGTGCTAGGTTGTAGCCAATAGACCTCCCTACAGGAGTAGCGCGGCCGAGCAGAAAGAGATTATGAGCCAAGTAGAGGAGCTATTAAGAAAAGGGATGATTCGATCTAGTTCTTCACCCTTTTGCTCCCTAAGGCTTTTGCTACACTCAAGACGTTTACTTCTCCCAAGAGAAGGGTATCCACAAGTCACTTAGAGATTAAAAACTCAAGTGGATTTACAAGTATCTATGGCACCTTACAAAATAGTTCAAGAGAAGTGGCGAATGATCATGAGGCCAGTCCCAACAACTTGGTAGCACCAATCGCGCACAAAGAGGTGATATCGACTATATCTACTAGGGATGTTGCACATGTTAAAAATGTCATTCAAGTTATGCATACATTGTATATGTGACCTTAAGGAATCGATATAAAACCCACCTTAAGAAAATCAATGACCAAAACATAGGCTTTATCCTTGGAAAGACGAAATTTGGTCATAAATTAGGAAAGAAATATTCGGGACAGATTGATTGACTAGAAAAGAATGTTTGCCAAACCTTTTGGTATGGCTTGTCTTAGACTCTCTACCTACTAGTAGTGGTATTACGTGGCAGTTGTGTTGTTGCATGAGATGATGCCTAAGGTGCACCGTTGTCATTGTACTTTAGGCTCCATGATTTAGAAGCTTGTGGGTACTACGAATTGAACTCAAAAGGGAAAACGAGACACTTGGCAGCTCTGGAGCACTTTGCAGGACACCTCAGCTTGGAGGGGGCACCCAAAATTGATTTGGGATGCTGGGGGCTGATTTTTTGTGAGCTTACATTGTGTGTGTGTCTGAGTAGTGGGTGCATGTTAACAACTTTAATGGAAAGCTTGCCTTCTCCTTTGTTCTATGTGGCACAATGATTCTGCTCTCGTGCACCTCTCTCCCCTTTTGAATTGGAAAGCTTGCCTTCTCCTCTGTTCTATGTGGCACAATGATTCTGCTCTCGTGCACCTCTCTCCCCTTTTGAATACAAAAATGTGGTGCCCAGCTCAATGGCTACTCATTTGTATGTATAGTTGTGTGGGTTATGCGCAATTGTTGAGGCAAGAGCCTCTTGCCAAGGTACCACATTAGCTAATTGCTAATCCCCCGTAGATATAGGTTGATTCGGAGAGATTTCTTGTGAGAAATATCATCCAAATCAAAGGGAAAGTATCCCTATAGGTGCAAAAACTTGAGGGCTTGCTATGGGCGCAACAAGTGCATGAAACAAATCTCAAAACAAAGAATTACAGCATGTTATGTATTTTTGCAGGTCTAGGATTTTGGCGGTTTTGCTGCCTAACAATCCCAGAAGCTAGGGAATCGTCGTACAGGTGTTCTAGTGCATTTTAGAGTCTGAAAACAAAGAATTCAGTGTGTTGTAATTTCTTGTCAGGTTTGGGAAAGTGTTCTTATGCGCTAGGAAAGTCTCTTTTGCATGGGGATTTTGAATGCGAAGCCTTCTATTGTTTTTATGCTGCTATAGGCCATTTTCAGTCCAATAAAAGTGGGACGGCACGTAGGAGTTTTTTCTCCAAAGCTTAATTGGAAAATAGAAATACCGAAAGGGGCGCCAACTTTTGGGGCCAACGTGTTGTCACTATCCATTTGGTAGCACTCTAGCTGCCAAGTCATGGTTTGTTTAAACTGTTGAATTCCAGTTTTAATTTTTTTTCATGAAGTTCCTTTTTGTCGTAAAGTTAAACACTGTAAAGATTGAGTGAAAGCTCACCCTTTAGTGAGTCTACTGACCAGTTTCAATGCATTTGTTTGGGATAGCTCTAACAATATGCAATTTTTTTCTTTCCCTTGTTACAAAAAGAACACAAAGGTCAACACTCTATTACACTAATTTTACAACAACGAAAAAATCATGTTATCCATGTAAATAAATAGCAAAAGAAAATCATAATAAAGAACTTGACAAGCAATCTTGCAATTACTATGAAACTCCCTAAGTCATTTTTTTGTGTTTTGATATGTAAATTTTTCCAGATTCTCTCAGCAGTATGAGGAAATCCCAACTTCTCAAGTAATCCTAATTATTTTGGTACTGCACCACCCGTTGCACTTTGACATGCTATCAGAGTCTAGGCCTAGCATCGCCTAGTCGACTAGAGCACAAAGAGAAGTTGAGTGTGGCTCCTTTTGTTACTGAATAGAAGGGCGAGTGTCACCAGAAGGTGTATTTTTCTTGTTGCCTTCTTTAAATATGTACTATATATTTTTTTTAAAGAAAATTCTTGTTTTCCCCAAAACCCTTGAAAAGGTGCAAGTGGAAATTGCATGGCCACTATGAAACGGTTGCAGCCAAACGGGTTTCTCACATTGAGAATGTAGGTCGGTCAGTCGGGGAATTGTCGAACCAATTAGCACTAAATTTTGATGAGTATGGAAGCTTTTGTGTACCTAAATGGAATTTGAACCATTCGGTAAGTCACTGACAACTTTTACGTTTGGAGGGGTTAGGAAACTGAACCATAAGGGGCATAGTGGGGGACACATGGCTAACAAAGAGCCATCTGCTTGACAACTCACCTCTCCAGAAGCGTAGGCCCAGCTTGGGGGCGCCTAATAGAGAGTGAGAATTGTTTTTACTCATTTGTGAGTGGATTTTCAAGTTCTACAACTTTAATGGAAAGCTTGCCTTCTCCATGTAGCACGATGATTCCGCTCTCGTGTAATCTTGTGGGTTTTATGTGCATTTTGCCAAGGCAAGAGCCTTTTGAATCGGAACTAAATTCACTAATTGCTAATCTCCCACAGGTATGCACAATTTCATCACAAAAGGTTGTGAAACAGGAGAGCTTTCTCGCATGAAAACTCATCCAAATCAAAGGGCAAGGATTCCATTGTATGTGGGGATTCCTGAGACACGCATAGATGTGTTTTCTCCGCTCAAAATGATCCAAAATAGAGAATTACAGCTTGATGCATTTATTTGTAGGTTTAGGGTTTCACACCTAAACAACAAGATAACACCGGGAAGCCTTGGGAAAGCCTTGATACAAGAGTTTGGGCACCTCTCAGTGACCAAAACAAAAAATCACAGCATGCTGAAATCTACTAACAGCTCACTAGAAAGCTTTTAAAATGCAACGGAATGCATATGAGGCTTGTACTTTTGACCCAAAGATATTTTGACACTGTGATGTTGCCAAAATGGGGTCAGATGTAATGTCTACCCTTGACAGGTTTGAATAGCTTGGTGAGAGTTTGATTTAAGTGTTCGGGTTGTTTGCTTTCAATTGAATAAAGAAATACAGAAAGGGCTGCCAATCTTTGGGGTCTAGCGAGTGTCGGCTTCCTAGTAATGACATTCTAGTTGTTGGTTGCATGTGTGTTCTCTCTTCTTCTCAATCCTCTATGGAAAGCTAACACATGTAATTGAATTACTAATGCCCTCTATGGTGTGTTGGCGCGGGTTGAATGGTTCCATCGACGGGATAGTCACTTTTTCTTGAAAAAGTGTAGCGTGGATTGTTGTGGGTGAAAGCAACATAGAGGATATTATGGCAGAGAAGAGAGACGACATAATTGAAGAGGGATCTTCCTCGCATTACACATAGAAATTTTCTTCAATATTACGAAAATTTTGAGCTCGTTTTTTAGCCTTGTAAGAAATGGCTCATGTGACACAACTTTCGAAAAGTGGGGACCAATAAATATTTTGCAAATAAGATCCAAATTTGTCAAAGGTTGGATACTTAGAATCTACTCTTCAAATGCTATATAGTGATATATAGCATGCATGTATCCGACATTGTCTTCATATAGATCTAAAAATAGATGATTGTCAATTACTGTAACAAGAACAAAAACTAGCTAATTGAAAAAAATGGCATAAATTTCATACAACTCATCCAAAAATTTTGGACCTTGGCTCTTTAAAGTCCATTTGTTAAGAGCTTTCCAATGATAGGTCATATCATGGGGTTCTGAGCAATATTTAGAGAGGTTTATCGGGTTGCTCTCTTTTGTGTAGCTTTGATGATGTGGCACCCTGAAAAGGCCCAAAAATGAGGTCAAAACTTTTCTAATGACTCTTTAAGAAGAGGACAGGTTGTTTAGACCTCAATTGCTTACCTGCATGAAATTTTTTTTGCAGTTGGTCAAGAAACCAAGGATGCAGGAGTTCTTAGATGCTCCTTCACAAGGTTTTAGGCTACGACACAGGGCATTTCTGAGCTATTACTAGGAAAGGAGATTTTCCATGCACATGGGTCTTGTGATGCTCTAGGGAAAGCCCATGTGATTGAGCACCCAAAGGTGTCCATTGATCCAAAGCAGTTTTCTTATCTGGACAAGAACCATTTGTGAATGGTCAAGGGAGTAATGAACATGCTCTGCATTAAACCTTTCAATACCTACTTCATATCCTGGTTATTTTGGAGATGGTTCATTGTTTCAAGCTATGGCCAATGACCAACCAGGTTTTCATAATGCTTATGGTCAATTTTGAATGCCTGGAACATAGTTTAGTATGGCTGGTTTTGCATAGCTATATGCCCAAGTTGTAGATATGATAGGTAAAAATAGGTGATGTGAGCGCTAGAATGGTTAGGAGCACCACTTTTACGAGTACCTGTTTGTGACAATTTGCCTCCTTTGAGTCAACCTAAGGACTACAAGGAAGGTGGGCAGGCAGCGAAGTTTGAAACTTTCAAGGGAACTGAGGATCATTGACCTTCATCAAATGCTGAAGGAAACTTCACAAAATCGTTGAAGATTTGTTCCTTTAGAAGTTATTGTGTGAAGTTTGATTTCTAGGATTAAGTTTTTGAAGATGTCTTCTCCTTTTTTGTTTAAAGTTGAGTACTTGTTTTAAGTTTTAGCCAAGTAAGCTGCGTTATTTTGCGCATGCGTTTTCTAAACACTCTTTAAAATTAATAATGTTATGTTTTATCTAGTTTTGTTTCTTAGCAAATAAAGTATTTTTTTTCTTCTTTTCTTTTCTTGTGTCCCTTACTTTTAAAGTTTTATGAGTGCTTTATTCCGTTTTATAATTCGTGAGTTCAAACTATTCTGAACTTATGAAAATGGGACACTGCTAACCCACGCTCGTTCCAATACCTGCTCATACAAATCATAAATGCCCCTAACAATGAGAAGTGGTACAAATGAGAGGTAGAGGGTCACTTTTATAGTGAGAGTTCTCTTCTCATTTTATTGTAAGTAGGGCCGTCTCTAGTTTGGAGCAGATTTGGGCCGATAATATGTCGCGCAACTAATAAATGGTTGGGCCACAATAAGTCTCCATAGCGATCAATGCGACCTAGGTTATTTGTGATCGTATTCTAGGAAACTAATGTTTCTTGTTATTTGTGGTATGTTGTCATATCTAAATCATTCTTGGAAAGCTCGCTGCTCGCTGTATGCTCCCACCCTCACCACCTCTAGCGCTGCCCCCTCTCCTCCTCGCATCCCCTCTGCCCATGCACATGCACCTGCCCTCAACGTGCACCCTTCCTGCCTCAGCCCCGTGCCCCCTCAGCCTCAGTCCTACGCCCCACCCACCCCAGCCTCGTGCCCGCTTGTCTCAGTCTCTCGCCCGCCCGCCTCTCTCTCTCTCTCTCTCTCTCTCTCTCTCTCTCTCTCTCTCTCTCCCCTTTTTCTTAGCCTTTCCTCCCTTTGCGTCACGTTCTCAACTAGCAAGTAGACTATATTTCAGCCTACTGTGACTATCTCATCACCACCGACCTTCTCGTTCGAGACAAGGCCGTAGGTTTACCTACTGTGCACGTTCTTGTTCGAGACACACTCTCTCCCGAAGATGATATTGTTGCCTCGGGTGAGTGGGGGTTGGATAAGATAGAGTGTGGTGTATTTGGGTCTCCCAAATCAGTGTTTCATTTGCAGACAGATGGACCATTTAGCAAAGGCATGTCCTCGCAGGAGATCTCGACCCACAGCGCATGTGCAGCCTCCTAAGGTTGAGCATGCCCAACAGCCAGATACACAGGATGCAACAGAGACTAGTGATCAGACAGGTGGCGGTTGGTAGCAGGTGCCTGGTCGAGGCCGACAGGGACGGGCTCGCCCCACTACTCCCCCTAGTGGCCGACCTCCTGCAGCTTAGCAACATTGGGTTCTAATAGGGAGCCATTTTGACCCCCTTCAGCAGGACCTGCCTGAGGAGGTCCCATCCACTTCAGATCCTCCACCTCCACCTCCTCCTCCCTCAGACGTTGCTGCTCCACCTCCCTCGCCCCTTCCCCCTCCTCCACCCTCATCCCTGCCTCCCGTCCCTCCTCTCTCCCCGGTGGCCCACAGCCTCATCTCCCGACCCCTCCCTCACTCCTCCTCAGACGGAGGGGACCGGACACGCGTCTGCCGCGAGGCAATCTCTTGGTAGTGCTTTCGCTACAAGCCATGTGGCTTGGGAAGGAAAGACCCATTTGAGGCCGACTTTTCTGGTGCAAACTTCTCCTCTTGCAGCAGTCCCTAGATGTTTGACTAGCTTTGACATTCACAGACGCTGGAACTTCTTCGACTATAGCTTCACACGGTTCCTGGGTGACTCTTCTCCTAACCTAGAGGAGAATTGCTTTCAAGTCCACGACCTCTTTCTTGCAGCTCGAGGAATTGAGGATTTGGACACAGCAATGGGTTTTTCCTTATCGCTGTGCGGAAGGGATCCTACAGAGTGAACCCTGCACACAGTTCTTGACTGGCTCCAGATTTAGGCTACTGAGTTCTCACACCACACAAGGGACTTAGGGGTGACAGATGTGGTATAGACACTTTGGTGTCTTGCTAAGTTCAGTGTGACGCCACCGGATGCAGCGGGGTGCAGGCACATTGTGGTGCATTTGTTTGCTGACACTCAGCGTCCTCCTTGCTATGTATTTGTACATGAAGATTCTTGGACAGAGGCCTCACGGGCTTCACGCTCGGCTTGGGCCTAGGTGGGACAATCACTCTAGACATGCTTGTCTAGAGGTTGTTCAGATGCGGATTACTCCCCATCCAAACCGGCATCAAAGATAGCGAGGTTGGCTGTTGTTACAACATCTGTTTTCTCTCATTGACTCCATGAGAATCAAGGTGAAAGTATAGTTTTAAGGAGAGAGAGAGAGAGAGAGAGAGAGAGAGAGAGAGAGAGAGAGAGAGAGAGAGAGAGAGAGAGAGAGAGAGAGAGAGAGAGAGTTTTTACTATGTACATGTCTTGGGGTGAGGAGTGCGACTAGACAAAGGTGCATCCAATTTATTGTCACGCAATGTATGCACCAGCCATTTTGGCATACCTCTTCTCATGGAATGTGTAGTGTTTGAAGAGCCCCAGTTTCAGCGTCAGAGAGGTCGACTGCTTCAGGAGCTTCAATGATGCCTTGCGGGTGGTGAGATTGATATTCTTATGCTACAGAAGCATCATCTGTGTGAGATCTTCATTGGACTATGTGATCAGATTTTGTGTGGTTGCTATGAGACGTTATGGTCAGCTACATTTGGACCTGGAGGCATCCAGGGAAGGGTATGTATGACTATTGCGGATTCTTCAGCAGGCCATTGTGGGTAGAGGTATTATTGTACCAGGCAGAGTTCAATGGATTACTATGCAGGTGCATAGTTGCCTCATGGGTTTCTTGAACATTTATGCACCCAATGTGGCAAGTGCACGGGCAGAGTTCTGGTCTCAAGTTGTGAATTATTTGCCGCATGCAGAGTAGTGGTGTGTTGGGGGGGGCTTCAACATGTTGGAGGACCCCTCTGATCGGATTGAAGGTGGCCATGTCACGGTGCACGGGGATGAGCTGGCAGCTTGGGAGCGGCTATGTATGACTATGAGCGTTTTTTATGTTTGGCAGCATTTAGGTTTTGTGAGACCCCCTGACATCTTGGCTTTGTCTCACTCTGATCGCAGAGTTGGAGGAGTGAATCTATCTAGGATAGATCGCTTCTACGCTGGTGACCGCATTTGTGACTTGGGGTGGGTCAGTTTGCATCTTGGTTGGGACATCTTATTCCAACCAAGCACCAGTGATCCTCACATTGAAAGATAGACAAAGGAGGGGGAGAACGATGCTACACATCCCTGAGAGGATCTTATTGGACTCCGAGCTCAGAGAGCGAGTGGTGACTCTTTGGAACGAGGGCTTGGACACGCAGGAATCTTCTGCTGATGGCAGAGTGGCCTCTGGACTTGCTTAGCTTAGTCGTTTCTTTCTCCAAGAGTCTACGGCCCGCCTTGCTGCAGTAAGGGAGGAGGAGTAGTGTTTTCGACGCGGTGTTGCTTCCTTGAAGAGGATGCAGGAGCAGCATCCAGACAGTCCTTGGTTGGAGGAGCAACTGCAGCAAGCTCGCCAGGAGCTTGCCAGCATAGAGGAGAGGCGTCGTGGGTTTGATTTCCATCGACATGCATCTCAGTGGACTTAGTGGGTGACAGGGTGACTGGTACTTTCTTTGAGGTAGTGGAACCTCGTCATGTGCAACCAGTGTCAGCCACTTGAGGAGACTTGATGGGTCAGTTGCTTCAGAGCTAGAGAATATGCGTGCAGTTGCTACTGACTTTTACCGTGACCTGCTGTCAAACAGGGCCTCAGCCAGAGCGTCAAGATGCATGCAGAGAGCAGGTTTGGGCACTGATGCCTTGTCTTGTGACTAAGGAGATGCACCAGAGGCTTGAGCTGCCTCTCCAGCTAGAGGAGCTCCATGCAACCCTCAAAGCACTTCCCCATGGTAGTTGTCCTGGTGAGGATGGTTTGACTCCCATTTTTTTCCTGGAGTACTGGGACTTGCTGGGCTTAGACATCTTGCACACAGGAGAGATGCTTGACAACATGAGTGAGGGCTTGATCTACCTCATTCCCAAGGAGGGTGGCTCCTTGGATGAGATTCGGCAGTGGTGGCCCATCACTATCCTCAACTCAGCCTACAAAATTCTAGCCAAGGCTCTGAGTTTGAGGATTCAGCCACTTCTAGAGAGAATTATACATGGGACCCAGACAGGTTTTGTCAAGGAGCGCAATATCCTTGACAATATCTTCACTTTTTGGGAGGCGTCTGCCCTCGCACGCCTCCGAGGTGAGGATCTGGTGATACTTCTTCTCGATTTTGAGAAGGCCTATGACAAAGTTGATTGGGACTTCTTGGAGGGTACTCTACATAGGATGGGCTTCTCAAATGCTTGGATCAAAGGTGTTCAACTCTCTACAGACGTGCACATAGTCAGGTGCTTCTGGCAAGAGGTAGAGGAGACCGTTTCATGCTCACACGCTCGGTCAGATAGGGCTGCCCTCTAGCACCCTTCCTCTTTCTGCTCTATGTTGAGACGATGAGCAGATTCTTGGTTTCACAGCAAGTTGCTCTACGTGGCTTAGCGCTCCCTATTCGGGTCAATGAGCTACTGGATGCTGAGTTTGCAGACGACTCAGATTTGTACTTGGAGGGCCAGGAGGCCAACTTGCACAAGTGTGAGCAGGTTCTTGAGACTTTTTGTTGTGCATCAAGCGCACTAATCAACTTGAGGAAGACATTGTCTTTTTGGGTTGGCATAGCTCCTATGCCTGATTGGCTGCCAGGTGAGGGTTTTAGATGGAGGGTGAGCTTAGATGGCACTACCTTCCACCTGAGTGGCTTTTCCCTCCTCCCATCTCTTGATTTAGCCCTCATTGTACATATGGTGTTTTTTCATTGGGAGAGTCTCCCCTTATGGTTGATGTAGCCCTCTCTTGTAGAGGTGGTTGTAGCCCTATGGGCAGTTTTATTAACTAATAGAAGGATCTTTTTCTCCAAAAAAAAAAAACATTCTTGTGTGAAATGTTGTGGTTTGATCATAAAGGTGGTTTTTTTTATTTATTTGGAAATTGTGTGTCGACGTGCATAATGCATCTCTTCTTCTTTTATCTATGTGTCCTTTTGATTATGTGTTTTATGTAAGTGTCTTAGCCCTTCGTATGGGTTAGAAGTTTGATCATGGTTCACAATAGGAGGATGCTTTACCTCTCATGACATGGCAAGCTCCCTTGAAGTTGAAAGTACATGGCCATGCCAGGGATAGAAGAACCATATGAACTTGTTGTCATATATGCAGTTGACCTTCCACAAGCTGTTGATGACGAAAGCTGGTTGAGGAGGCTTGCCTCAGAAGAGGCTTACATTGAGGCATGTATTGAATCAGATGGGGATGAAGAAAGGGTGTGTTTGGACAGGTTTTTACTGTAAATAGCCAGCTATTTACATTTTAGCACGGTGCATGGAATGGGCTTTGTGAATAGAGGCCTCGTAGGGAATATGCCTCGCGACTACCACCTGGTTAAAGATAGCCCGTCTGTCGTGGTGAAATCAAGTCCTACAACCCTCCAGCTCGCTCTTCACAACACGTACCGGTTAAAGACGATGTTTCGTGATTCAGCAAGTACACTCAAGGCCTATGTTAGTTCCTGTTTTGGTGTGCCCCCCTCGTATCTGCCTGACCGCGAGACATTGTGTGCGGAAGGCACGCATGGCGATCGAACGAATTTAAGGGTGTGGAGGCGAGTATTCAAGGCGAGCTCATTTGATGGTATGGCAAGCTGGGGTACAAGTTTACTTGCGACATCAGGGAACTGGTCTCCAATGAAGGACAATGAGGGATTGTTTGTTGGAGGAGCCGACGTAGCTATACTTGTCCTTACCAACCAGCGAACATATGGTAGTTCTATTTTGCCATGATCTCCGAGTTGTATAAGTAACAAGGATCAAAGAAAAAGTTGCCATGTTATCATATCCTTGTTTAGATAGCTTTTTGAAGATGGTTGAAGACCATCTGATAACCAAAGCCCAAGTGGAAGTGTCCTTGTTGGCTCTAATTATCAAATGGTCTTCAACCATCTTCAAAAAGTTGTCTACACAAGGATATGATAACATGGCAACTTTTTGTTGATTCTTGTTACTTATAAAGCTTGGAGAGCATGGAAAAATAAAACTTACACATCTCTGCTGGTTGGTAAGGGCACGCACACCAACATCGGCTCCTGCAACAAACAATCCCTTGGTGTCCTTCATTGGAGACCAGTAAACTTACGTCCCAACTTGCCACACCATCATATGAGCTCACCTTGACATGCTCACTTCCACACCCTTGAATTCGTTCGATCATCGTGTGTGCCTTACGCACACAAATGTCTGACGGTCATGCAGATACAAACCAAAACATGAACTGACATAGGCCTTGGTTGTGCATGTGAGCCAGAAACTTAAAACTGCCTGTTCAAAATCCAGTGAAAGGGTTTTTTCTTTTTCCTTCTAGAAGAAAAAACACCGACCCCGTTCAAAATATATAAAAATGGCAGCATGAAGCTGGAACCAATTTATACATCGCATGATTATGAGCGGATAGTTAGTTCTATCCAAAAAGTTAGACCAGAGTCCATCTCAACACAAAACTATGTAAGCTCAAGGTTCCAAAGATCGGTTGAGATCAACCTAGAGGAATTTCCTAGAATATCGTCAAAGTGAATTTCAAGCCAATGTAAAAATGGCTGTAATTTTGTGTCCTCCCAAAAACTTGAGAAAGGATTCGGCAGTGTATCTAGGCCTTCCATTTATAGTTCACGTACTAAAGAAGATCTCTGTGTGTGTGTGTGTGTGTGTGTGTGTGTGTGTGTCTTGCATAGGCAGAACAATGCGTTGTTGAGGCTGCAGTTGAGGATTTGATGAGGGAGGGTTAATAGGCTCCAACTGCTTGCAAGATAAGGTCATTTGGTTCCATTTCTTGAAAGGATGATCTATTTCAAAATAGGTGCTCGTGTCAACGGGTGCTAGCTCAGTTGGTAGAGTCATAGCCTCTGTGCCTAAGGTCTTGGGTTCAATCCCCCCTTGGTGACATGAAGACATGTTCCAAGTCCTTAGGGACTGTTCCCATGTGCGGGTGTGTGCCTGTGATGGGATGCATCTCTCTCCCTACTTGTGAGGCCGTTGTACATAGGGTGTGTGCGTGTGTTTCAAATTTCTTGTACTCTCTATAAAAAATAAATAAATTTATTTAAAGGTGCTCGCAGCAGATTTGAGAGTAACTACAATGGTGGTGTTGATGGTTGTCGGAGGTATAACCTCTGCACATTGTGTTGCTTACGGACTGCTCTGCTCTCTAAACTCATCTATACTTTTTTGTTGCTATTGTTGCTACTATTGATGCTACACCAAATGATTAGGGTGCTCCACATAGAGAATACACTATCTTCAAGGCATCGGCTAAGCAGCATCCGCTAGAAATAGCACATGACCTTAGTGCTATTTCTGGATTGCATCTGATGATACAATACATCTTTGTCAGATGAAAGTACAAAATGGATTTTGGGTTATCATGAGATTATGTTGTGTGTTCATCTGCTTTGTCGCTTAACAATCTTTGAAGTTTACAATAATATCCTCATATTACATCAAGGGCTAAAAGAGCGGCAAAACGGTAGAAATAATTGGCACCGACACTCCAAACGCACTTCAAGCATTCACATATGTAGTTGCCTCCTTCCATGAGCATACTTCCAACCACATATGTAAGAGACATTGGCATCGACCCGCCTAATGTTTTTCCATTCTTTGACACATAGTCGTGCCATAAAGCGAGTATTGATACCGAGGGGTCTTAGTTGAGGGTAGCTAGGTGTTGGACTCGAGGCTCGAGAAAAGATAGGTTTGCTTTATCCAAAGCATGTTCAAAATGAAAAATGGCCGGCTCAAATTTGGGCAAGAAGGTTCTCAAGCCGGTTCAAATTATGGAATTTTTTGTTACAATATGATACTTTTATTGTGATTATCCCTCTCAAATTTAGTGTTAGCGTGCTCATATGCGTGTGAAAAGCCAGGTCCGCAAAAAATGCATGGCTACTTGTTGAGAGGATTAGTTAGGGAGAAGAAACCTTTGATGTTGTCTTTGAGGTCAAGATTGTTGAGGAGTGTTAAGTACGCATGTGCATAGGTTGAGCAATAAAAGCATGCTCAATGGATTTTGTACAATGGTAAGAGACCCTTTTACCACACTCAAGAGATATACAATAAGGATAGCACGGTGTAAGAAAGACATCTGATGGGCTGTATACAAACTACATCTAGCACTTTTGATATTAGTTAGTATGAGTCCCTAGAGGCTTGGTTTCTCCAACTTCCTTACATTTTGTAAGTGTCCATCATTGTTGGAACTCTCAGATGGACTCTTATGCTCATCTCATCAAGCATGAGTATTGTATTAGGACTTACATACGGTCAAGTCTTTAGCTCGAGATCAAACAAAAAAATATAAAATTTTATGTGCATGCAAAACTATTTGCATAAAGTAGATATGCCTTGAAGCTTTGGATCAAACATTTAAGCGCATTTTGGCTATGAAATGCTAAACTCTTTGTTGACAAGTTTTGAGGGAAAAGTAAATTTTAAAAGTTTGTTTCTGAATCTTTCCACTTTTTGCTCGATTATCTTTACCTTGCTCCTTTCCAATATTTGGTACTCTTGTGGAATCAAGTTGTGAGGTTGAAGCAAAGCTCAAAGAGGTTTTATTGCATGGCCTTAAGCTCATGGATACTTGCTTCTTTATCAAGCATTTTCTTAATTAATCTTTTGAAATGATATTGGCTCCTAATTAATTGGACACTAAAGAGAGTATTCAACCATGTTGAATATGTCGAATATCTTTTGAAATGATATTGGCTCCTAATTAATTGGGCACTAAGCAAAGTATTCAACCATGTTGAACATGTAGCTATGTGGCCTTTTTAATTGGTTGGTTGTTTCTTAGGCACATGCTTTGGGGCATTCAAACTTGGAGCTTTGAAAGCTTTCTTGGGAAGCCAAATCCAACTATGCCTTGGTAGTGACCCTAAACTTGAAGCAGTTGCTTGGGTATCCATCTTGTAAGAGCATTGTGTCAGCGTGAACTACATCTTAAGGTTTGTACCTTTTTTTTTTTTCTTTTGAAGTTTTATGTTTTCTAGCTTTGCATTTTGGCACCTATTTGCATATCACGCTTTATGAGTATGATATGCATTGTTTCTATTTCTTTGGCTCTCCCTCATTATTTGAAGGAGGCACAAAGTTGCTTCTTCTTCGTCACTGTAAAAAAACCGATTCTTCTTCTTCACTTCAACACACACACACAACCCAAGAGAGCAATGCCATCACTTTCGCCACGTAGACCAAGTTTGTGAAGTCCACCTATAGTACCACTTGCGCTGATCATCGTATGTGCTACCTTGTGCCAATGCTAAATGTAGGTGAGATGCCATCTAGACATACCATGTGTTTATCTTGATATCTCAACACTCCTTAGGATTTACACCATCTCTCATACTCTTAGAATAGCTCAAAATCACCTCAGCTTCTATGTCTCGTATAGGGACTTCATGAAGATGTCTACAACCTGCTCATCTGTCCTATGTAGCTAAGGTCGATATCACCAACCAAGGCCCTATCTTTGATGAAGTGGCAGTGCACTTCAATCTGCTTCAGCCTTGTGTGGAACACTAGGTTCCATGCAAGCTGTATGCTACTAAGGTTGTCGTAATAAATGATTTAGATATATATGCCCAACTCTCCAAGTAGGATCTCCAGCAATGCTACCTCACATGTTTGCCATTGCAACATTCCTATACTCAGTCTTTGTACTCAACAAAGTAACCATGGGTTGCTTCTTACTGCACCATGTGATAGCAACACTTCTAAGTGAGAACATAAACTTATCGGTAGATCATCAATTAGATAAACAACCAACACAATCTGCATATGGGTATTGTAGAGTTACACCTCCGTGTGTAGCCTCATAAAAGATTGCATAAAAATATCACCTAGCTGTATCTAAGTGTGACTCTTGAAAACTACATAAACTGACTCTCCAACCCAACTGTGTAATTCAAGTCTAGTCATGAGATTATGAAGTAGATTAAGCTACCTACAATCTTTTTGTTTACACAAGAAGAGAGGAGCCAGTGTGAATAGGAATTGGAAAAGTTGGAAATGAGTTGTCCCTGCATGATGTGGGCAGACTAGGGTTCAGTATTTTGATCATATCCCCTCAACCGTATCTCCAAATAAAAAAGTAAAAATATGGGCAGAACCTTCAGCTCATTAGCTACGATTTTCGTTTTAAAATCATTTTCCAATTCAGATTGGAACCTTGTGTAAAAAATTCATCAAAATAGGGTCTATTTCTGGCAGCAAAAGTCTTCCCGTGGTCCCCTTAGCCTAGACTTTCATTTAATTCCAAAGGACACCTCATGCCATATGAAAGCATGACATTGTTCCTTGACAAAGTTTTGTAATCATGCTTGCAATAATGCATTAAAATAAGTGTATCTTTGAAATCATGCCACCTAGTGTCCCACTAGGATTTGATTCCCTCCTAGTAGCTATTTAAAAAGAAATATAAGAAAAGTATAAAAAATACATAGAATATATATATTGGAGTTTACCCTAGATATAGAATCTAGCTAGGGTGTGAGATGATAATGAGATAGTAGAAATAAAGAATCAATGCTTTTTGCCCCAAGTTAAAGAGGCGGAGCTATTGATGCTTTTCCCATAGTATTTTCTGATGGTAAAGTAAGGATAGGTTACCCTTGAGAAAAATAATAGGATGAGATAGAAGGCTTATTATTATACTTAAATATGCATATGTACATTATAGGAAAGATAATTATGTATCTAAAAAGTTACAAGATAGATCTTGTAGCATGCGTTCCCACTATGTACGTGTCACAGCACGACAACGTATACTTCGTTTTGTGAGAAATTCTTGGCGTTGTCGCACAGCTCTTGCTTTATGCAGTTATTTATATTAATGATTATTAGGACTTTCAACCTCGTAGCTAATATGGCTACTTTCCATACCATTATTGTAGTGGTTGTAGCAAAAGGTTTGGTTTTGCATCAAATGGATGTAAAGAATGAATTCTTGCATGGTGACTTGAAAGAAGGGGTGTATATGGAGAGTGGCCATAGGGATATGAGGATATAAGAGATCTACACATGTGCTACCAATCTAGCCTTGTACATGCTCATCATGCCATCTCAATTGTGACTCACCTTGTAAATCCATTTACGTCCAGCCACATTCTTTTCTTTTAGCCATGGCAGTAAATCCCATGTCGTATTAGCATCAAGGGTAGCCACATCTTGATCCACTTTAGATTTTCAATATCATCTTCAAAACAAGTCGGCTCTACATCCTGCACAATCTTTGGCATAAATACAAAACTACGAGCCACATAACTATTATAAACCAATCTTTGCACATGATTTTTTAATTTCTTAGATCTATGTGGTTCAAAAATCACTGCTAGGTGCCCTATTTTCTTATAGAGGGTATACCAAACTCCTCATCAAGACTTTGCTCTCAACCAATTGAATCACCATCATCTTGACTTGCACTCAACTTTAGTAACCTTGGGGCATCATCAACCTTTTTTTTTCTCTTCCTTGATATATTTGATGAACTTATAGGACTTAATCTTTCATGTAAAATTCCACTTCATGGACTCTCAACATTTTATATCAGCCCCAAAATTATCCTTTACATCGGTGTAGCAGCTCTCTAACTCATAAGACACAACAGTCTTATTGGCCCTTACTTGACGTGTGACAAGGTCGTAACGTTTGTGGTTCTTCTACTCAAGGGAACACCCAATTAACACATACATTTAGCTTTTGGGTGCAACTTTGTTTGCAACTTATCCAGCATTGCACATAAGCAATACATCAAAAAGTTAAGATGTGCAAAATCAAGTTTTCTACAAGTAAAATTCTCATCAATTTTCATATTATGCATAGCAGCAGTGCATGTCATAATGTATACAACCATAAAAACTACTTCATTCCAAAAACAATCAGGCATACTCTTCTCACGCACCATTGTCATTGCAATGCATATGTTCTTCCACTCAACAACACCATTTTGACGTGGAGTATACCTTCATGAAAATTGAATCCTTATTCTATGCTTTCTCAAAAAAATTCTAATCTCATTGGAGAATTACTCTCCCCCCTCCATCTGACCTCAGGCACTGTTCATATTTCCCCGTCTATTTCTGAACCATAATATTGAAATTTTGAAAGTGGGTAAACACCTCACTTTTCTCCTTCATGAAGTACATTGGTATTAGCACATCGCCAATAGCTAAGATTTCTTTACTTACACTGTGGGGAATAAGGGAACCCAAAAATTCAATGCAGAGGGTTTTCACGCCTGGCAGACAAGCTGTGCGGCTACCTTATGCACAAAAAGCTAGGATATATTGTTAAACCATGGGCAATTGAGCCCTCTATAGCTGAAGGCACACTTACCAAAGCCCAAATAGCACAAGCTCAAGCCAAAGACGAGCAGGCTTTTGGCATGATTATCACTTCACTCCATGATAATTATATGCACTTCACTGACAATTGCAACACGGCCACCCACGCATGGATCATCTAGAGGAAAAATTTTGCTCCAAACAAGAAATGAGCAAGATGAGCCTTAAAAAGAACCTTTACAAACTCACAATGAATCAAGGGGAGGAAATTTCAAGCCTCATGAATAGGCTAATGAGTATCATTACTCAATTAACTTACATTGAGTGCCAGATCCTTGAGGAAGATAAGGTTGCTATTGATATGTTCCAAAACATTCATGGTGCTTGAACAAAAGGACTCAACGCATTCTTTGCAAAATTTTATCAATGCATTAATTGAAGAAGAAAATATGCAAGCAAAGAAGACTTTAACCACTAGAGAATCTTTCATTGCATCATCATCTAGGACGACATCTTAATCAAACTAGGACAAATAACAAGAAGTGGTGTTATAAGCAAGCAAACAAGACTTCAACCACTAGAGAATCTTTCATTGCATCATCATCTAGGACGACATCTTCATCAAACTAGGACAAATAACAAGAAGTGGCGTTATATGTGTGGCAAAATAGGTTTTTTTTTTTCAAAGATGTCCATACTAGTAGCAACAACAAAAGAGATAAAGTCAAATTCAAACTTGCAAAGGATGAAGATGAAGATGAAGATGAAGATCAAGAGCCTCGAGGAGAACCGTCTCCATGTTGGTGCCACCTCTGATCATTACAAAAGAGATAAAGTCAAATTCAACCTTGCAAAGGATGAAGATGAAGAGAAGATAAAGAGGAGGAGAACTGTCTCCATGTTGGTGCCACCTTTGATCATTATAATAAATTTATTGATGTATTGTAGAAAATATGGATGGTCTTCTACCTTCTTTGTTTGGGGGGAGGACTCTTTAGCCTATGTGACACCATATCAGTTGAGACCACCTCTTAATCTATGTGACTACCCCAACCAGTGTGGCTACTTCAATCTGTGTGACTACTTCACTTTGTGTAACTACTAGCCTGTGTGGCATTGAGTCTCGATCCAGCTTGTTTAAGTATAGTCCAAAGTCTAAAGAGACAATTTTTGGGATTATGGCATTTTCCCTAGACCTCTCCAAACCTCTATAGGTACCAACTCTTATGCGATTAGTAGTCTAGGCATCTTGTGAGCATGTGGGGACACATGGCCTAACACACATGCATGGTGAGTTGCAAAAAAGTCCAAGGAGCTTCCCAATCATCCGCCACTTGCATAAAGTGACCCCTAATTTGTGGATCCACTCTTGGCCTTTGGGAGATTTTGTTTGACCCTTGGGACGACAAGATACTACTGACCCTTGAGAGGTGCACCTAGCCATATGTTTCTACTACTTAAAGTTGCCACACATTGTAAATACTTTCTAGTGTTGTTCATCATTTCATTATCAAGTATTTTCTACTTTGGTTATTTTCCTATTACTCTCTCTAGTTACTCATTATGAATGCTACACTAATCATGCCACCCTAATCCTAACCTTTCATCCACCCATAGACCCAGTTTTTGTCGAACCCCATGCATCAAATTGCACTATCTCCACCACATTTTTACTTACATGCTTGTCATGACGACATGATGCCTTTGCCTGCTTTCCAAATTGAAAACCCTCACAAACCTTATGCAGTTTGGCTATCTTACACACCAGAAAACCTGGTCACAAGATCCTAACTTGGCATAGTTTTCAATCTTTGCACATTTGTATGCCCAATATACTTATGCCACATGTTGATATCTGCACCAAATCCTAACTCATGCAAACATGTCGATATCTGCAACAACTCCTAACTCATGTAAACATGGCAGCTTTCATCTTTTCTATATCTACTACATCAAGAGTGAAAATTTTTCCCACATGTTTGCCTTGTACAATGAGCCTTCCATTCTTATTGTACAACACAAGAGGTTTATATGGAAATGTCTATCCCCCAATGGTTTCCAAAGGATGAGCTCATGGACTTGTATGCCAAAACACAAGAGCTTTATATGATGAGTGGGTGACACAAGAGTTTGGCAAAGGTGCAAGGATATACATGCAACCATCCTCTACTAAGCCCCACCATGTTCGAGACAATCGAGGGGCCTAAAAACCTAAGAAGTCAAAGCACCAAGGCTGAGGCTTATGTACACTATTCCAATCCACAACATTGCAACAAC
Organism: Adiantum capillus-veneris; assembly: GCF_014529385.1. Classification (NCBI taxonomy): domain Eukaryota; kingdom Viridiplantae; phylum Streptophyta; class Polypodiopsida; order Polypodiales; family Pteridaceae; genus Adiantum; species Adiantum capillus-veneris. Next base: position 154,146,785 of record NC_140933.1, read on the forward strand.
TCCTTCATCGAGCATGCAAAGGGGATTCAACAAATTAACAAATTTGTTTCATTCTAATATTTCCTTATCTCTGCATAGGCCCTTGCAACCCATTGCCATCGTTGATTTTGTCAAGGGGGCACTTGCACATTACATTATTGAGTTTATCAATGGGGCACTTGCACATTACATGGTGCACGATGCTTGTGCTTCTTAAAGTACTTAGATTTGCAACAATTGGCATGACATTTGCTTCTCTTGAGTCTTCCTCCTTGCCCCTTACCTCTCCTCCATGATCTTGCTATGTGGGGAGAGGCCTAGTCCCCATGGTAGGGTCTTTCCTCATGGTACCGTCTTGTCTCCTACTACAACTCAATGAGGGCACCGAATGTCTGCATGCACCCACATCCCTTCTGTGTTTGATTTGTTGTCGTTCCACACTATTCATTGTTTCTTCTAGTGTGCTTGGTCTTGTGGCACCTCATGCAATCATTCGTGGCTATCTCATTGTCATAATCTATAGAGCTCTATTCATCTCTCAACTCTTCGTCAGTTTCTTGCCCTTGATTGATGGTGTTGTAAGAGGCCCTCTCCTTGACGTGTTCGGTGGCCAAAAGTGGACAAGGAGCATAGTGTTCACCCCCATGTCCATGGTTTGTTTGGTGGGTCTATCCAATGCAACTTCTGCCCTTGAAAAGTGTTTGCATTAAGTGGGGAATTCTTCATTGTGGTTTTCTTTGTGTTTGTGTGGGGAGGTCACCAATGAGAATGAGAAGCAAGTGAAGTATGACTAACACTAGGTTGGTAATGGGACACTTTTATGTCCTGGGACACTTTTATGTCCTGTTAAGTGACCATTTTCCTTGAATTATGTCAAGAGTTTCAAAATGGATTTTGAGGTGCTATCTGTCTAGAAATTTGTCTCATGAGCTGAAAAAAACTCGACATTTTTTTGGAATATCAATTCCATCTTTAACCTTGTCCTTGCACAACATTTTACAGCCTAAACTGTGTGAAAAAACAGGTCCTGTTTTTGGCTTTTTTCAACTTTTTGCAACTATACCACTCTAGAATTCATGTTTGTGAGGTCTATAATGCTAGAGAACTATCTTTAGTAGTCCTCAACATGTCCTGATGCTTCTAGGGAGAAATAAATGTTAAAGTTGTAAGTTATGACCAAATTACAAAAATTGTCAAATCCTGTTTTTTAGCCAATTTTAGCTCTTCTATGATTTTTTTGGTGGCTTTCATGATATCCAAATGCAGTTTTGATTTTCTATGTCACATATTGTAACATAAAGCTAATATTCCTTGAGTTTTGGGGCACCTAATACCCTATTTTTCATAGTAGACAACGATGGTTGATTTTTTCAATTATAGAAGAAAACGAAGCATTCTAGTATATCAAGTATAGCTTTTTCAATATTGTTAGTTTCTTGTGACAACTACATGCATTTTGTAGGTAGTAACCATATCGAGTCATAAGGATCAAATCTGGCTAGATATTGAATAGTTTCTATGGGATTCTACAACTCATAATGTTGAACCCAGTTTTTTCATGTTTGCTGTATTTAGCACTTCATCTTTGTCCCCAAGATTCCCCTTGGTAAGAGATTTATTATTCTTTTGATATGCTCCATGGATCCTTATGAACCTAAAGGACAATAGGGAACTAAGAAAACATGCATATATTATTTGTATTGAGCGTGGCTATAGAAACTTTGATGATAGGTTTACAGAATGGTAAAAATTCAACTTTTTTGTACCTATTTCTTTTGGCAAAAAAAAAAAAAAGTGAGTGAGAAGCAATCATATGTTCTGATCACCAACCCATTGAAGTTAACTAGGGAATTTATCTCAAGTCCTACAAAAATCCCTAATCTTATTTTTATGCAACAAAACGTAAGAAATGATTGTTTTGATGAAAATGTACTGGTCCATCAACTTTGGAGGCTTGGTGTGACGAAAAGATGAGAAATTTTACAAGTTTCTTATTTTTTCCATGTGTAGTAGGCCTTGAACTATAACCTCATGAAAGGATTTTACAAAATGAGTGGATCTACTATGGTTTTGGAGTTTTTTCTCAAAACCCTGAAAGGACACTTTTATGTCCTATTAGGTTACCAACCTAGTGCTAAGGTTCATATTTAAAATGGCCATTTCACACTATGAGCTTTATTTTTATAAGCAACGTTTTCCATGCCAAAATTCTACTTAAGGAAAATCTACTTCCATAGAGGATCTAATGGCCATACATGTACCTCAACCCTTGCTGCACTCTTTGTTGGAATCATGCTTTATGTTTGGCAAGGCCTTGTGAGATTTGCCAGTTACTACCTGCATCTCGATGATCTAGAAATTTTGTACTATCATACACACTCCATTAAGAGCTTACAAGAAAAAATCATGTAGTAGAATATCTCTTCTAAATGAGTGGACTACATTACACCCCGCCATGACTAGTATTTTCAAAGTACACCACCCTAGCTTGATAATGGGATTTCTCTCCCTAGGTGGTGAAATCCTGAAGTGGTTCGTACTTGTGCATGAAAAGATGCTCCATGCGCAAACAAAGTATGTCACCCAATCTAGGGTGAATGCCTTTATGAACTCCACCAACACCACTTGAAATGATTGGTGTTGCTCCTCTCTCACTCCTCTGTGGTGCCGGTACGACCCATTTGCTTGAACATTTTGTCAAGTACATGGTATGACCCGTCTACTTGACCATTTTGTCAAGGGCTACCCATACTTGATTGCACTAGTGTGCAAGCTCGATATTGTAGTCATTGTTAGTCGTAATTTAGTATGATTCCTTCCACAACTCCCAAAGATTATTTGCACTATTTTGAGTGTCAACTTGGCTAGTTCTGCAAAGAGTAGCATTTTTCAAAAGTCTCTATTTACACGCTCACAAAACCGTTTTTGCCTCTTTATGGAAAAAAAATTGAAACATCACCACCATGACAACCGATACAGTTGAGAAGATTCTCTACCATGGTGTAGACCTCTTGGACCTTTGCACAAGACTTATTCTGAAAGCTGAGCCAAGTAGAGCTTCAATAGCAAAAGTGAAAAGTGTGGTTGTAGCTCTTGCCTTTCAATGCACAATTTGGCTCATTAAGCATGAGGCATCTCAATACAGATACTTCTCATTTCTTGCCTTCGTGCTCATGGAAGTGTATTACTTCCACAACCCATGGATTTCTCTAGAAAATCCATGAAAGTACTACATTGATCTTTTTGGGCACCTCAATAGCACCCAACCACCATATGTCCTCTCTAATTGCACACTAAAGGATAGGGTGGGAGAGACCCATCTGCTACATCCCTTTGCTTGGTTTACAAGAGGGCTTTGTTCATTCGAGTGATGCTCAACCTCGTGAGATTTATAGATTTCATTATCAAGTTTCATCACAAAGGCAACCTTGGTATACAAGGAAAAGACCTTAGCCATTATTTTCCATATTGAAAAAAATTATCTAAAATCCTCAAGTTAATGTTGTCACCTTCATGAGGTACCTAATAGAATCAAAATAGAGCTTGCTTAAGTTTTTTGAGGTCCACAAATATATTGTTCCTCTTCTCTAAATATCTCGAGATTCTTTGACTAGCTTTACCCTTTGGTGTCTTTTGCATTGTGTTGCATTTATTCATTAGAATTAAACAATACGGATATTATTATATTATTCACGATACTCAAAAAAATCACGAATTGATGAATAATTTTAGTGGCTATCGATCGATACACAGGCTTTATAAAGAGGGCTCGTTTTGGCACAAACTCAATCTCAGCACACCCAATCCATTGGTCTACCCTCAACGATGCAATCTTGGGAAAATAAAATAAAATTCCATAATTTAAAATAAAAGCTTTGTATTTTTTTTAAAAATCAACTAAGACCACATTAACGATATTATTATCTCAAAGAAAATTAAAGAGAATGCAAAGAATTGATTTGATTTGCTAGCAATGAGGCTATGGTAGAAGACAAAAAGACTCTTATTGTGGGGCTTTAGACCTTAATATTGGACGCATGTCTCCAAGGATTGATTTGGATTATGAAATACTTTACCCAAAAGAGAAATTAGTGAGAAGGAAGAACTAGGTTGGTATAATTTATATCACTTTAATAAAATGGGCAAGGGACTTGAGAGAACAGAAGCATGGTTAAGTGTGTACGCTGCATTGTCATGGATTGAGGATTAGCATTGAGTGCCATAAGAAGGTGAGGATACACAACAACACAATCCTAGAGTTAAGTATTACTAGGTTTGCATCATTCAAGCACTAAAGGTATTTTTTCCAAAGCCAAATGTAAAAGTTTCATTGTATTGTCTTGTAGTCAAAGCCAAATGTCAGCTAGAGCTAACAAGATGCCAAGTAAACGAAAAGCCATGGCTATATGTTATAGATCACTTAGATGACAAGAAAAGGCACGGCTATATGTCAAATCGCTTAGATCCTTATGGGGCAGATTAGAAAAATAACGATGGCAGAAACAAAGTCATAAAACAGTAATTGTGGCATTGGCATAGAGCATTGCTAATGCTTAATATATTGTCATAAAACAAAATTTAAGGACTTGGCATGGAGTTTGGCTCCTAAATTACTAGTGACAAAGAGTTGACAGAAGTAAAAGCCTATGCTCAAACCACCAAAAAAGGCCTAATTAAAAGTAAGAGTATGCTCATGTTTTTTTCAAACCTACCATCTAAATGTTGACTCTATGCATGAAACAAACAAATAATTCTATGCATACTTAGAAGTAAGAGTATATGCACTTTTTTGGCCTACCCCAAAGGGGTGAGGCCTTAGTGATGGTTTCCCTTTTTGCTGATGAAAAATAGCAGGTTATTTTTAAAAATCCACAATTTTTTGATTGGTTGGTGGAGGCACAAGTTACTCATTACAACTACAAGCAATATTCACATCACCGCTTAATCATGGAGAGGATATATACTCATGAACCTACCTAGCCTACATGCAGGCTCGCCCTGCGTTTGGGAGACAAACATGTGCTGCACAGGGGGTCGAGGGAGACTGAAGTGTCGAGAAAGGAGCCAAGAGGAGAGCACGTGTCCAGAGTTAAGAGTCGAGAGCGTACGCGAGAGATCAAAGCATGGGGGAGGTGAATCGTCCATAGCTGCTGAGAGTTGTGTGTATGTGTGTGTGTGTGTGTGTGTGTGTGTGTGTGTGTGTGTGTGTGTGTGTGTGTGTGTGTGAGAGAGAGAGAGAGAGAGAGAGAGAGAGAGAGAGAATAAAAGATTCAAAGGATAGCTTGCATTAGCTGGTACCTATCACTTGTCAATATAGTGGGTACCTCTCACTTGTCAATACAAGTACCTTGTCTCCAAATATTTCTTGCGCTCACGCTTGTAACCAACATAAAGTCCCTCCCCTTGCCACGATATATTTCAAAGCAATTAACCAATAACATCCCATTGGTCATTGAAGGTACATATTTGGTTTATTGTGGATGATCATCTATCTGCAAGCCTCGTGATTTATCATTTGTTAAAGATTGCAATGATGGTATTAACCTTCCCTTGTTCTTCTCAGGGTAGGCCTTGTGATTTTATCACTTTTTTTCTAATGCTACCATTTTTACGAGTTAGCTCTATGCACTAAATTTTTTATCTAATCACTATTTGATAAGGGCATTAAAAAATTTGTTTAGTAAGGTTAGTTTAGTATGTCCAAACACTATACAAAAATAAAGATAGAATATGATTTTCATCGTAATCTATTATTATTTTATGTATATTAACAATAAAAAGAGCTCAAACTCTTCTTTATTTTTTATATGTGTACGCTTAAAGTCAAACACTTAATTACTATTCTTTATACTTTTAAGGCACCAACAATACATATTTTTTCTCTCAAAGCATAAAGAAGATCTCTTGAGAATTTTTATCTACCTTGTACTTATTGACTTAAATTGAGAGTAGGTTCCCCACAATGCCCTACTCCCGTAGGGCGTCGTTCATTGACCTAAAAAATATGCTTGTAAGCCTTAGCACTAATTCTAGATGTTCCACAAGCATTTTGCACAACACCTTCACTAACTACATTTGCCAACTTGTACATCAACTCCTTGGTGACCACATCACTAGTGTGCTTCCCACCACATGAACAAAAAATGCAAAGCATATCACATGTATTGAAACAACTAGTGAAAAGGTTGACTCGATCTTCTTGGGTCATGTTGCCACACACATATTGAATAAAATTTCAAAATTAAAAATAATTTCAGTGTGATTGGGTAGCGTGCAATAGAGACAAAAAAGCAAGTTAAGAAGACAAATCACCTTGTGGTTGTCACTCTCGTTTGCTTCCTTCTCTTTTATTTTTGTTGGATATTTGCAACCTCTCGCTTTGAACAATTTTTTAATTGTGAAGCCAATGTCTTCAGTTGAATCGCCATGCTTTGCATCTACCAACACAAAGCATAATTTCTATACATTGACAATCGCTTGGAATAACCTAGTAGCAAGCCTTCCTCTCCTCTACCAACATATTGAAGAAACATAGAGAAGCTATTGAATGTTGGATGGAAGCACTCGAAAGGTTGTATGGGTACAAATAGCCATCCACCCAATGGTCAACATTCAATAACACGACATTTTTGTGACAATCTTTGCTCATCCAAACATGTGGCTTTCAATGAAAACTCCCTTGCCCCATTCACTTTCAGATAGTTAGATAGAAAAAGGACTTTCTAAGTCCACCTCCTACAAGGCATTAAGTTTTTTCCAAATAAGCCTATGAAAAAGTAACATAATGAATGCTCTTGTCCCCTTAGCTATACACAAGATTAACCTTAATCCTTAAAATTTATGGATTTTTATATGGCCAAGAAAAATCCATATTTTTCTTAATGTTGATCCCACTTTGTCTTGTTCTCCTAAACTATCTTTTTTAGAATTATGTTACGGTTTCGTTGCGAGTTTTAGTCTGTGCATTTCTAGCTAGGTAGTACATCATAAACTTCTTATCCACCATCCTGTGGACCACCTGAATGATTAACGAGGAAATATCCTCTCTATTCTCACGTAATTTCAAGTAGACAACCAAATTTGGTCAACATGTTCTTGTATGTGAACTTGATCACACTTGTTGATACATTGTACTTTAATAAGGTTGCCTTCACCCCGTTATTACATTATCCAGTATCCACTAGGATATATCTATTTCTAGTGTACTTTTATGCTAGTTAGATAGGTCCCACAAAATTCATCCCCCATTTTGAAAACATCTGAGAGTAATTGTTAATGAGGCATTCTATCTAGGTAGTGGAATTCCTTCATTCATAAATTTCCTCCATGTTATTTATTGTAAAAAATGTCCTCTTGGTATACCCTCATGAGCTTCCTTGAGAACAATCTATTGTTTAGCTTTAGGTACACATCTTCTGACTACTCCATCTATCCCCTTCTTGTACATCACTCCTACAATAACAAGGAATGGCCTCCTACTAAAAGCTAGCATCCTTTTCGTGTATTTATTGCAGTATTGTGGAAATATCCCATCTGCTAGGAACTTCAATATTATCCAATTATGCTAAGATATCATATTCACTATTTGAATTTGAAAGATCCCTACATCTAATAATTTCTTTCTTTTATCTTTAAGCGGTTCTCCATTTTTAATCATGTTGAGATAGTCTACCACCATGTGGCTCTTCCCCTTCTGTGGATCAGTGAAAACTTCATTTCTTATAGTAGCACAATCCATCTTTCCATTCTTCTTGATAGTTCAAAATCTTTGACCATATACAACAAAGCCTAAAGGCGCACAAGGAGAATGACATGGTTAGACACAAGTAATGTAGTGTATGAGTCTATTGAGAGCATGGATCACTTCCAAAAGGTCTACGTGAAGAATGATCTTGTTAGTTTTTAAGCAAGTAGCCATTATGTAATACACCCATAAAAATATAAAAAGTTAACTCCCATTCAAGAGGTTGTACAACTGACACAATGCATAAGATCTTCGCAATGTGATGAAGACTCCCCCTTGATCTAATCATGTACTTCTTTGTACTCCCATTCAAGTGCTTGTATGATTGACACAATGCCTAAGATATTTGCAATGTGATGAATACTCCCCCTTGATCTAATCATGTACTTCTTTGAGCTTTCCCATCAATTCGGTTAGAGGATAACAAATGGGATAAGAACCCAAAAAATATGTTATGCCATTTTGCCCGTCGACATTGGGGGTCTTGGTGCCTTCAGGATAGCACTCACCATTTTTCTCATCAATTTGTAACCCTTGTTGATTGATTAGATATCCCAATATTATTCCCTTATCTACTACAAATAAACATGTCAGCAGGGAAAGCCTTGATTCCATGCACTTTCTAAAGCACAACTTTTTTGCTAGAAAAAAAATTCATTGGCTGAATTTTTGCAGTTTGAAAAGAGAATGGAGACCAACAAGAATGTGGTGTTGATAAAACCACGATATCGTTGCAATAGCTTTGTTACTCTTATGTATATAAACATATTCACCCCCTTGTGAATGACATATGAGCCTTTGGCAATTCTAGTGCAAAGTATCGTTTTGTAGCGGTTGTCTGGTGCCATATATGTGTCATGCTTGCAAGATCCTCACTATGTTGTCTTGTGTAAAAATTTCTATAGTGCCATATATGTGTCATGCTTGTAAAGATCCTCACCTCATTGTGAGATTTTAGTCGTGCTTATGTGTAGTTGTGCACCTCTTCCATACTTGGCTAAGGTGTCTGATATGATCCTTTCCTTTACTAAAGCACTAAAGTTATAAAAAAATATCCTCATGAATGCAGCTAAATAAATTCAATCCCGTGTTGAACCGATTTCTACTATGTGGGAGGAGCATTTTTCAATCCAAAAGGCATAACATTGCTATTATGCATAACAAAGTCCAAAGGGATTTCTACAATTTTTGTTTATGGCAAAGAATGGATGTGGTTGCACTATGGGCACTATCCATGCTCATCAAGTGGGGAGTACTTATTGGAAGAGTTTAATGTTGTTTGGGCTAGGCATGGAAATGTAAAAGATCATATATCCCCGATACAAAAGGTGCTATTAAGAGGAAAAATTGGTGAGATGACATGATGTATGAACAGAAGCAAAGCTTTATCATATGCATTTTGCTTCTAGTTATTATGTACGTTGGCATAATAGGTTTCCCCTTAAAGCCTTGCAAACTCACTCCACATGATACTTGGCATGGCCAAAATCCTTAATTGGTCCCTTGCTTGTTTGGCTTTAAGTAGCGAAGAAAATAGTGCCAAAATGTTGATTATAGTTACATAGGAAGGCTATGGCTCTCATCATCCACAATAAGTGAATCTTAATTATTCAAGATATTTTCGTGGAAAATGATGTGCAACCATTATTGTTGTGGACCAAATAGATAAGTGTTTGCTCAAGGGACAGTTCAATATATTGTGGCCTCTCTTTTTTTTTAATGGGTGGTTCACATTTAGGGCATGAGGTAGCAAAACAACCCATCTGAGTTTCAAATGATATCACAATAGATTTCCTACTGGTAAATATGGTTCAATGCTACAAACTAAAATCATACAAAAAGTTGGGAGTAAGAGATTCATTTAACCGATGCCTTTCTTGTGAACATAACGTTTCACAAGAAGTCTAAACTGATAGCAGACAACACAACCATCTGATTGCAATTTAAACTTGAAATACCTATGTTTTTTTTGTCAAGAAGCAAACTATAAAAAGACCAAGTGCCATTCTTCATAAGATTATCATATTATGTTTGCATTGCACCCAACCTTTTTGTTTTAATTTGTTAATCACAGAAAAAATAAGCTTCTCCTCTTCACACATTCTTGAAGTAGTCAAAGCAAAACAATCTAATGTAAAGGGAGGCACGCTAAGAACCCAATGCAACACATTGGAAATAGGTGTATCCAATCTACTATACAGTCTAAATAACCATCATCTTGATCTTCCAAAATGTAACATTGGAACTAAGAGCACCAATTGGTCTCCACGGGTTGAAGGAACAACTATGAGCATACAAGGTGCACAAAAACTGAGATATTGGAATTTGTCGACAAAGGAGGTCGAGGTGCATCTCTTTAAAATCTTTCTATTGCCCTAATGCTATATGTGGACGACACTGTATCGTTGTTGGATACATAGTGGTGTCTATGTCATGTAGATTCTCTAGAGGAGTTCTATACACAGAGATTCGGGGTTTCATCATCATCTTTGTGCACGTGAATCTGCTACCCTAGCCTGGCTTGAAGTAGAAGAAAGAGGAGCTTATTGACAGCAGCCCACCCATCACAAAGTGCAACAAGACCATGATAGGTTGGACAAAATAGTTTGAAGGGAACCAGCAGTCATGTTTGCCACATAGTCATTCATAAAGAAGCTGAGGTGTCTGCGATCTCTACCGTACCAAAGACTTTGATTCAAAATATGCATACTAAATCTAGCTATGATCAACTTTATCAAACCCTTGCGGATTTAACACAACTAAATTAGCCGACTCATAATTATATATGAAGCTTATAAAAGTTTAAGAACGAAAGCCGCTTGCTTTGTCCATTTTTATTCAAATTTACAAGTAAGCTCATTACACTACAAAATATTGAGTTAGTTTAAGGTTTGGTTAGAGACAGTCTTATGTCACTCTTTTATAGACATAATGTTTTTCGGCGACCTATTTGCCACTGCTTCAAAAAATTAACAAGGCTAGTTGGCATGTGCCCCAACTAAAAAGCTCCCATCTCAGCTTTCAGGCTGCAAGAACCTGTGCCTTGGAAGCATATCTGCACCTGCATGCAATCCCATGTGAGTTGAAGTTGTCAAGACAATTGAGCACCAGATGATAGTCGATGGTTCTCTACAAGTTTGCAAAGTTCTCTACAAAGTATGCTGGAAAGAAGACATTGGTGATGACAATGGCGACAAAGGTGACCTTCCTCCAGGTGGTAGAATGTTCACTTTGATCCTGAATTGCAATAAAGCTCAATCAAAAGTAGAACCAACATATTCTTGCAGTTAAAGGTGAAAAATCAAGCAGCATTACTTGTTATGAACGTCGATATACTCATCAGTCTCATCTAATATCTCTTCCTGCAACAATCAGCTTGATAGTCAGCAACCTCCAGTAACTGTCTACTAGCAAGTGCGGGGAAAAAATTTTACTTCACACAAACGCACAATTGAAACTCTCTTGACGCAATGTGTAATGTTGTGGCCACCCTGCCTAGAACTACACATAAGAAGAACTCTACATGAAAAGGGAAGCACACAAAAATATCTGACAAAACTCATATGAAATTGTCTAAGTCATCTCTTGCATGGACAGTCATACGAAAAGCTAGGCTTTAAACATTTACTGGTGAAGGCAGCATGTCCTCCAAAACTTGTATGAAATTGTCCAAGTCATCTCTTGCATGGACAATCATATGTGTAACGAAATAGGACGTAGCTAAGTAGATATTAGAGTAGTTTATGTCACAAACTGATGACGTAGCAGTGACCGGATACACACACAACACAGACGTGATGACATGGCTGTCAGTACGGACTCCCGCAATGTACGCTGGCCTGCTGACGTGGCAGCTGTACTGAATCCAGTAATTTACGCTGGCCTGCTGACGTGGCAGAGCGCAGATTACGCTGACTGCTTTTTTGTTGGCAGATTTATCCTCTGACGATCATGAGTGGCCAAGCTAGATGGCTTGATCCAGAAATGAGGGTGTGACTTGGTAACCTCTGGTGGACCATCCCGAGTAATCCCTCTGTAAAAAGTAGTGATCTACCTCTAAATGGATCCTCTATGTGTAGGTCCTCTGCTCATATGAGGATAGTCTTTTTGAGCCTACGGATCTCTAGCAAGAAGAGACCTAGGCACCTCTCATCATAGTAATCCACGATGCGGGATAAGGGGCCCAAGCCCTCTCTGAATATGCAATTTCTTTCGCAGATATAATGCTCCTCTATCTCTAGCTCTCTCTGGCAAACCGGGGATAATCTCTCCTCTGGGGGTATACCTCTGTATCGGCCAGTCCTATCTCCAGCAGGTGAGATGAGGTGCGCAGCTGTCCAATAACACATCTAATGTGATGAGATAGGTGGGTGTCCATATTACTAGGGCATGAGATAAACCCATCATCTGCCGTGCGGAGAACATGGTCTCAATCAAAAGCCATCTTCATCCCCAAATCATCTGACGGAGACAACCAAGTCCTCCTAGTATTCAGCTACATGAGATCATGTCTGATAATCCTGCTTATCTCTGAAAGTGTGAGGGTGAGAGATGGTGCATCTAGGGAATACTGAAAAGGGGGCAACTTGGCCATATTTAATCCATGTAGCTCAAACCAAGATGATATTTGTGCAAACCAACATGAAGTATCAACTTCACTCACCAATTGTCGCAATGACTCAAGTGCTGGTCGCTCATGTCTGTCTTGTGGGGTCCATAAGTAAAATTGGGTGTTGATCGCCTAACCCATTGCAATGTAGTATTGAATACCATAGCCTTGGTCTTCACAAGTTGAACAGACATACTAGTATCCTACGCAAATGTGTGTAAAGCATCAAGATGGCATTGCATCCCCTCCTGTGAATCTGAAATAAGAACAACATCATCTGCATACACAAAAGGGGTATCACCCTCCCTCTCCATGTAGTCTGAAGCCTCATCCACATACATGACAAAACAAGTGGCAAGAGGGAACAGCAATCCTTTGAGAAAGGTTAAAAGCCAAGAAGTTCATAGACAGAACAATGAATGGGACACACAAAATAGCTTGATAAAGCGGCACCCATAGAAGAAAGAGATGAGAGAAACAAACGAAATTTACCTGTAAAAGTTCTTCAATGACATCTTCCATGGTTATGATTCCTATGACCTCCTCATCTTGAGGAAAACTGGGTAAAGACTCTTCCCCAATTTCCAAAAGGTCTCCTTGACCAGTTCTTTCCCACTTTTTATTCTTTTGAACCCCACCTTCAACTCCTTCACTCTCCTTTCTCAATAATGAGACTGCAGCTCCGGCCAATGGATTCCTCTTTAGCACCACCATTTTCCCAGTGTTTGCTAGATCTTCGGTTTCCACTATGTCCAATGCTACAGCTGCAGACTGACCTGTCCAACAAATCAAACCTCAGTTATGGTTGCTTAACTTCCCTGGCCTAACTAATGATTGTACGTGGGCAGAAGGATCACAAATTATCTTTTTTAACATCAAACAAAAATAAATTTGAATTTAGCACTACAGCAGTTGTCATGAAAATAAAAGCCAGTTGGAGCAGAGACGTCAAGCGTCTAAACCCAAGCACCCAGCACACCTTGAGTGGCAGCTCTGTTCTGTCTTGAACTACCAAATCGTCCTTCTCGCAGCCCATTCATTTCTTTGCTTCTGTTCAGTTTCCTTACGACAGCGGCCATGTGACTATGTCCTTTTTGAAATTCATTCAAAATATCATACAATGGCATGCTTTCTTCCACCCTTCAACATAAAAGCCAGCATCATTCCACAGTTAACAAGCCTCACATCCCTTCACGTCTGAAGGAATTTGCCTAATAAGCAGGCAGTTGTGTTCCTATAATCTCACCGTGGAATCTTCCGAATCGTAGCATGTTGTCTAACTCGTAGCTCTTCTTCAGGACGAGTTGTGAGCAAATTCTTCACCTGCAATCAGAACCAAAACAGCATACAGGAGTAGATTGGAAGTCACAAGCTGTTTGAAAAGAAGCAAGAAGGCCTGGCATACCAAAAAGGCTAAAAGCACAGTAACATGGGCAAAATATGTAGCATGAATTTGGCATTCAATACCAAATGAAGACAATTTGAAGTACCCTCTATAAAATAAAGCATTTGCGGTGATGATGGGTAGGTAACTAGGACACTGATTGACCCAGTCGGATGCTCGCTGCTGCTGCTCACGCTACCTTCGCCATCGCCTTCAGCTCCCCCTCGCGCTGACCTGTCCCGCCTCAGCCCCGCGCTGCCAGCCCTTGCACGCCCTGCCTGAGCTGACCGCCCGCTTCCCACTTCCCCCTCCTCACGCTGCCTGCAGCCTGCCCACAGTCCCCCACCCCCACCCCCACCTCGTGTCCATCGGAGCTGGTTCACAGCGGCACCGACTCACTTCATTCTCTTCGACGCCTTCAACTCCCCTTCGTTCGCCCATGCAGCAGAAGATACAAATGGAGGATTCTGCTCCGCCACAGAGGGACTCCACTGCAGCCCCTCGCCCGACCCCACAGAACCCACCATCTGACTTTCTCTGTCACCGACAGAGCAAGCGAGCTTAGAGGCAGAGGTGGCCCGCCTTCAAGCCACCTCTATTATCTACAAGATTCTCGGCACCAAACCCAGCAAAGGAGAGGTGCGCGGTCTCCTTCAAGCTTGCCTTCTCGCAGAGGTGGGCAAGATCCTCGATGTTCAACGTCTCGGACGTGGCTACTACCAGATAGAGTTGAGACTCCAGAGATGGCGTCCAAGGTCATCGCAATGAGCCCCCTGGCCATCCGAGCAGTTCGAGCACACTTTCGACAGTGGCGCCACGGTTTCGACCCAGCTACCAACGTTCTTGTCAAGGAGGCAGACATGCTCATCTCAGTCTGCTTTCCCTGGCCTGCGGAGGGAGTACCTTCCGCTCCTTTCCAAGATAGGCTCAGCGATTGGGACCATCCTAGAGACACCTCGCACAGCAGCCTCTGTTGCTGCTAAGGCGGCCGGCATCCCCACAGTACGTGTTCTGGTTCGGGACACCCACACTCTCCCGAAGGTTTACCTTGGGTGAGTGGAGGTTGGTTTCGTCAGAGTGTGGAGTATTCGGGCCTCGCGAATCAATGTTTTAGTTGTCGACGGATGGGCCACCTTGCGAAGGCCTGTCCACGGAGGAGACCCCGACCTACATCGCAGGCTCAACCCAAGCCTTCAAGGGCTGGCCAACAACAGCAAATAGAGTCACAGGGTACGCAGGTAGAACCACCCTCCGAGCCTGTGGCTCAAGCGGAGGAGGGCTGGCAACAGGTTCGTGGTCGACGTCAACAGGGGCCACCACGCCAACCTGGCACTCAGAGTGGTCCCCAGGCTCTAGTCCAGCAGCAGTGGGTTCCCACAAGGAATCGATTCGACCCTCTTCAGTAGGACGAGGTCCCTGCTCCACCCTCCACCTCAACCTCACCTCGGTCAACCCCTCCTCCCCCCGAGTTCCCCTCCGTCCCTCTCCCCTCACCTCCTCCCTCCGCCTCTCCATCTCGCCCTCCTTCGTCTGCCGCTCTGCGCCCCCCCTCTCCTCTTTTTCCCACGAGCCCCCCTGCTTCCACATCTCCTCCCGCTCCTTCTCCACAACCGTCCCAGGGGAAAGGACCATCCTCGGCTGCTAGGAGATCTCTTGGCAGAGCTTTTGCCACGAGTCGCTTGACGAGAGAGGGACGGTCTTTCTTGCGAACCCCCCTTTTGGTGCAGACGTCCCCCTTTGCAACAGTTCCTCGTGGACTGATGAGCTTCGACATTCGTCGTCGTTGGGATTTCTTTGCCTACGACTTTACACGGTTTCTCGGCGATCCCTCACTAGACTTTGAGGCAATTTGCTTCAGAGTTCATCAAATGTTCCTTGCAGCTAGAGGGATAGAGGCCCTAGACTCAGCGGTTGGCTTCTCTTTTCCCCTATGCGGCAGGGACCAGCTTGAGTGGACTTTAGACTCAGTGTTGGAGTGGCTGCAGGCACAGACCCTCGAGTTCTCTCATCACATCGGAGACCTTGGGGTTACAGACTTGCTTCAGACTCTGTGGCCGTTGGCCAAGTTTTCAGTGACACCTCCAGACTCAGCAGGATGTAGACACATTGTGGTTCACTTCTTTGCTGACACGCAGAGCCCCCCATGCTATGTACACATACATGAGGACTCCTGGACAGAGGAGGTTGCCTTGCGCACAGCTCGTTCTTCTTGGGCTTGGGCTAGACACTCTTTGCAGTCACGCCTATCTCGGGGACTCTCGGATGCGGATTACTCCCCATCCTCAAAGATAGCACGGATAGTTGTTGCTGCAGCATCATTTCTCTCTCGCTCCCCATGAGGATCGTCTCATGGAACGTGCAGGGATTAAGTGGGCCCCAGTTTCAGCGCCAGAGCGGCCGACTGCATCAGGAGCTTCAGTGATGCCTTGTGGGAGGAGAAATTGACCTTCTTATGCTACAGGAGCATCATCTGTATGAGAGCCGCATTAGACGTTGTGGTTAGCTTTTGCGTGGGCGGTATGAGACATTTTGGTCAACTGCATTTGGACCTGGTGGCATCTAGGGAGGGGTATGTATGACTATTGCGGACTCTTGGCAGCAAGCCATTGTGGACAGAGGGATTATTGTGTCTGGCAGGGCTCAGTGGATCACTATGCATGTTCAAGGTTGCCTCTTGGGCTTCCTGAACATCCATGCGCCCAATGTGGCGAGTGCACGTGCAGAGTTTTGGTCTCACATTGTAGAGTCTCTCCCGAAAACAGAGCAATGGTGCATTGGGGGTGACTTCAACACGTTGGAGGACCCCTCTGACAGGATTGGAGGTAGCCATACTACTGTGCATGGAGTTGAGTTGGCAGCTTGGGAGAGGTTATGTATAACCGGGTTTCAGATGTGTGGCAGCATTCTAGCTTTGTGAGGCCCCTACACAGCCTGGCATTCTCTCGTTCGGACCGCAAAGTGGGAGGAGTGAATTCTGGCAGGGAGGACTAGGGTGGGACAGTTTGCATTCTGGCTGGGAATTCTTTTTCGGACCATGCACCAGTGATCCTCGCAGTGACAGATAGACAGAGGAGGGGGAGCACGATGCTACACATCCTTGAGAGGGTCTTGCTGGACTCTACGCTCAGAGAGCGAGTGGTGGATCTTTGGACAGAGTGCTTAGACATGCAGGACTCTCCTATTGACAGAGTGGCCTCTGGACTTGCTCAACTTAGTTGGCTATTTCTTCAGGAGTCTACATCCCGTTGGCTGCAGCGAGAGAGGAGGAGCAGCGTCTCCGACGGGGCGTTGCTTCCTTGCAGAGGATGTAGGAGCAACATCCAGGCAGTCCCTGGTTGGAGGAGCAGTTGCAGCAGGCTCGCCAGGAGCTCGCCAGCACAGAGAAGAGGCGCCATGAGTTTGCTTTCCATCGACAGGCATCTCAATGGACCCACGTGGGTGACAGAGTGACAGGGGCTTTCTTTGAGACGGTGGGACCCCGACATGCACATGCCAGGGTCACAGTTGAGGAGGCTTGACGGGTCAGTTGCTTTAGAGCTAGAGGACATGCGTGCAGTTGCTACTGACTTTTACCATGACCTGCTGTCAGCAGAGCCTCAATCAGAGCGCCAAGATGCATGCAGAAAGCAGGTTTGGGCACAAATGCCTTGTCTTGTGACTGAGGAGATGCGCCAGAGGCTTGAGCTACCTCTTAAACTAGATGAGCTCCACGCGCCCCTCAGAGCACTTCCTCGTGGTAGCTATCTAGGTGAGGATGGTTGAACTCCTTGCTTTTTCTTAGAGTACTGGGACTTGCTTGGCTCAGATCTCTGCAGCACTTTTTAGTACATCCTACACACAGAAGAGATGCCTGATAGCACGAGTGAGGGCCTGATATACCTCGTTCCCAAGGAGGGTGGCTCCTTGGATGAGATTCGACAGTGGCATCCCATCACCGTCCTCAACTCAGCCTACAAAATTCTTGCCAAGGCTCTGAGTTTGAGGATTCAGCCACTTCTAGAGGGCATTATACATGGGACACAGACAGGTTTTGTCGAGGAGCGTAGTATCCTTGACAACATCTTTACTTATTGAGAGGCATCTGCCCTCGCACGCCTCCTTGGCGAGGATCTGGTGATACTTCTTCTCGATTTTGAGAAGGCCTACGATAGAGTTGACTGGGACTTTTTGGAGGGCACTCTACGCAGGATGGGCTTCTCAGATGCCTGGATCAGAGGTGTGTCAGCTCTTTACAGAGTCAGGTACTTTTGGTAGATGGTAGAGGTGATCGTTTGAGGCTCACAAGTTTGGTCAGACAGGGCTGCCCTCTTGCCCCCTTCCTCATTCTGTTCTATGCTAAGGCGATGAGTAGATTTTTGGTGCAGGTTGGTCTATGTGGCTTAGCGCTCCCTATTCGGGGCGACGAGCTACTGGATGTTGAGTTTGCAAACGACTCACTTTGTACTTGGAGGGTCAGGAGGCCAACCTTCACAGGTGTGAACAGGCTCTTGAGACCTTTTGTTGTGCATCAGGCGCACTGATCAATTGGAGAAAGACACTAGCTTTCTCGTTTGGTAGTGCTCATGATTGGCTGACAGGTGATGGTTTCAGATGGATTCCCCTAGGGACTGCAGTTCGATACATGGGCTGTCAGGTTGCTTAGACTTGTCTCCTAAGCAGCAAATTGCTCCCCTCCTCCTGTCAATCAGGAGGAAGCTGTTACGCTGGAGCTCTGCACGAATTTCTCTGGCAAGCATAATTGTAGTGGCCAACCACGTGTTGTTGGCTACTATGTGGTACATCACATCTTGTTGGATCTTTTGGAGTTCCTGCATCAACCAGGTGGAGAGGCTGATCAGGAATTTCCTTTGGTCAGGGCGCGACACTCAGATAGCCCGGGCCAAAGTGGCCTCGCAGGTCATCACTCTACCTTGTTCTCAAGGGGGGTTTGGGGATCATAGATCCAGCACAGCAGAGCAGAGCCCTTCTTGGGAAGTTTGTTGTCAGAGGATTGCTTCCAAGAGAGGAGCCATGGAAGGAGTTTTTGCTTCAGCGGCTTAGTGCTAGAGTGCCTCAGGCTAGAGGCCCTTCTTGGAGACCTTCGACCAGATGGATCTTCACAGAGATGCGCAAAGTTGGCCTGAGCAGGAGACTAGAGGACCATTTTGCTGTGAGTTTGCTCCGCTTCTGGGAGCAGCTTCGGAGAGGCTTGGAGCAGCACCAACCCACTTGCACGGAGGAGCGCCTGAGACAGCCCCTTGTTTGAAACCCCATGGTTAGCACTCAGAGAGGCCACTTGGTTGGTAGTAGGCCTCATGCTTCTTGGGGTCCCATGGCAGAGTGTCCAGCATGCACATTAGGTGACTAGCTACAGTTTCCAGGCTTGTCAGAGGAGCTTCAGAGCATCCAGCCACAGGGCATGAGAGGGGTGCAGAGCATGTGTCCGGATATCACAGAGGCAGTACCAACTGAGTGGCTCACACCTCTCGAGTCAGCCACGCTCAGATTGATGGGGGCATTCACGCAACTAGAGGTCCTCATCGCAATTCAGGCTTGCTCAGAGACTGTAGCCTCCCTGTTTTTTGAGCTACAGGGTGAGGGTTGTTTACACAGAGTTTCAATAGAGGCCACACAGGTGGCAGAGTGTTGTTTTCAGAGGATCCGAGTTGTGGGCATCTGTGGGAGGATTTGTGTCATAGATCCTGACCCAGCAGCTTGAGAGAGCTGTCCACTAGCACGAGTGCAGTGGGATCTTGGAGGGTGGTTTTGAAGGGACCCTTTCACCTCAATCGACCATCCAGGTGTCCCTTTCTTTCAGTACACTGTTAGACTAGGACGTCACATACTGGCAGCGCGGAGAGAGGCTCATCCTGCTGCAGCACCTCATTGGCAGAAGGAGGGTCTCACAGCTGAGTTCTTGTCAGTTTTTTGGGCGAGGTTGTGGTACGCCAGACAACCGCGGTGAGTCACTTTGTTCCAGTGGCTGGTTGCACATAGAGCTACAGCAGTGGGGAGCTGGCTTGTACATAGTGGTCTCTCGGCAGCTTGTGACCATCCTGTGGAGAGTCAGCGTCATTGTCTTTGGGACTGTCCTATGGCACAGCAGGTTTGGCTTCGTGTCCTTCGGCTGATGCCAGCTCTTTCCACAGCACGGCAGTACACTTGGGGGGCAGCGGCTTCGTCCACTCTCACGGGCCCGGCACTACACTTTGAGCTATCCTCCACCAACAGGATGATAGTGATGCAGGGGGGTCAACCTACACTCCAGCCAAAGCTTACTTCACAAGAGTGGTGCAATGAGAGAGAGGAGTGTTGGGAGCTCGTTTGCGGCCTGACACTCTGGTTCATCTGGCGGGCACGCTGCTTCAGCATCTTTGAGGCTCGCCTTGTACCACCAGCAGAGACAGTTCAAGATCTTCGGCTAGAGCTGATCCATACTCTCAGGGGACAGTTTGAGAGACTCCAGGGCAGCTCCGACCGCATGCACGAGCGTAGAAAGGCTTTCCTTCGACTCTGGCGCCCTGGGCCTTTCTTCCCCATGGTCCAGGGTGTGCTTAGATGGCACTACCGTCCATCTGTGTGGCTCTTCCCTCCTCCCATCTCCTGATTTAGCCTCATTGTACATATGCTGTTTTTTCATTGGGAGAGTCTCCCCTTATGATTGTCGTAGCCCTCTCTAGTAGAGGTGGTTGTAGCCCTATGGGCAGTTTCATTAACTAATAGAAGGATCTTTTTCTCGGTAAAAAAAAAAAGAAGCATTTGTGAAGGAGCTTGTGCATAGGATTTTTCTTTTATAGTAACCATAAACATCAAGAGCACCAAGGATCTTGTGTGCTTGTTTAAACAGGCTTCACAGTCAAGAGAGGAAGATGGTATCATGGTTCAAGGCGTGAACACGCAACAGCGAGACTGTGTGCCATACAAACCAAACATTAAATAATTCAGTTGACAGTTGGGCAAAAAATTTGCATATGCGCACATGTATATCCATATCCATGTGTACTGCACATTTTAAAGTGTTATAATAGAGCAGGCACTAAACAAAGGTAAATCCTCTCTTGTCATTACAAACTACAAGATGAAAGAAAGATAAGAATTTAATTTACAAAGCAGATGCAATCCAAGAGACTAATTATGATCAAGGCACCTTAGTGAGATAAACTTTCAACAAGTATTTAACATGAGCCAAAAAATTTACAGTACATTAAAAAGTTCAAAAAAATCTGTATGACTGTCACCACACATACATATGACTATTTAAATCTATCTGTACTGCATACACTAAAAGTGTAACAATAGAAAAGAAACCACACTAGTGTAAAATCACCTTTTGTGCTTTAGCAAACTAAGAGGTGACAAAACAATACGAGATTGATTTACATAGCAGAAGCAATCCAAGAGACAAAATATGATTTACCCAGCTTTAGTGAAATCAAATCTCAGCATTTATCGATATGAGCCAACCAATTTACAGTTCATAAAAGAGCTCAAATAATTCTCATGACCAAATAATTATCATGACCATCATCCCACTTACATGGTAATCTCATCTATTGAGGGCCCACTCAAGTAAATCTGCATTTGCCTTCGTTACACAACTCACTAACAATCACACATCTGCTACTTCAGTTTTCGCCATTCACTTGGTGAGATGAATAAGAGGGATCTCATGGCTATGTGGACACATCTAGCCACACGCAACCCATACTACCAGGT
The DNA here is from genome assembly GCF_014529385.1 of Adiantum capillus-veneris. Classification (NCBI taxonomy): domain Eukaryota; kingdom Viridiplantae; phylum Streptophyta; class Polypodiopsida; order Polypodiales; family Pteridaceae; genus Adiantum; species Adiantum capillus-veneris. Next base: position 154,168,196 of record NC_140933.1, read on the forward strand.
CTCAACCCCTTGGGGTGACCTCATGCTATACAAACCTCACTGACTAGTTCTCCAATAGTGGTGGTTGTCATCACAATTAGGTCCAGCACTTCTGTTATACAGGACTGACCACTCTCAGCATCTTCACACTGACATCTTCAGACATCCATCTTGGCTGGCCACTCTCACCGTGTTTGCACATAAATCTGCTGGTCCCTGGACACTTACCGTGACTCCATCCTTGAGTAGATCTGATCTGAACATATTTTACCCCTTTAAAATCGATAATATCATCATCAATGAAGTGGGAAAATCCTTCCTGACTCCCATGGACCAACCTCCACTCATTTAAGTACTCTTCATGGGCAATGTGCAAAAAGTAATGGGTACATCAGTCCAAGACTACCTCAGTCTGGAAATTCTCACAATTTCCTCAATTTCACAACATTATAAACTTCACCTAATTTTATTTCTTGAGACTGCTGTTATGAATTCTTGATGTTTTGTCACATACAAAGGTTCTCAAAATGTGCCATACTGCCTACATTGTTCCTCACGAGTCATATGCCCTCCCCTGGTGATTTCCCTCATAGAAGCTATCAAACCAAATCAAAGTCTTTGTCGACTTCTGCTCTCTAAACTAATCTACAATGAAGTTCCAACGCCCTTTACCAAAAGAGTCCTCGAGATGTTGTTAGAGTTTATCACCTATTTGTGCAAAGTTGTGGTATCTCCTAGGGGCACATTTTAGGGAGTGGGTAAATTTTGTGGTTGTGTTTTGCCTAGCCTGTTGTCACCCTTGGACCGCTCAAAGAGTCATTGTACTTTATCTGCAAAGTTTGCATACGCCTCATATGACACCTCTCCCTAGGTGTTCTTGGACCTTGAGTTCATGCGCGGAACCATGGACTTGGCTTGCCGTTGTGACTTGTGGTCTATGCCCCAAAATGTCACATGGACTAGCTTTCCACAAGGTCTAGTACCATCGCGTACTTGCGCAAGAACATCCTCTTGCACTCTTCTTTCAAGAGGGGGCCCGGTATGTCACAAACTACTGAAATGGCATAGCTGAAAAGCAAGGGGGTTAGGACTCCAAATCCTAACCCTAACCAATTTATTGAAGACATCGGAGGAGCCTAAAACCTAACCTAAAGACAAAGGGGGTTAGGACATAAAAACCCTAACCTTGACCAACTTACAGGAGTTGGCCGAGGGGCCTAAAACTTAGATACCTATACATTGCTATATGCTACTTTCCTCCTAGTACATCTGTCTATGCACCACCAAGAGGACAGCAGTCCCCCTTTGATATTTTGATGATGACATATGGGAGTTTTCTAGAGATGGTGACATTATCATCCTGGGTGACTTCAATGCTAGGACTGCTCAGCAGCAGACAGTATTTTATGATACTTCAGAGGAGATGTTGAGGGAGCTCGATATTGCAGAGATGGGTCTATCTAGGCTATCACAGGACGTGGAGCATACTGAGTATGGATGACACTTGATAGACATGGGGATGGGGTCTACACATGGATTGGCCATTTTGAATGGCCTACATAGGTTTCCAGCTGGCAGGCCATTTTACGTGCTTCCCACATAGACATGGAGCTAGTACAGTGGATTCTGTCATGGCACAGCCTAGCTTTATCTCTAGTATCCAAGACCTCATAGTTGGACCCAGACCTATTGGCGTAGTAGTGGATCACGCCCTTCTGTCGATGACCATCTCTTTCCAGTTCAGTGTAGCACACAGGCCACGGGTAGCAGCTCCTACCCGCTACACCTTTACTCGAGAGACGGACTCTATCTATATTGATGGGATATAAGACACCTGTGCACTAAGGAGCCACGGAACCTCTAGAGGAGCTCACTTCAATACTGACACAGACATTGCATGATGCAGCAGCAGAGGCATACCCACACACACAACCTGAGCAGAGACGACGTTTTGGGAGCATGCCCCAGAACAGCTGTTATGATGAGGAGTGTCGAGAGACGAGAGCCAGACTCCAAAGAGAGGTACTTTTGGGAGACATCACTCACAGACAGTCATAGGTTGCCTTCCGACGCCTAGAGCGGCGGAAGAAGAGGGCATTTCTGGCAGGGTTAGAGCAGGATCTATATCAGCTATTCTTGAGTCAGGACTCAGGTGAGGCATGGAGACTCTTCATGAGCACTCCACTCCTCTTGCCATCACTTGTACAGAAGCCTGGGGCCAGTATGCATCATCCTTGTACACAGTGCCTGGACAGCCACCTCTTCCCAACCCCCCTGAGCCATGCCCACACACGTGCTTTTTTCATCGCTGAGATGGTGAAGAAGGCCATTGATAGGATATCAATGAGAACCAAGAGAGCATATGATCATGATGGTTTAGTAGCAGAGCATTTTATACATGCGAGGGATTTGCTTGCAGAGCTTATAGCGATGATGTTTAACCGTGCCATGTGTGAGGGCCTGCCTGACTTGGAGATTATCCACTATTTCAAATCACAAGACCCTATGGAGCATGGGAACTACCGCACTATCATGATTGGACACACACTGGCACGGTTGTACGTATCTATTCTTGAGTAGCAGCTGAGTAGATGAGCAGAGCAGGAGGGTGTATGAGCCGAAGGCAGGCAAGGTTCAGGAGAGGTTTTTCTACTCTTGATGACATTCTGACACTCAGAGCCATCATTGAGGAGGGTAGGGCATGAGAGACGGATTTATTGCAGCTTTGTGGACTTCCGGAAAGCATTTGACATAGTATCCAAAGCTAGATTGATGTGCAGGCTGCAGGAGATGGGAGTGTCATAGAGCTGATTTGGGAGATCATGGCACTATATAGGTCAGTAGTGGGACATGTACGCACGTCAGAGGGGCTATCTACTTTAGTTCACTCCACTATCGGGGTGAAACAAGGATGCCCACTATCTACTACACTATTTGGTATGTATGTGAATGAGGTTTCAGACTACATTGAGAGAGATGGTGATAGAGGTGCCTAGTTGGTAGGGAGATGGATTCCACTATTGTTATATACTGACAATATTGTGTGTCTGTCAACCTTGGTTTTGGTGTTTAACACCACCCCACAGTGGATTAGGAGATCAGCACCGACATTCACATACGGTCATGAGACAGTGGAGTATACATATGCTTACACTTAACTGGAAGTGATCTTTACTGGGCCTATATTTTCATTGAGGAGAGCAGCAAAGACTAGATTGACCAGAGCTTATGCAGCATTGGGTGAATTGGAGAGGATGTGCTCACAGATCCAGTTTCAGAAGCCTCGGACGAAGCTCTGGCTTTTTGACACTCTAGTGGCTTCTGCATTGTTATACCGAGTTCAGATATGGGGGCCTTCCATGGACCACCACGGGAGGAAAGGTCGCACTAATGGATGAGGAGGCATGGAGAAGCCTCTGGTCTCTACGATTGAACAGCTTATTAGAGCCAAGGCTTCAGTACCACATGACATTATTCGAGCACAGCTAGCCCCCCCCCCCCCCCCCCCCCCCCCCCCCCCCCCCCCCCAAATAGCGGTTGAGGAGCTTACCAGCTCAGTCTCCTTTATACACCGTTTGTGGGACCTTCCCAAAGAGCACCTTAGTCCTCTCGACAGTTAGCTTTGCAAGGAGACATGACATGCTGGTATGGAGAGATGACATCATGGTTTGAGCTACATGGATTCAGCATGGACAGACTACCCCCCTTCCTTGGATGCCCCATCTCTGACTCTTACACAGTGCGAGATCACCAGGCTCCTTCGCCAGGACATGACTCAGCTGAATACCAGGAGGACTTGGATTCAGCCGACACAAGAGTTGGGCACGAAGATGGTTTTCTATAGGGAGCATCTTCTCCATCTCACTGAGGATGGTTTTGTGGTGAGGCCCAGATACATGGACACCCACTTATCTCACAGGATACGGTGTGCTATTGGCCAGATACGCACATCTTCACACCAACTTCGGGTGGAGACTGGTATATACATCGGAGTGTCAGCAGAGGCCAAAACATGTCCCCTATGTCGTACGGAGGCTGAGACAGAGCTGCACTATGTATGCCATTGTATGCCATTTCCCAATTTACTATGAGATACGAGGTCGCTTCCATTGCTTGTTTAGAGAGGGTTTTGGGCCGCTTTCTAGAGTCATGGAGTATGAGGACCAAAGATGTCTGGGATTGTTCTTGCTATGGCTATGAAGACACAAAGAGAGCTTGTTGAGAGGAGACGCTAGCCAGTCTCAGAGACGGATCACAGACTTCTTCTGTAGAGCAGATATTGTGCAGCCGGATGTGCAGCAACCACAGTAGAGCTCATACTCCCTTCACACCATAGGCACACTGATCGACCCAGCCACTGAGCTCGGGAGATCCAGGCGCCCACAGCTAAGGAGGATTACACAGCATCGGCGGAGACTACATCAGCGGATTCGGGTCACCCTAGCCCGATATGCACGACGCTTGGTCAGACTACTGACCATGGAGGAGATTGATGAGATCCGCCAGTGACCGATGATGGACTTCCTATGATCTTGATGAGGATTGTATATCATGCTCACTCTTGTATCTGACCATGGAGGAGATTGATGAGATCCGCCAGTGACCGATGATGGACTTCCTATGATCTTGATGAGGATTGTATATCATGCTCACTCTTGTATCTGCCCTTGTATCACTTCTCTCAGCCCTGTATCAGCCTTTGTATCACATATTGTATGAGCCTCCCCCCCCCCCCCCCCCCCCACTTACCATCTAGTAGGGATTTTTTATATTTTTTTCAGCACCCATACATTGTACTAGATTCCACCATGTTGTAACTTTGTGGTCTCATAGGTCATTTTGGCCTTCTGAAGACATTAATATAGCATTTCATTTCATCATCTCTCTCTCTCTCTCTCTCTCTCTCTCTCTCTCTCTCTCTCTCTCTCTCTCTCTCTCTCTCTCTCTCTTGTTTTGAAGTGCTAAAAGTCTATTCCAGTCTCTTCTTTTCAGTTGGTACGTGGTGTACGTGTATCTATGTCTTTTTAGATTAATCATAGATACTGTAGGCTGACCGTATCTGCTTGGAAACTTCTCTATATGCTAGCGATTGATTGATTTCATTTATCTTGCAAATGAGTATTTGTTTCAATATTTAAGGTGAAATGGTTGCAGCATTTTGTCTCTAGTCATCACTAGGGGTGATACTAATTCATACGATGAATTAAATGCATCTCGACATCTACTACATATTTGGATGTGATGGTTAAATGATTCATTGAACTCACAATTTAGGTTTAAGTTCTTGTTGGAGACTAAGACGTGAATGTGATTGTAGTGCATTGACAATAATATATGGATGAGGTGAATGGATACTAGTCTTAGTGCATCACCAATTCCAGAAGGATGAGATGGCTAGATAGTGATCCTAGTGCATCAACACCTTTGGATTAGATGAGATGACTAGATTGATTGTTTGTATCTAAATGTTCAATGTGAACACTGAACTATATGACAATGGCCCCTTATCCGAAATCTAGTGTGAATGAGGATATGTGCAAATGCATGTTTTCTAATTATACTCTCTTGTGGGGATGTTCATTGGCATGTTTACATGGAACCAATGAGGTGTTAGGAATGATTAGACGACCAGATTTAGTGCATCAAGACATATGTTAGGGGTCAACATGATCTACATATAGTGGCTAAATATTCACAATGATCACGATTCATGTATGAGATCTGGATGGGGGTACTTTTGCGAATGTGATTGTTCAGTGACCGGTGTTCTTTGTGCTAGAGGATAATTTGAGTAGTCAAATGCATGTATGCATAGTCATTGGCAAAGCCCATTTACTATTTACTGTGTTTTGCAGACCCAATCGAGGTTTCCTCTTAAGGGGGGGTTATGTCGCAAAGTGTTGACGTGGCACTATATAACCGGCCAGTACACAGTAGAGGGCGGTACTAATTCAATTACCTATTAACTTTACACAGAGCACTGAGAAGAAAAGAGAGCACAGATGCGTCCAATGACTAGATCGTCACTGCGCACATGAAGACCGACACCCTGTAGGCCCCAACGACTAGCACCCCTTTTGGTTTCTTTATTCAATTGAAAATAAACAATCGGAACACTTGGATCAAACTCTCACCAAGCTGTTCAAACTTGTCAAGGGCTGAAATCGAAGGTTTCCAACGTGATTTCGGTAGCATAACAACGCCAAAACCCCTGTAGGTCAAAAGTACACCTCTAGCACAGAGTCCCTTGCATTTTACAAGCTTTTCGGTGACCTGTAGTTGAAATTCAGCATGCTTCGGCCACTGACAGGTGCCCAAACTACTGTATGACCACCCCGAGGCTTGCAGTTCAGGTGCGAAACTCTACACCTGCAAAAAAACACAGCATGCTGTAACTCTCTGTTTTGGATCGTTTTGAGCAGAGCGAGCAGGACGGTAGAATTTGCCTCTTCTGATTGTCCATAAGTTTGTGGATGAAACGAAGATGAGAACTTTGGCGTAGTGCCCATGTTCTCAAACAATGCCTTCCAGAAAAGACTCGTCATATGTGGATCCCTGTCACTGACAATTGACTAAGGCATCCCGTGATACTTAAAGATATCACTCATGAATACCTTGACCATGTGTTCTGGCTTTATCTTCTTCTTAACGAGAATGAAATGGGCCAGCTTATTGAACCTACAAATGATAGTCCAAATCCCATCATTGCATGTTTGTATTCTTGGAAGATCAAAGATGAAGTCCAACGCTATGCTTTCCCATGGCCTATCAGCGCCAACAATGGCTGCAATAATGTCGATTGCTTTTGCCTGTCAAATTTGACTTTTTGGCATACTAGGCATGATCTTACAAATGTGTCAACATCTTGACGTAAAGCTGGCCAATAGAAGAATGCCTCAACCCCTTTCACTATCACATCAATTCCACAACGCCCTACATATGGTGGAGCATAACTTTCCATCAAAACCTTTGGCTGCAACTGTTTAGTAACGCATAACTTCCCATGCATCATGAGAAAGTCATTCTTAAGTATATAGTGTTCATGATGTTGCCCATCAACAAGCTGATCACAAATCCTTGCAAAATCTGAATCATCAACATATTGTGTCTTCATTTCGTCTAGTTCACAAAGGTACGGAATTGACATTGCCAAAATTTGGGGCTTTTGTGACAACATATCAGCCATCACATTCTTTTTCCCTTCCACAGGCACAATGTGAAAATGGAACATTGACAAGATGTTTGTCCAACGCATGTGTTTCTCAGAAACTTCGTTTGTGTGAAAAAGTATCGCAAGGTTTGATTATCTGTTTGGACAAAAGCCCCTAGCAGAGAGTGTTTCCAACTAGCGAGGACGTGAATTATTGCCAACAATTCTTTCTCATAAACTTGCAAGTTCTTTTCAGCCTTCAAAAGAATTATGCTCTCATATGAGACTACGGCCATTCTGCATTAGAACTGCACCAAGATTGTGGCCACATGTATTACATTGAACCACAAAAGGTTTCGAAAGATCTAGCAAAATGATTACTGGATTTGAAGTCAGCTTTTCTTTCAAGTGTTTGAAGGCTAGAATTTTCTTGGTTGTCCACTTGAAAGTAACTCCTTTCCCTTGTAGTGCATGGAATGGAGAAGCAATCTCAGCAAAATTTCGGATGAATCTCCTATAATAGGAACATAAGCCTAGAAAGCTTCGAATGTCATGTACGGACTTCAAGTCTAGCCATGACCTAATTGCTTCCACTTTGGCGGGATCCATACGTACCCCATCCTTTGAAACAATGTGCCCAAAGAAGTGAATCTCTTCCAAAAAGAATTCACTCTTCTTCGCATTAATGAGTACCATGTTCTTGCGTAGCTCATTAAAAACTGCGGTCAAGTGATCCCTATGCTCCTCTTCAGACTTTGAATAGACAATCATGTCATCAGAGAATGTATCCACAAAGTTTCTATGTGGTCTAAATATTATGTCCATCATTCCATTGAACGTGGCAAGAGCATTTGTGAGACCGAATGGCATGACAAGAAACTCATAGAGACGAAATGTTATCCTCGATGCAGTCTTATGGCCGTCTTCTGGCCTAATGCGTGTCTGGTGGTACCCACTCTTTAGATCTATCCTTGTAAATAGTGACGCTCCCTCAAGCCAATCAAGGATGTCATCTATCCTCGGTATGGGGAACCTGTTCTTGATGGTATTCTTATTCAAAGCGCGGTAATCAGAGCTGACTCATAATCTCTTTCTACTTGGTTGCACTAACCATGTACGGTGGTCTATTCGGTGGACTAGAACCCGGCACAAGATCTATGGTATGATCCTCAAGTCTCTAAGGAGGTAACTCCCCTAGCAAAGAGTCCGAAAAACAATCACTGAAACCACTCGAAAAAATTGTCCAATCTTTATCTAAGGTAGACAAATTAGATACAGCTTCAGGTATTTCTTTGCAAAGATCAAGTACGCAGAAAGATGATTCTTATTACATATGAAATAGCAGAAGCAGAAACAACTGGAGCAGACTCACCTTTAAGCTTTACATCAATGACATGAGTTTTTCCTCTATGTACCATTCTGTAAGGGAGTCTATTTGTAGCACTACTAGGAATCACATCTATGGTGTGATCCTCTAGTCTTTCACACGGTAACTCACCAAGTAAACCCTCAGAAAAACAATTAGCTTGAGCTCGCAAAAAACTTTTCCGCTTTGACTCACTCTAACAAATTGGAATCCTTACTATCATCCACATTGTTGAGAAAGATCGAGTAAATCACGGGCCCAACCCTCCACTTCAAGTTGGCTTCCACCAGGATGATTGTGATCAAGGAGGGTCGAGCTACACTACACCTTGCCACATAGCTCATCCCCCAAGAGTGGTGCAGAGACAGAGTGGTGTTGGGAGCTCATCTGCATCCTAACACTCTAGTTCATTTGGCGGGCCCGCTGCTTTCGCATCTTCGAGGCTCAGCCTGTTCCACCAGCACAAACTTTAGGGACATTTGGCTGGAGCTGATACACACACTCAGGGGTCAGTTTGAGAGACTTCATGGCAGCTCCGACCGCGTGCGGGAGTGCCAAGAGGCTTTATTGCGACTATGGGGCCCAAGGCCTTTCTTCCCCATGGTTCAGGGTGCGCCCAGATGGCACTCCCGGCCACCAATGTGGCTTCCTCCTCCTCTAATCTCGTGATTTAGCTTTCATTGTACATATCTTTTTCTCACTCGGAGAGTCTCCCCATGTTTCGGTTGTAGTCCTCTCCTAGAGGTGGTTTGTAGCCTTCGGACAGTTATCATTAACTAATGAAAGGATCTTTTTTCTTGCACAAAAAAGAAAAGAGTAAAAAAAAGACTTCATATCATTAATTTTGAAACGGCCAAACCCGATAAAGGGGCATTAATTCGCCTTTCAATTTTACATCAATCAGTATTTCCCGACCCTTCCTATTCTTCAACTTGGTTTTCTTTGCCCCATAGTCTATGACCACTTTGTTATGAGTGTGTCACGGCATCCCTAATAGAGCATCGCACCCTCCCAAAGGCATGATGTTGAAGTCCTTGTGCCTTAAGTAGCCCTGACAATGTAGCCGGGTTCCCAATGACACGAGTTACGGCGACTACATGCCCTTGTGACGCCAGAACTGCATCCTTTTGTGGCCCCATGTCTACAAATTTAATCCCTAGTCGAGCCGCCATCTCTGTCAAAATAAGGTTCGCCTTGGCTCTACTATCAAAGAAGCACTTTTTGGTCTTGCACCTTGCCCCACGTCCTGTAGAGCTCAGTGTTGGGATCAAACTGACTCTTTGACGTCCCAATGAAATCTAGAACAAGGCTTGCCTTGAATTTCCCTTTCTCTACTCGCTCCTCAGCCGCTTTTGATGCTTCTAGTTTGTCTTTGTTCTTCTCCTCCTCCTTTGGACACTTTGCCAAAACGTGCCCGATCTCTCCACACCCTAAGCACTTACCTTGCTTGTAGTATTCGGCATTTTTCTCAGCATACATCTGAGGGGTAGAGGATTTCTTCTTTTGGGATTTCTCAAAGTTCTATTTATCCTTGGAGGCCCCTTTCTCAACAGCCTTGGTCATTGGCTCATCTGTCGGATAAGTCAATGACTCTGTCAGTAAGGAGAAACTACCCATCGCTTGTTCCATGCGCTGCTTAAAACTTGAAGACCGTTGCTTGAAACAATATCTCAGTATTTCTTTAGGTAGTCCATATTCCATCTACTCCTTCAAAGAGACTTTTCTAAAAGCCAATGGTAGAAACCTACACCAATATGTAGGTGGAGATGTTTCTTCTTCTTTCATCTATAAGTGATTCCAAGCAATTAACACATCTACTTCAAAGTGGGGAATCAGCCAAAGAGAGAGAACAACTTCTTTATCTTCACCCAAGTTCCTGGCGCCCTACCATGTAGTAAAAGAGTGGGCCATTATGTATGAGCATTCCCTTTGAGATAGGAAGCTATCTTCCGAACCTTTGAGGCTTCTAAGAAGTTGCCCCTAGAAAAGGAACTATCAAACTGATGAATATATGATAGAGCCTGATGGGTATCCTTATGTCTGGAAAAACTCTCAGATTTGATGCTTTGAACCCATCCTTAAATTCCTTCTGTCTCTTTCTCCATTCAAAATTGTCATATGTAGGTTAGCAAGTGATTCCTTTTCTTGTCAAAGATGTTGCCAAAAGTGTAGGAATCTGAGTTGTCAGAAGAGGTAGTGTCAAGTTCCGAGCGTCGATAGTTCTTTCTCCCTCGTATAAAGTCTGAGTCATCAGAAGAGATATCGTCAAAATCTGAGCGTCAGTAGCTCTTGCTACCTCCTCTGGATTTTCTCTTCTCGTACTTCCGCTTTCCTTCACTCTCATCGATCTTAATTACTAGAAGAGTGAGAAGAGGAAGAAGAAGGGTTGGTGTCATCTTCAAAGTGAACATGTCAACGATGTCGCTTCTTAGATCCCTTCTCTACAAGTTCTTTAAAAGTAGACGGTCTGCCCAAGTATCCTAGAAAAGACTCGGACTTCCATCCCTTTTTCGAGTGCTTTTGATACTTCATCAGATTTTTTGTCGTACTGCGTTCAATACCTCTTCTGTCAAAAGAGAGCACTCCCTATCTATCTTCGGCCTTGTTTTGGTTTTCATGGCTGACTTAAGGGGTTGTCTCGTAGTCTTATGCCATATTTCGCATAGATCGGGTCATGTGCAAACTTTATCAATTTCTTTCGTACAAGTGCTCAATTGCAATTGGTGGTGTAGATCTCTAGCCTTCTAATCCTCCTCAAGAGAATTGTCAAGTAGGTCATCAAACTCTTCCTCCGTGGATCGGTGATTGTTCGAATCGTTATTCCCATTAGCGTCTTCCTCCCACAAAACTGTCACAAGAACTTGCTCCCGTTCCTCCTCAAACTCTCTATCAGAGTCCATAGCTTGTGCAGCAAATATCAGACAGGATCCTCTGGAGAAGAAGAATCGACTAAAGCTCCAATACCATTGTAACCCGCTTGGCACTAACAAGACGGTAAATTCTCAGCGACACACATGAACAGAACAGAAACTTTAACACTTGAACTTCAAAAAAAGTAGTCAAGACACAAAGCGGCAGAGTTCTGCTTCCAGATGCATTGGCCCCAAAGTCTAGCACCCCTTTTGGTACTTCTTTTTGTATTGATAAGAACCAAGCACAAAAGCCGGGAGAGTATAACTATCGAGGAGAGTCCTCTGCTATGTGTGCCCAAACATTGATCTCCTAGAGACTCCCCCGAGGCACTTCTTAAAGGCCCCTTGCCAAAAGCAACTGTTCCAAAAAACTTGCACTCCAATAGGCCAAAATTAGCCACTCCCGAAAGCTGCCCAGAAATAAGCCGAAAAGCTATTGCCACTTGGCCTGTATTTTATGGTGTGATTTACGAAACATTCCGTACGGATGCCACATCAACATGGTTGTATGATTGCCCTCTCTCCCCTTCTAGGTTATGTGCCACATCATCACTTTCGTGACAGATTCTACGTTGAGCAAGCTCAAAACTATCCTGGAAAATTGCAGAGTGGGTGTGTCACCAAGGTGTGGCAGCTGCTAAATACTGTCACGAGGACGTGGCAACTGCTAACCTTAGTTGTTAGTTTCTTTCCGATGATTTTTATTTAATTTTTGGGACCCCCTTTTTGAAGTCACAAATCGCCGGACATTGCGTGGTCAGTGTGAAATGGCCGACGAACGGCCAACGGCCGAGAGTTTCACCCGCAATTTTGAGAAGGGCAGGTCGTCACAAGATGGTCGGGCCGATCGGCACTGGAATCCGAACAGTAAAAGAGTGTCTAGGCTCAGTTCAAAGTCATTTAGGCCCCCTCGCTACACTTATAAGTCGGTGGGTACTAGGAAAATTAACTCACACTTGGCAGCACAGAGCCTGCAAAAAGGCAAATACGGCCACCTCAGCTTGGAAGTTGCGCAAAATCTACTTGAGGGCTACCTCTCTCTCTCACTGTGACTTAAAGTGTGTGTGTGAGTAGTTGGTGCGGGTGTTGAAGCTTTAATGGAACGCTTGCCTTCTCCCTTGCACTATGTAGCGTGATGATTCTGCTCTTGTGCACCCATCTTCATCTACGCACTTGTACTTTGCGCACTATACACTACATCCGGATACTTATTTGTAGTTTTTTACCCAAGCAACTTAATCATACATCCCACTGGTCATTCAAAAAAAAATTGATCCAAAAATTCTTATCTAAAGTGAATTTAGTTGTAGAGGGGATTATGTTTCGACAAAGTAGTGACAAGGCTTAGAAAGGAGGTCCAAAGATTTGGCTCAAGTGGTAGACCAAAAGGAGAGAACTACAGGATCTCACGTATTGGCAGGACAGAGAGATGAGTGGGAGGCCCACTCTAACTAATCTTCTTTGGAGGCTATCCAGACTAGCGCCATACACCATCAAGAGTCAGTCATCTCTATTAGTCTATCAACCTTATCTCAGTCCATAGCACGTACAGTAAGTGGCCTTTATAAGAAGAGTTTAATCTAAAGTCAGAACTGCACCTCTTGTAGCGCAGTTGAGCCTTGACAACCTTCAAGTCAAAACTCAAGCAATGAATACTCGTTCGTAAGATAGTCCTTCAATGATGACTGGGTGAGCCTCTACTGTTTTATCAAGTGTACAAATGTAGGCATCATCCTCAAAATCCCTTAGATTGTTCTAACAAAACCTGGCAAATCTTGTACAAACCAAATTCAAGATTTTGTCCATATAACTGAAGACTGTTTAGATTCACCTCGCAAAAACCAAACAGACAAGGTGCAAAACAAGGAAAGGATGCAAGCATGAATGGAAGTAACACGAGTAGCAGTATACTCCTTGAATGTCTGTTTAAAAAATGGCAATATGCAACCAATTGAGAAGAGATGAGTGGAATCATACATAAAGGATGACTCCTGAAAATTACAAAATCCACTGCACATGCTTAAAAAGTGCTTTATAAAATCTATCTTGACATGATTGGAAGAATTCTTGCCTATAGTGCAGTAACAAACATTCATGTGCACTGCACCCAATTGAACCCCGCGGCAAGTAAAAGGCCTTTGGATGCAGCACCCAGACCAAAGAGACTTTAAAAATCTCCTGACCATACCAAGAAAAACAAGACAAAAGAGACGAATAAATCCCACTCTTTGTGCATACAAATGAGACACCGATTCACCTAGACATCTCCTGTGTTGACTTCTGCCCACAAGACGGTGAAATCATGAGCCCTAGCTGTCTGACTGAGGCAAGAAGCTAAAAACACTCACAAGAATTAGTCCAATTATGTTGGTGGGTGTTCCAGAATACACGGGAACTCGGCTATGCCCTTTTGTCATTATCAAAGTCATTGTACTCCTGAAAAAGACAGCAAAACCTCAGAAATGAACTTACCAATGTCAAATTTCAAGTGTCTGTCGAAAGAGCATTAAGACTGCCATACATATCAAGCTTTGCATTTACATCGATGGAGAAAGTGGATGCAATTGGTGTCATCGCATCTTTTGCCATCTTTTGGTGAAGCTCCAAGGCACCAGCAATGATGGTGGTCTCATCATGAGTTAGTTCACCTCCTTTTCCAGCCTGAATTCAGTAATTGATAAGAAAAATAGCTGCGATTTCTGTCTGAGAGAGAGAGAGAGAGAGAGAGAGAGAGAGAGAGAGAGAGATGAAATGAAGTATTATATTAACGTCTTCAAAAGGCCAAAATGACCTATGAGACCAGAGCGTTACAATGTGGTGGATCTGATACAAAGTCAGAGTAACAAAATGAAATGACAAAATGATAAAATATAAATACTATGAAATCCTAAGCTGGTAGGTGTGAACTAAGCAGCTAGTCAGGATAGCTAAATCACAAGTCACAAGAGATCCAGCATTGGTCGCTGGCGGATCTCATCAATCTCCTCCATGGTCAGCAGTCTGATCTGGCGTCGTGCATGTCGGGCCAAAGTGATCCGAATCCTCTGATATAGCCTCCATCGATGCTATGTAGTCCTCCATTGTCGTGGGCGTCTGGATCTCCCCAACTCAGTCGCTCGGTCCATCAGTGGCCTCTGGTGTGAGGCGACAAGATCTGTTGTGGTAGTAGCTCCTTCGGGTGTCCAGTATCTGCTCTAAAGAAGTCTGTGATGTGTCTCTGAGACTGGCTGGCCTCTCCTCTCATCACGCTCTCTCTGTGTCTGCGCAACTCGAGCAGAAACAAAACCAGGCATCTTTGGTTCTTGTACCTCATGACTTTGGAGAGTTGTCCAAAGCCCTCTCTGAACAAGCGGTGGAAGCGGCCTCGTATCTCGTAGTAGACGGGGCAGTGGCATGTGTAGTGTAACTCTGTCTCAAGCTCCATGTCACACAGGGGGCATGTCCTGGCCTCTGTTGGTACTTCACTGTATCTCCCAGTCTCGATCCGCAGCTGGTGTGAAGATGTGCATATCTGGCCAATAGCACACCGTATCCCATGAGACAAGTGGGTGTCCATGTATCTGGGCCTTGTCACAAAACCGTCCGCCATAAGCTGGAGAAGATGCTCTCTGTAGAAAGCCATCTTCGTGCCCAGCTCCTGTGATGGTTGTATCCATGTCCTCCTAGTGTCTACCTGAGTCAGGTCCTGGCGGATGAGCCTCGTGATCTCGGACTGTGTAAGAGTCAAAGAGGGTGCATCCAGTGAGTACTGGAAGGGGGGCAATCTGTCTATACAGAACCCATGGGCTTGGAACCATGATGTCATCTCCCCATACCAACATGCTGCATCTCCCTGCATCGCTAACTGTTGAGAGGACTCAAGTGCAAGGCAGGCGTATCTGTCTCTGAGAAGTTCCCACATGCGGTGTATCAAGGAGACAGATCTGGTGCGGTGAAGAGAATGGGTGAAACCGAGGGAAGAAACTAGTGAGAAAGAGATGTGGACACAAGGGGAGGGCGAGAGCAAGGGGATAGCTAGCTTTGCTCGGATAATGGCACGTGGTACTGAAGCCTTGGCTCTAATGAGCCGCGAGATCATAGAGACCAGGGGCTTCTCCATGTCCCCCCATCCATCAATACGACCTGTCCTCCCGTGATGATCCAATGAAGGCCCCCAGATCTCAGCTCCATAAGCAATGCAGAAGCCACCAAAGTGACAAAGAGCCAGAGCTTCATCCAAGGCTCCTGAAACTGAACCTGTGAACACATCCTCTCCAATCTACCCAATGCCGAATGGGCTCTGATCAATCTAGTCTCTGTTGCTCTCCTCTGAAAATGCTGGTCCAACGTCTTCTGGCCGTATGTGAATGCGGGCGCTGACCTCCTGATCCACTGTGGAGTGGTATTAAATACCATGACCTTGGTTTTACCAAGGTTGACAGACAAACCACTTTCATGGGCAAACCTATGCACAGCATCCAAGTGACGTTGCATCCCCTCCGGAGAGTCGGAAATTAACACAATATCATCAGCATATAACAATAGCGGAATCCATGTCCCTGCCAGCGGTGCACCTCTATCCCCACCTCTCTCAATGTAGTCAGAAACCTCATCCACATACATACCAAATAGAGTAGGAGAGAGCGGGCAACCCTGCTTCACACCAATAGTGGAGTGAACCGGTGTAGATAGACCCTTTGAGGTCCGTACATGCCCTGCTACTGGTCCCCTCCGGAGAGTCGGAGATCAACGCAATATCATCAGCATATAACAATAGCGGAATCCATGTCCCTGCCAGCAGTGCACCTCTATCCCCATCTCTCTCAATGTAGTCAGAAACCTCATTCACACACATACCAAATAGAGTAGGACAGAGCGGGCAGCCCTGCTTCACCCCAATAGTGGAGTGAACCGGTGTAGATAGACCATTTGAGGTGCATACATGCCCTGCTACTGATCTGTACAATGCCATGATCCCCCAAATGAGCTCTGTGGTTACTCCCATCTCCTGTAATCTGCACATCAGTCCAGCTCTGGGTACTGTTGTGTCAAATGCTTTGCGGAAGTCCACAAAGCTACAATAGATCCGTCTCCCACGCGATCTGCCCTCCTCGATGATGGCCCTAAGTATCAAGATATGGTCAAGAGTAGAAAAACCTCTCTTGAACCCTAGATGCACACATTCCCTTTCTCTCTGCCCATCTACTCAGCTGCTGCTCCAGAATGGATGCGTACAACCGTGCCAATGTGTGTCCAATCACGATAGTGCGATAATTCCCAGGCTCCATAGGGCCTCTTGATTTGAAGATAGGTACAATCGTAGATAGGCTCCCAGTATCAAGCAAGCCCTCACGCATGGCACGGTTAAACATGACTGCTAGAAGCTCTGCTAGTAGATCTCTGGCATGCATGAAATGCTCAGCCACCCAGCCATCATGATCATATGCCAGCCATCATGATCATATGCTCTTCCAGTCCTCATCCTGTCGATGGCCTTCTTCACCATCTCAGCGGTGAAAAAAGCACATGTGTGTGGGCATGGATCGGGGGGGTTGGGAAGGGGAGGCTGTTCAGAAACTGTGTACAACGATGATGCATACTGACCCCAAGTCTCTATAGAGGTAATGACAAGGGGGGGGGAGACAGCTCATGAAAGAGCCACCATGCCTCACACGAGTCCTAACTCAAGAATAGCTGATAGAGATCCTGCTCTAGTCCAGCCAAAAATGCCCTTTTCCTCCGCCGCACTAGGCGTCAGAAGTCAATCTATGACTGTCTATGAGTGATGTCTCCCAAAAGCACTTCCCTCTTAAGTCTAGCTCTAGTCCGGCGGCATTCCTCATCATACCAGCTGTTCTGAGGCATGCTCCCAGAACGACGTCTATGCTCAGGTTGGGTGTGTGGGTATGCCTTGTTGTTGCATCATGTAATGTCTATGTCAGTATAGTAGTAAGCTCCTCCAGAGGTCGCCCTGGCTCCTCAATGCATAGACGTCTGTAGATCCCGTCTATGTATACACAATCCGTCTCCCGCTTGAAGGTGTAGCGAGTAGGGATTGCTACCCGTGGATTGTGTGCTACACTGAACTAGAAAGAGATGGTCAACGACACAATAGCATGATCCACTGCCACCCCAACAGGTCTGGGCCCAACTATGAGATCCTAGATACTAGAGATGAGGCTTGGTTGTGCCATGACATAATCCAGTGTGCTGGCTCCATGTCTATGTGGAAAGCATGTAAAACCTCCCGCAGCGGGAAATCTCTGTAGGCCATTCAAGATGGCCAATCCATGTGCAGTCCCCATGTCTATCAAGTGCCATCCATACTCAGTATGTTCCCCATCCTGTGATAGTCCTGGATAGGTCCGTCTCTGCAATATCCAGCTCTCTCAGCATCTCCTCTGAAGTATCATAAAATACTATCTGATGATGGGCAGTCCTAGCATCGGAGTCCCCTAGAATGATAATGTCACCATCTCTAGAGAATTCCCATATGTCATCATCCAAAATAGAGAAGGGGGACTGTCCTCTAGGGTGCATATACTGACGTACTCGGGAGAAAGTAGCAAATAGCAATGTAAAGATATCTGTCAGTCTCTGCTCTCAATCTCACCTACATGTACCTAGCTTGCTCATCCCTACGAGCTATATGTATCAATGGCTACAACTACTCCCTGAATAACACTGCCACTCTTGAGCCCTGCCCTCTGTGCTCTGATCATGTCTCTTGTCTACAGACTGTCTCCCATCTGTATCCACTAATGTGAGGCATAGACTGCCCACGGGCCTGATGTGTCTCAGAGTAGAAGATGGTGTCTCTCCCGTTAAAACTCTCCTCAAAAGCACCCACATTAAAGACGCATAGATCCATTACGATTCACAGGTAGCAACTTTGAGTGTGGTCCCATAGGTCTAACACCGTCATGTGGAGCGTGGCTCCAATATCACCACTCTTCCATCTCGGTAAAAAGCAATCTTACCTTTTTTCCTTGCCCCTCTAATTTCTGGCATTACCTCTTGCATATGGGAGACCTGTGAGAGAGTAAGGTCATCCCCAAGAAAGATGCCCATCTTCTTAAGAGTTGGTCTCTTCTTCAAAAAGTCGTCCTTCGCTTCCATGGAGGGAAAACGAAGGATAAGTGCCCTTTCTTTCAAGGTTTCCCCCTCGCTCCCACTTTTCTTGTTGTCCACTCTCCAAGCTCTTGAGTGCATCGGCTCATGAACTCCCATCAGAGCCATGAGTTCTTTTACCTCTTCGTCTACATTACCTTGTCTTTAAGGCCGCAAATTCTCACATGTAGAGAGCGTACACGTCTGATAATGGTGGGTGTGGATGTTGTTTCCTTACTTTTCCCTTTCTTAGCAACCTCAATCCATTTCTCAACTTCATTTGCTTTCTGTTGAGTCTTTGTGATAACGTCCACCCAAGAGGTCATCATTTCTTTATGCTGCTCTTCCCCCTCTTTGATGGCTCGCACTTGCTCTTTGATTGTGTTGAGTTCTTCTATTACAAAGGGTTGCAATTCTCCCTCCTCAAGCGTGTTTCGTGATCGTGCCTCAGCGAGCTCCTCGTCTTGTCTCTTCGTCTTGGGCCGTCACACGATCTCCCATTGCAATGATCTTGCTTTCTTCGGCCAAAACGCGATCTTCGAGCAGTTTTATTGTCCCTAATAGGTGGCGATTGATCTTGTTCATGGTCTCGGCCATTTCTTCTTTGCACTTTTGGACTGCATCTTCTAAGGGGTCGGCCTTGTCATTCTGCTTCCTCATGTTTGGTCGTTGTTAACAAACGAGAGGAAATTTTGCGGTGGAAGGAGACCTATACGCACAAGGACTTCCACATTATGCATACATGTTCCCACATTAAGCATACATGGCATACATTTCTACAATTTCTGCAAATTACAACCAAGCCCCGCTTTATTCAATTTCTACCAGTTCTGCAATTTTCTGAAATTCAGTAAGTTCTCAATTCTGCTGTTTTCTGAAATTCTGAAATCTACTATTTTTTGCTATTTTCTGAAAAATCTGCAATATTTGAAATTCTGCACTAAAAAATTCTGCGAATTTCTGACTGCCTGCTGTACCTGTGGGGCGGGGGGATTGCAAGGCAGAGAGAGAGAGAGAGAGAGAGAGAGAGAGAGAGAGAGAGCGCATCGATGAGCCATCTGAAAAGGATTGCCATTCCTTGAAAAAAGTGCATGCAACATATCAGCCAGAGATGTGAAAACTGTAACATTCAGTCTCACAAATGGCACCACCTTTAATTTTCTAAGCAGATATGAATCATACAATAATATCTTGGCCTGTCAACCATTCCCATGGCTATGTGTAAATAATGGGTGAGCAACAAAGCCACGTATTTACCAAGACCTTTGACTTCGCTGACTTTACCCACTGCAAAATGGATAGTACTTGCCACAAGCCCAGACATCTAAGTTGGTTAAGTAGTATGATAGCGTTTATTTGTCCCACCACCTAAATACCCCCGGTTAATATTTTAAAAATCTGTTTAAGTTGGCTATATTCTCTTACAATTACAAAATACAACAATTTACTCACATAGCTAGAGACCATGGCCCCAGGCTCTTGACAGCTTGGAAAGATAGCTCAATGAGATAGAAGGCCTCTATGATAACATATGACATATATAAAATAAACATGTCTATCATGGGACAAGAGCTTCAAAAGAAAAGGGCTCTTTGCCCAAAAGAGTGCAAGATATGAGACATTGAGGGATGAAATGTTGAAAGGAGCAATGCAAGACGTTGTAAGACTCTAAAGTAAACCAAGATGAGTAAGAAAATGCAATTACAACGAAGGCAGCAAATGGTTGAGAAGGACAAGATGATTCAAGACCTGTGAAAAGGAATTGGCAGCATGCAAAGAGAACATGGAGAAAAATGGTGAAGAGCAAGGCGTGGCCATGACGCCCAATTACAAAATGAAATAAGCAGTTGAAGTCGCATGTAGAGAAAAAAGTCAAGTCATTTGCCGAGGTAGCTAAACAAACTAAGGGAGCAGTCAAGAAGAATGCAAATTGAGTTTAAGGGGTCAATAAAATTGAGTGGTGAAACCACATAATGCTGTGCCAGGTAATAAGATGGAGGTGATGAATGCCACCCTGCAAGAGGAAGCTAAAAGACATGCTCGTGCATTACATGTACAAGTACTAGAAGGGTGAAAATAAACTCCTAGAAAGATGCAAAGAAACTCGGTCATAATATAGGAAAATTAGAACTCACGATCAAGGATGCATGGAGAGTGTGCAAGGACGCCACAAAAAAAAACATTCCCTGATTTTGTTACCAACCTGGAGAAGAAGAGCTTCTCATCCGATGCTCCCATCACCCATCATGTGACGCATCGAGAATATCCGTTTTCCGATCTCTCCCACCAAACTTATGGAACAACTCCTTTGCAATGCTTAATGTCACCCATCATATGACACATCAGAGATGTCTACTCTTGATGGCTTTTATCAATTCTTGTAGATCTACAGTTCCTAACTTAATAGTTCAAATGCACACATTTAAATACTGTTATGTCCCCCTTACAGGAGAGGGGATTAGCCTAGACGCCTTCGGGATGGACGTCCAGTGTCCGGGCAAACGTAGTGTGAACCCAACGAGTGTGGCCGGCCATTATCATAAAAGGGAGGCCAAGGCCTCATTTGTGGTTATCGACCCCCACTCGCAGAGTGCCAGTGGTTAACCCGTAAGGCTAGGAGTGCGCGAGGTCACCTCGAGGAGGTGAGACTTGGGTGGTATGGGACGCTCGGTCTTAGAGATGCACGCCTACATCCTCCTACGCTAGCCCTAGCACGGGGGTGCTATAACCGGCCCGTACAACGTAGAGGGCGGTACTATTTCAATTACCTGTTAACTTTACACAGAGCACTGAGAAGGGAAGAGAACACAGTTGCGTCCAGCGACTAGAATGTCACTGCGCACACGAGACCGACACCCTGTAGGCCCCAAAGACTGGCGCCCCTTTCGGTATTTCTTTAATTTAGAGAGAGGGAATTACAAAAAGAGAGTCCTTGGAAGATAACACCTGCATCCAG
This sequence comes from Adiantum capillus-veneris, assembly GCF_014529385.1. Lineage (NCBI taxonomy): Eukaryota > Viridiplantae > Streptophyta > Polypodiopsida > Polypodiales > Pteridaceae > Adiantum > Adiantum capillus-veneris. Next base: position 154,189,648 of record NC_140933.1, read on the forward strand.
CTAGTACGCTCCTGATTCGGTAGAATTTCGACAACATAACGGTACCGAAATTAATCCGAATCGGTTTCCAAGCTCAGGACTCTATCCCACTGGCGTTATCCCTCAGTCGGGAGCACAAAACAGTAAATTCCAGGTCGCTGTAATTTCTGGTTCAGTCCTGTTTTTGACCTGATTTGGGCACACGACGGTCCCTACACTGTTCCCTGCACCTTGGGCTTGGTGCCCCTTGATTCTGGAAGCATCCCAGGCACAAAACAGTCTCAAAACAGAGTAAAAACAGCAAGCAAACAATGCTGAATTTACTGCGCAATCGAGAGGTTATCACCCTCTCGTGGACCTGCTTTGGTGCAACAGCTAGCTACACCGGTTCCTGTGCAAAGAGGCTCTTGCCTCGGCATGAAAGCATATTTCCCCACAGCTGTACATAGGTCAAATGAGAAGCCCACTAGTGGGGCATAACATACTGTACGTAGGGGAGAAAGAGAGCAGTATGTAGCGTGCGGGGCATCACTTCCGTCACCATACTATGCATAGAGGGCAAGGTAAGCATTCCATAGCTTCTGTACCTGCTACAATCCACCTGGGGCTGAAAATGGCGCCCCCTTTGTTGACATGCAGCTCGTTTTTGCCTCCCAGAGTGGCAGAATCGCTCACAGGCTGACACGTCGCCTAGTTTCCGAGTTTAGGCTTTCCCTGCTAAAAATATCTCAACTGGTGCGTCAGTTGACTTGGCAGAATAGCAATAAAATGTTCCCCTTGTCATTCCAGAGCTAATGACGCGAACACATTTTCCGGTCAAAAATAGCAGTTCCCTAAATTTTAGGAGATGCTTCCATGGCGTCCCTATCGGTCTCCTGACCATCATTGAAGACTACCATTTGACCAACATCTATAATGTGGGTTAATTTACTGGCCCCTTTCAACTTATAAAGTTGCAGTGACTTGACGAGTGGCCCAAATTCCAGTTTGGCGCACATGAGCTTCCATACTCATCAGAATTCAGTGCTAACTGGCCCGGGCAGTCCCTGTCTGACCGACCTAGATCCCCGATGTGAGAAACCCATTTGGCTGCAGCCGTTTCACATTGGCCATGCAATGTCCACTTGCACCTTTTCAAGGGTTCCGGGACAAACAAGTAAAAATAAAATAAATATATCCAATACTTATTTACGGAAGGCAACAGGAAAAATACACCTCCTGGTGACACACCCCACCCTTGAAATACTGCAACCGATCTCGCTTGCATGCCAACAATACATGCGGATATCTCCTGATATCACATATATTCTATGATGGGAATCCAAGATATACATGCTTCCGGAAATGTAGCGTTGGACGATTAAACAATCCCACCAACCTGGCTACGACACATATATCAAGCATAGAAGTCTTCTAGTGTACTCTTGAGCACAAACTTCTCTGGCTAAATTCTGTATGGAACGAGTAGATACAATTGCTTAACTACTCTCTTGAGCATCATGAACCATGCTCTTGCCTTGCTCCAAAAAGGCTGCATCAAGTCACTGTGGGTTCCATCTGAAAGGCTTCAAGATACAATTGCAATAGCTGAGGTGAATCAACCAATTCAGACTCTTCCATCCATTTGGCATCTAACGATGGATAGTTCTTGAACTTCACCAAATAGCGTCTTGCAACTTTTCCTCTAACCTTTCTTTCTTTATGTGCCAATATCTGTTCAGGAACAAGGATTTCATCCAATTCTTCCACTTCGGGTTGTTCCTCATCAAGCATATTCTCTGGCACATCACCAACAAAGGGCCTTAGAAGGTTGACATGAAAAGCATTATGTATTTTCCAGCCTTCTGGTAGCTTTAACCTGTAAGCTACATCGCTGATCTTTTCTGAAATCTGAAAAGGACCATAATATCGCATACTCAGCTTAGGAAACAAGCGTTCCTTGCCTTTCCTTTTCCTTAACCTGGCCTTTTCAAAGCGCAAAAGTACCCAATCACCAAGTGAAAATACAAGTTCACGACGGCGACGATCAGCAGCTTTCTTTTGCTTAGCCTGAGTCTTCTCAAGAGCAATCTTTATCTTCCTGTATGTTTCATCCATATCTTGCACATACTTGTCTGCCTCAAATATCTTGTCCTTAGTCTGCAAAATGGGCGGGACTTTCTTTCCTCCTTCCACTATCTCAAATGGTGCCTTACCTGTTGACGTATGCACAGTGTTACTGTAAGCATATTCAACCAATGGGAGATGGTGTTCCCAAGTTGCCTTGTGCTCTGAGACATAACATTTGAGCAGGTCCAAGACAGTAGAATTTGCCTCTTCTGACTGTCCATCAGTTTGCGGATGAAACGAAGAAGAGAACTTGAGCGTAGTGCCCATGTTCTCAAACAATGCCTTCCAAAAAAGACTCGTCATACGTGGATCCCTGTCACTGACAATTGACTGAGGCATCCCATGATATTTAAAGATATTGCTCATGAATATCTTGACCATGTGTTCTGGCTTTATCTTCTTCCTAACAGGAATGAAATGGGCCTGCTTACTGAACCTACAAATGATAGTCCAAATCCCATCATTTCCTATTTGCGTCCTTGGAAGATCAAAGATAAAGTCCATTGCTATACTTTCCCATGGCCTATCAGGGATCGGCAATGGCTGCAACAATCCCGGTTGCTTTTGTCTGTTAAATTTGACTTTTTGGCATACTAAGCATGATCTTACAAATGTGTCAACATCTTGACGCAAAGCTGGCCAATAGAAGAATGCCTCAACCCCTTTCACTGTCGCATCAATTCCACGATGCCCAGCATAAGGTGGAGCATGACTTTCCATCAAAATCTTTGGCCGTAACTGTTTAGTAACGCATAACTTTCCATGCATCATGAGAAAGTCATTCTTAAGCATATAGTGCTCATGATGTTGCCCATCAACAAGCTGGTCATAGATCCTTGCAAAATCTGAATCGTCAGCATATTGTGTCTTCATTTCATCTAGTTCACAATGGTACGGAATTGACACTGCTGAAATATGGGGCTTTCGTGACAACGCATCAGCCACCACGTTCTTTTTCCCTTGCACATGCACAATCTGAAAATGGAACATTGACAAGATGTTTGCCCATCGCATGTGCTTCTCAGACAACTTCGTCTATGTAAGAAAATATCGCAAGGTTTGATGATCCGTTTGGACAACAAAATCAGCCCCTAGCAAATAGTGTTTCCAACTAGTGAGAGCATGAATTACTACCAGCAATTCTTTCTCATAGACTTGCAAGTTCCTTTCAGTCTTCAAAAGAATTTTGCTCTCATATGCGACTACTCGGCCATTCTGCATTAGAACTGCACCAAGACTATGGCCACACGCATCACATTGAACCACAAAAGGTTTAGAAAGATCTGGCAAAATAATTACCGGATCTGAAGTCAGCTTCTCTTTCAAGTGTTTGAACGCTAAAATTTCCTTGGCTGTCCACTTGAAAGTAACTCCTTTTCCTTGCAGTGCATGGAGTGGAGAAGCAATCTCAGCAAAATTTCAGATGAACCTCCTGTAATAGGAACATAAGCCTAGAAAGCTTCGAATGTAATGTACGGACTTCAAGTCTGGCCATGACCTAATTGCTTCCACTTTAGCGGGATCCATGCGTACCCCATCCTTTGAAACAATGTGCCCAAGGAAGTGAATCTCTTGCAAAAAGAACTCACTTTTCTTCGCATTAATGAGTAGCCTATTCTTGTGTAGCTCATTGAAAACTGCGGTCAAGTGATCCCTATGCTCCTCTTCAGACTTTGAGTAGACAATCATGTCATCAAAGAAGGTACCCACGAAGTTTCTACATGGTCTAAAAATTATGTCCATCATTCTATTAAATGTGGCAGAAGCATTTGTGAGACCAAATTGCATGACAAGAAACTCATAGAGACCAAATGTTGTCCTGAACGCAGTCTTATGGACATCTTCTGGTGTAATGCGTATCTGATGATACCCGCTCTTTAGGTCTATTCTTGTAAACAATGACGCTCCCTCAAGCGGATCAAGAATGTCATCTATCCTCGGTATGGGGAACCTGTTCTTGATGGTATTCTTATTCAAGGCGCGATAGTCAATGCACATGCGTCATGAACCATCCTTCTTCTGCACTAAGAGTACAGGCGAACAAAAAGGGGATGAACTGGGCTGAATCAGCCCCTTCTCTAAAAGCTCGTTGACCTGACCCATAATCTCTTTCTGATGGGCTACACTAACCCTGTATGGTGGTCTATTCGGTGGACTAGAACCTGGCACAAGATCTATAGTATGATCCTCAGGTCTCTCAGGAGGTAACTCCCGTGGCAAAGAGTCCAAAAAACAATCACTCAAACCACTCAAAAAAGTTGACCTATCTTTATCTAAGGTAGATAGATTAGATACAACTTGAGGTACTTCTTTTGCAAAGATCAAGTACGCAGAAAGATGATTCTTTATTACAGATGAAATAGCAGAAGCAGAAACAACTGGAACAGACTCGCCTTTAAGCTTTACATCAAGGACATGAGTCTTTCCTCTATGTACAAGGGTAATCTTTTTGTTGTAAGTATCCACCATAGCATGCAACCTGTAACACCATGGGATACCCAATAACACATCACAGCCCTCAAGCGGCATAATATGAAATTCTTCCGCATCCACATAGCTCTGAATGTGCAGACGAAGCTTTCCCAGAATGGGAGTAACAAGCTCTGAATGTCCTGGCCATGCCAAACCTGCTTCGCCTGTCATACCCATCTCCTCTGCACGAATGCCCAACTTTGATGCCAATTCTGGTGATATGAAATTTGCACGGGCTCCTGGATCAAAGAAAACCAGCATTGTTTGGTCTCTAACTTTGCCCCAAGCTCTGCACAGCTCCGTGGCATCTGTGTTTGGCTGGTCTCCAACCAAATCTGGAACAAGTCCTGCACTCGGCTTTGGCTTCTTCCCTTTATGGTCTGACTTGTCATCCTTATCCTGTGACTTCTTCTGTGGCACTCATTTGCAAAGTGTCCTTCCTGTTCACAAATGTAGCATTTCTTGGCCTCCCTAAGAGCTTTCCTTTCTTGAAAATTTTTGCCAGAAAAATGCCTTTTTTGTCCTTGTCCTCGTTCCGAAGAAGATTTAGACTGCTTCTTGGACGTATTAGCTTCTTCAGTGGAGGGCTTCTTTGCAGGAGACTCAGAAGGCTTTGCTGCAACATTGCCCTTGGCTGAAAACTGTTTGCCCTGGGCCCCTTTCTTGTGGCTATTAAATCCATAGGAATCTCCCTTCGACAGATTGTTGGCCACTCTTGCATTCTCTATCAATTGAAACATATTCATGACAGTAGTCTTTGTGCAGTAGTCCCTGATTTTCTTGGGCAATCCGCAACAATACTTCTCAATTTGTTCTGACAAAGGCACAAACCTGTAAGAGGTGACTGGCAATAGTGTGGCCCAAAACCGTTTATTGTACTCTTCCAGATTCGCACATTGTTTAGCATTCAACTCGTGCCATTCCGTCATCACATCCACTTCAAAAGTGTTTGTCAACCATGCAGGCGCAAAAAGTTATTTGAATTGGACCCACATTGTTGGGGCTTGACCTTGGTTCAACATTGCGGTCCACCATTGAAGCGCATTCCCTTTCAAGAAAGTGGCAGCCTTGCGTATCTTTGAAGATTCCGTGAAGTTGCCTCCAGCATAAGCTGCATCGAACTGCTGTATGAAGGTCAAAGTCTTTAATTGGTCCTCAGTTCCTCTGAAAGTTTCAAACTTCACTCACTGCCCACCTTCCTTGTAATCCTTAGGCTGACTTAAAGGAGCCACATTATCATAAACAGGTGCCTGTAACAGTGGTGCTCCATGAGTGTTCATTCTAGCACTCGCATCAACTGTTTTCCCTGTCATATCTGCATTTTGTACGTATGGCTGCGAAAAACCAGCCATACCAAATTGTCTTCCACGCACTCGAAATTGGCCATAGGCACCCTGAAACCTTGTTGGACACCCATGTTCGCGTACATAGGGTTACCCATGCCTGTTTGCATTGTCCCGAACACATTCCCTGGCATATAACCTGTGGAAGGTCCAGCCATAGCTTGAAACACTGAACCACCTCCAAAATAACCAGGATAAGTATTAGGTAATGGAAGGGTCTGACGCATAGCCTGTTCATTGCTCCCTTGACCATTCACAAACGGTTCCTGTCCAGCTAAAGCAAGTTGCTTTGGATCATTGGACACCGCTAGTTGCTCAACCACATGGGCTTTCCCTCGAGCATCATGAGTCCTCTGCGCATTGGAAATCTCCTTTTCCTGCAACGGCTCAGTCATGCCCTGTGTAGGAGGCTGAAAACCCTGTGTCGGAGCCTGTAAGAATTCCTGCATCCTTGGCTTGTTAGCCAACTGCTGAAACATGTCCATGCAACAACGCAGTTGAGTTCTAAACAACCTGTCCTCTTCTTGAAGAGTTGAAGGAATTTTCTCTGTGCCATGTGAGGAAGATCCCTCTTCAGGTACTTGGTCTCTCTTCTCTGCCATATCGACAAGCTCTGTGTTGCTTTCACCCACAACAATCCACGCTGCACTTTTTGAAGAAAAAGTGACTATCCCGGCGATGGAACCATATAACCGGCCCGTACAACGTAGAGGGCGGTACTATTTCAATTACCTGTTAACTTTACACAGAGCACTGAAAAGGAAAGAGAACACAGTTGCGTCCAACGACTAGAATGTCACTGCGCACACGAGACCGACACCCTGTAGGCCCCAAAGACTGGCGCCCCTTTCGGTATTTCTTTAATTTAGAGAGAGGGAATTACAAAAAGGGAGTCCCTGGAAGATAGCACCTGCATCCAGCTAGTACGCTCCTGATTCGACAAAATTTCGGCCGCATAACGGTACCGAAATTAATCCGAATTGGTTTCCAAGCTCAAGACTCTATCCCACTGGCGTTATCCCTCAGTCGGGAGCACAAAACAGTAAATTCCAGGTCGCTGTAATTTCTGGTTCAGTCCTGTTTTTGACTTGATTTGGACACACAACGGTCCCTACACTGTTCCCTGCACCTTGGGCTTGGTGCCCCTTGATTCTGGAAGCATCCCAGGCACAAAACAGTCTCAAAACAGAGTAAAAACAGCAAGCAAACAGTGCTGAATTTACTACGCAATCGAGAGGTTATCACCCTCTCATGGACCTGCTTTGGTGCAGCAGCTAGCTACACCGGTTCCTGTGCAAAGAGGCTCTTGTCTCGGCATGAAAGCATATTTCCCCACAGCTGTACATAGGTCAAATGAGAAGCCCACTAGTGGGGCATAACATACTGTACGTAGGGGAGAAAGAGAGCAGTATGTAGCGTGCGGGGCATCACTCCCGTCACCATACTATGCATAGAGGGCAAGGTAAGCATTCCATAGCTTCTGTACCTGCTACAATCCACCTGGGGCTGAAAATGGCGCCCCCTTTGTTGACATGCAGCTCGTTTTTGCCTCCCAGAGTGGCAGAATCGCTCACAGAGTGGCAGAATCGCTCACAGGCTGACACGTCGCCCAATTTCCGAGTTTGGGCTTTCCCTGCTAAAAATATCTCAACTGGTGCGTCAGTTGACTTGGCAGAATAGCAATAAAATGTTCCCCTTGTCATTCCAGAGCTAATGACGCGAACACATTTTCCGATCAAAAATAGCAGTTCCCTAAATTTTAGGAGATGCTTCCATGGCGTCCCTATCGGTCTCCTGACCATCATTGAAGATTACCATTTGACCAACATCTACAATGTGGGTTAATTTACTGGCCCCTTTCAACTTATAAAGTTGAAGTGACTTGACGAGTGGCCCAAATTCCAATTTGGCACACAGGAGCTTCCATACTCATCAGAATTCAGTGCTAACTGGCCCGAGCAGTCCCTGTCTGACCGACCTAGATCCCCGATGTGAGAAACCCATTTGGCTGCAGCCGTTTCACACTGGCCATGCAATGTCCACTTGCACCTTTTCAAGGGTTCCGAGACAAACAAGTAAAAATAAAATAAATATATCTAATACTTATTTACGGAAGGCAGCAGGAAAAATACACCTGCTGGTGACAGGTGCCACCATCTATGGTCGGGTGGTTCGATCGACGAGTGTCTGTAGGCGGTCCGTGTAGCCGGGAGATCCTCATGCGCGTGTTCGTTTCATGGTATCAGAGTCAGCTTGGCTGCAGGAAGGACCACGTACACACCTATAGATCGGTTCGAGTCGGATAACCTCAATTTTGAGTAATTTTATTGACTAACTGTTGAAATTACTTTTTTTCTCTTCTCATAAGCATGTGTGCACGTGAAAATTAATGCTTTGTTGCAGAAAACTAACAGGTGGAAATGCTGAAAATTGGGAGCTTTTTCAATAATTTTTCTGAGAGGGTTATTTATTAATTTGCTGATTTACGATAAAATTCAGAACACGGTACTTTTTGTGTTCTCTATACTCTTCCTCTATGCGAAGAGAGAGAGAGAGAGAGAGAGAGAGAGAGAGAGAGAGAGAGAGAGAGAAGAAAAAGAAGAGAATTTAAATGTCGTAGGAAACTATCCCAAGAGACCTTAAAGATCTATCCGACGAGGAGAGTTGAACTCAAGACCTGTTATGAGAGAGAGAGAGAGAGAGAGAGAGAGAGAGAGAGAGAGTTACCTCTCTTTGTTTGCTTAATCCGAGCCTGCAGAGGACGATAGGGGAGAGAGAGACCTTGCATTGGTTTCCAAAGTGGCTTGGCTTCTAACATGGCAGATCCTTTTCCAGCGTGGGCGCTCAATTGGCAATCCACAGTGTGTGGAGCATGAGCTTGCGCAAGCAGATCCTCCTCCCTCCCATTTACACGCGCACCCTCTTTCGGGTCACGACTCACCACGCGGCAGTCTTGCAAATCAATGCCAACAATTTCTTTCTTTTTCAAAATGTTTCAACTCACTTAAGTGAGTTTCTTAAAAATATGGCCAAGAACCCTTTTAATGTGGACACTTGGGATTTTTTTGAAAAACTAGTCTGAAACCTCTGTTTCATTAATAAGTCACTTATAAAGAGAGAAGTTGAAAGAACATTAATAAGTCACTTACAGAGAGAGAAGTTTACAGAAACCTCATTTTTGGCTCTCCTGCTTCTCTCCCACCGCTTCTCTCTCCCATCTGCTTGCACTCACGCGCTCCCGCCATCACCTGCTCGCCTCCGGACGCTCACACTGACGTGTAGACCTCCTCAGTATGACTTTTCGCGATCGAAAAGTGCAGAAAAGGCCCGTTTTCGCGTGAAACTCTCAGTTTTTTACCGGATTCTGCCATGGATTCCTCGAGCTCAGATGCACAGCATGACGATGCCCCAAGTAACGTTCAAATCCCATTCACACATGCTCTATGCACATGGATCACGGGTACTTTCCATAGCCTCAACCAACGTATATCCACTCTATGAAAAACACGAACTTTTACACAAACATTCGCTTGACCTCTCTTGAAGGGGCAGTGCAAGGGCTTAATGCCCAACTTACCGCTCTAGAAAATACAACGCAGTCAACGATTGCGCGTATTTCTAAGGACGAAACCCATCCCCAGCAATAGCGGATGCAAGTTGATGCTTTTGGGGGTTCACAGGGTGATCCTACCGCCACGATTCCGTACAAAACCAGTAATTTCTCAGGAGAAGAGAAGGAGTGTACGAAGCTAGCCGTGAATAATTGGCTTCATCAATGGACCACGTATTTTGATCTCCATGGGGAGCATGATGAACGGAGGATTCAAACGATTCCTCTTTATCTGCGCAATAAGGTGCTTACCTGGTGGCGCGACATGACAAAAAAGCCTACGACGTGGGCTGACTTTTGTGTGAAATTCAAGAAGTTTCGCCAAGATGGATTGTCACGTGCACATCTAACCCTATGTGTACGTGGACAAGCTACTTCATGACATGGGTTCAGTTCAGTTCAGTTAGCCTAGCTTAGGAAGTGTTCTAGCACTTTTGTGAGTCTGTTCGCAGATGTGCATGCCCAGGCACTTAGAGTAGATGCGTATCCTCTAGTTGCACACAGCATGATCATCAGATTACAGTCATAACCCATCAAGAGCTTTTTTACAGTGCATAGACCTATTTTCCCTATTTTAGCCATTTTTCAATTATTATTAATAAGTGAATTTGTTGGGAAACTGGATAGGGCAATTTTGACAAGCAAGTATATAAAAAACCTAGCGCTAGCAATATTGGGCAGAAGAGGCAGAGACCCAGCGTCTGACAGGCAACTTCTCAGCAAGACCCCAACAAGACACCTAGCGTTTTTGCAGCAAACACCCATAGCGTTTTCTGCAGAGCACAACTAGCGTTTTCATCAAAGATCAGCCCCAGCGTTTTGCAGTTACAGATCAATCGGCGGTAGCAGATACACAGCAGTTACCATAGCGTTTTTGCAACAGATCAATTTCAGCCCTAGTGTTTTTGCATCGTGCAGTCAACCTAGCATTTTGCAGATTCTCTACGACAGATTCAGCCTTTGCATCAGCATTTTGCATTTTCAGTAGATAGACACCGCTGAATAGCCCCCAAACCTCGCAGACCTCACCTCTCCATAGCAGATCCTCGCCGCACGGTCAGATCAGCCAGCGGTTGTAGATTCAGCCCGGAAAACGCAGATTTCAGCATCTGCGTTTTCAGCGCCGCGTCGTCGCATCGCCATCACCGACATAGAGTCAGAATTCAGCAGATACAAGATTTGCAGATTTCAGCCCTTAGTGTTTTCAGATTTCAGCCCGTCTCGTCATCGTCGACATCGTGGGCAAGTCCATAGCATTGTAGAGATTTGTGCAATCAATAGTAGACCGCTCTCGCCATAGAGAGTGGAGCCTTCGGAGGAGGGTTTGACAACATTCTGGTGTCGTATTTCTTCTCTCTCTATCTCTCAGCCTCAACACCTTCATTCAATGTTTATCCACTTTGTTTGTGATCATTTGCACTCTCTCACTAAAGGAACGAAAGGCTCTCCCTTTCGAAAGTAAAAGGAACCCTTGAGCACAATTCGGAGCACTCATCTTGAGCAAAGTTCAACATTCACTTCCGCTGCACCTAACATTGGTATCAGAGCTTTGGCAATGTTTTGTATCACTCAAAGAAAGAACCACAATAATTTTTTTTGCTTGTTACGGTCGCACGTAACCCAAGTCCACTTGGGCGTGTCGATCCCTAATCGTGTTTTTGAAGAGAGACAGGAAACCCAAGAAAGAAGGGCTTATCCAGCCTCCCCTTGTTTCTCTTTCACTCATTGAGAGTGGACCGTGCACTTAGCAGCCGGCCAATCGACGTGAGGTGGGAAAAAGCAACCTTGGTGTGAGCGCAAGGCCGCCAAGGGGTGCGCCCACGGGAAAGAGAAGAGCTTGGGTAGGATAAGATCCTTCTCTAACACAGATTGCAAGCTAAAGAAGAACCTCAAGAACATCAAGACCCTCAAGAACACCAAGAACCACAAGAACCCAAGTTCCTCGTGAACTTAAGAACCCAAGACTTCAGTTTATGGGCATCATCCGAAGCGGAATGGATACTTCGCACAGGGGAGTGGCGAAGAAGAGTTTTCCCCACCAGGAGGTTTTTCCGACCCTCCCCCTTTCCCATCTACGCCAAGGATTGTACCAAATCCGATGGAGGCTTTGGTCAAGTTGATGATAGACATGATGTCACAACAAGAAGCGAATCGCGTTGCCTTGGAGCGCGAGTGCGACGAAAGAAAGACAATCTTGGATCGCGAGCATGAAGAAAGAAAAGCGGAATTGGATTGGAACGCGAAGAGAAAAGAGCGACCTTGGAGTTAGCATGATGCGTTGCGAGACCAATGCATGTAAGAGTCGGTCCTACAGGTACTCACCTCGAAACCCGAGCCGGCCAAAGAGGCTAGTGGTTCATCCAATGGCGTAAGCCGAGATCCGGACTCCAACAACCCTGTCACCGAGAAGTTGACGTTCAGTAAGTATGACGGTAAGATGGATGCTACTATTATTCATTCTTGGTTGCATCAATTTAATACTTACTTTGCGACAACTAAGAAAACAGGAAATAGCAAGGTTTTGACGGCAGCTATGTACCTTGCCGGTGATGCCATTAATTGGTACCACGCATGGCAAGAGGCACAGTTGGCCACGCACCTAGAGACAACCGACGAAGACGCGCCCCTTTCCTTCAATTGGGATGAATTCCAAGACAAGCTCAAGGTGCGATTTATGCCACCCCAGTACCTAACACGATTGAAGGACGATTGGCGCGGTCTCAAGCAAAATGGTATGCCCGTTATGTCTTTCTCTAATCGTGTTTTGCAGCTCGGTACCCAATTATGCAAATCGGATGATGAGCGCAAGGAGGCATTCCTTTATGGATTGGACGAGTATATCAAGTTTGATGTCGAGGTACTCGATCCAATCGATCTCAACAAGGTGGTAGCGATTGCTCTCGCGCAGGAGATGAAGAACAACAAGGGAAAGCCTAAGGAAAACAAGACTTCCTCAAGTTCCACTCAGACTTCTCAAAACCCGTAAGAACAATAAGAATGGTAAGAATGGTAACCCTTCTAACCAATCTTCATCTAGTCTCTCGGAAAAGAACTCACACAATGAACCTAAGGGTAAAGCAAACACAATTTCTAAACCTAAGCGCATGCCTCATAATAACCAGGATGATGTGCGCGAAATTATGCAGGCCTTGGATACATTTGGCTTGGCAGCAGGCCTTAGGGTTAACTTTCGAAAATCGAAACTCTTGCCTCTTGTTGTTTATGACTGGCATCATCTTTTATGGCTTGGCGAGATTCTCGATCCGCATGTGGTGGTCAGGCATTTAGGATATCCTATCGGTTGGCAGGTTACTAATACGCAACAATTGACTGGGTCATGCAACAATCGAATGTCAAATTGCACCATTGGAAATTGTCTACATGGCCGCTGCATGTTCGACTTCGTATAGTGCAAAGTATCATGATGGCTTATGTTCAGTTTTACTTGCCATTGCTGCACTGGCCTCACTCCCGCCTCTCATTGCTTATGTCTACTATTGTTTCTCACTTGTGGCGCACCAGTTCTCATAAGAAAGGCGTCCGTTTGTTAGCAATGGAGAAGCTTTGCACTCCAAAGCGTCTTGGCGGGCTGAATATTTTGGACCTTCGCCACCATGCATTGGCAAGGAAAGCTATGTTATTGGCCGCTCTTCCATTGCAGTCTCAGCCATGGACACTTATGGTTGCTGACATATGTCGACATGTTGTCACTCCTGCCTTTGGTCATTGGCAGACTTCCCTTTGGGAGATTGTGTTTGGCAAGATGGTCGGTAATATTCCTCGTTGCTTGATCACCTCTGGCTTGCTCTCCGCTTGGAAAGTTGTTACAGATCATCTCTCTTGGCATGGCAGGCAGCAAGCAGATGGTAATTCGTTGCGTTTGGCAAGCATTCATTGGATCAGGGCGTTCTCTTTGACCTTGGTTGATCAGTTGGCTCGTCAAGCCTACTTCCTCTCTAGTCGTGGCATCCGCACGGTGAATGATGTGGTGGATTCTTCTGGGAATTTGCTTACCTTTTCTCAAGCGGCAGCATGTTTTGGGTTGGGCCTACATTATCGCCAGATTTGGAGCTTGCTTCGACATATGCTGGATGTTTTTCTCCCTATTCCGCCGTTGGCCGGTGGATGCCGTATGCAGGATTGGAAATTGTTGGACTCTTCTTTGGATGCGATTTTTGCTCGCCATACCTATGCTTCTCTCATGCAGGACTCTTGGCTGGCTGATCATTGTAATGCGCTCCGGGATTTACACAAATCCGATCGATGGTGGAAGCGGGCTCTTACTGCAATTTGGAAGTCTCGCTTGCCTCTTAAGGAGCGTTTGTTTCTTTGGCGTTTTTTGCTGGGTGTTCTTCCAGTTGGAACACTCCTTGCGGCGCATCATATTAGCTCCTCTTGTTGCGTCGGTTGCTCCGCTGCTGATGAGACTGTCCAACATCTACTTTGGGAGTGTCATTGCACCAGGGCTTTCCTTCGCCGCGTTTCTGCTTGTATGCACCTTCGATTTCCCTCAGCAGTCTTCCACAAACGATTTTGGCTTTTTGGCATTCTCCCGAATTCCCTCCAGCAATTTGCAATTTTCTTCACATGGGTCAGATTTTGGTCAATATGGTCCTTGTGACACCGCCACAATCTCCGCATGTTTCACCAGCATGATGCAGATCCTTTTCCATTGTTCAAGTTTTCGTTGAGGCAATCGTTACATTTGCCTTTGACATTGGGGACATATCCCTGGAAATCTTGCAGCTCTTCTATGTTTACTTTTAGCGCTTTTGTATGGCAGAGCACTTCACTATTCTTCCCTTCGTATATGATCTTTTTGGTGGGTTTTCCTCACCTTGAGGTTTCCCACAGATAAATTAATCAAATCAGATTTACAAAAAAAGTGTGTGTGTGTGTGTGTGTGTGTGTGAGAGAGAGAGAGAGAGAGAGAGAGAGAGAGAGAGAGAGAGAGCCCTATGCAGTCAGTTCTCCTTTTTGTGTATAGCATTTGTGTGCTTTGCCTTGTTGTGTGTGTGTCTCTGTGTGTTTAGCCTTCTTTATAAAAAAAAAGGTTCTGAGTGTATACAGCCTCATCCCTTAGGTTAGGGTTTCAGTCTTCTCGCTTCCTCAGTTGGCCAAAGAAACGGAATCTCATTACAGGGTCAAATTGCTTTGGAAAATATCAGAGTGCTCAAGTTCCATGACAAATTTCTCATGCATCTATAAAAGACGCAAAGCGATGGACTCCTCTTCAGATGATCCAATGGCCCTCATCAAGGAATGCTTGCATGAAGATTTTCAAGACGCATGTAGGGCCTGGGAGGGTCCGGAACCTGAGAAGGAAGGTGTGATTCTTCAGCAATTGATGAATCATGTTGCCCAATATGAGTTAAATGTTGTTATACTGTTCTTTCGTGGTAGAATGCCTACGACACAGGATGTAGGACAATGGGTGGATTTCATGCTAAAATGCCAGGCGGTTCGTGGGGTTTATTTTGGAGCTCAAGGATTTTACGAGGTTTTGTTGGCAGATAGTGAGGCCAGGGAGGGCCTGCTTGGAATGTCGTCGTTCTTCTTCAACACACAAATGACGCATGTATTACCATGGGCTCTCACTAAGGACAAGCAGAGTCTCATTAGACATAAATGCCCAGTATGGGTGGAGTGCTGGACTTCCCTCGTACATAGCGTCGCTTTCTTCCGCTTCTGGCTGCCCAGTTGGGAAAAGTGGTGTTCCCTCCCAAATTGGATGCGAATACTAATAGATTTTGCGTCTTGTGGGATACAGATGTCCCCACACCAACTGGTATAATGATAAATTCAGGTGACCCGTTTGTAGGGAAACGCCCTTTTAAGTTGAAATGGGGCAAGTTTGCCGGCTCTTGTTTTCGATGTGGCAAGTTTGGTCACATGCAATCAGAATGTCTAGAACCCCACTTGCAGCTTCCTCCTTCGGCATTATGCCTTGCACAGTCTTCTCCACCTTCAAAGTCCCCTCCGGAATTTAGACACAGTGGTGCTTCGAGTTCAGCAACGCCCTCCTTTGTGGGTAAGGGGAAAGGGAAACAAGTGTTGATGCATGTTGCAACCCCTTCTACGATATTAACAGAAGGGGGAAAAGAGAAGGAAAAAGAGAAAGGGATAGGAAATGGCAAAGATAAGAACACAGGGAAAGATGCTTGGATTGTCCCCAAAAAAGACGATCAAGGTTCGAGCTTCAGCCTCCTCTTGAAATTATGTGCCCCCGTTGAAGACTGCATCGCAAACGAAGCTCCTTCATAATGATAATAAGTCTTTGGCAGAGGCATGGGATAAGGTGGTCCGGTCATATAAAGAAGCAGTTACAGGAGTGTAGCGCGGATAATGTGTCGTGCTCTCTACAGTGGGTGGTCCTTAGTGCAATGTGCGTGACAATCTCACTCAAACAAACTAAACAGAAAGGAAAACAATAGACATCAACAAAGCTCACAAAAACACAACAGCAGACCAGAACATATGACTCGACTATCTCAAAGACTGATACAGACTCTGGCGTGGCAGCACACTCAGCTCAAGCCCAGGACTTACAGGTACAATGGGGGTGTCGAGGCTCAGATGTGCAGGGATGGTGAAGAAGTGCTCTGTGCATAGACTCACTCTAGACGACTACGTACAAGATAATGCCACTCGCCCAAAACGACTACTCATATGTACAACCATAAAGAGCCACCAATGGCTCATAAATGTCCAGTCAGCTAAGTCTATCTCCAAACTGAGTGGTGGTGGTGACCTGGCCACGATGTCCACTAGACCACCGTCGGTACCCTGCCACGTGTCACCCCCCAACCCAAAGGGTCCGTCCAGTGTGAACCAGACCAACTGTAACTAACTGTCCAACTGTCTGTCTATCCTGTGAAGTGACATTGTAGCCCTGCTACAGGTTGCCCGCTACAAGACCGCTCACCGTCTCGGTGAGAGGAAGACTGAAACTGTGCAAGAAAACTACTAGTATGTACACTGGTGAGCTCTTGAATCTGTCATCCAAGAGATAGAGTGGTGGCCACCATTGCATCCGAAGTATCAGCCTCTAGAGGTGGAGTCATCAAATCGATTGTGGGGCCCTGCTGTATGTGAGCTCTCCTGTCAGTAAGTTTGCTTCCTGGGAAATGACCAGCCACCTGCTGTTGGGCAAATGGTAGCACCTGTCCTGTAGTGTACTGAGGACGTCGAGTAACACAGCCATGGCGATGTGCTCCAGCAACTCCGTCACAACAAGTCATATTTTGCATCTGAGGCAATGGTGACGATTGAAACCCCTGAGGAGGATACTGTTGTTGTTGATTGTAGTACTGAACGGGAACCGGAGTCTGTGAGTAAAGTCCCATAAACTGCTGAGAAGGACCCATTGCTGCATGCTACACTGGTGTACCTGCTCCAGTCCACCCATATCCCATACCCATCATCGTAGGCTATATTGTCCTATTTTCATGTAAGAGCAATTCTCTAAATCCTTGTACTTGATTTTGAAGGTCACTAATCACTTGAGACTTAACTTCAGGGCCTGTTGGAGTGCGAAAATAGTCGCATCCCTATCGGCGATGGCGCTCTCAGCAACCTTCAGAGCTCCCTCCATAGCTGCGTAAGTAGCTGCGTGACGTTGGTGTGTGGCTGCTAAACGCTCTGCTCCAAGCTCAATGGTGGCAATGGCTTGCCTAGACTCCTGCAATATATCCTCAGATAGCCGAAAAAATGATGTAGAGTCCGACTCTGTGGAAGGTCCTGTAACAGTGTCAGGGTGAAGAGAGCTGGCAAGTGGTACAGCTGGTGGGACTGCTCGTCGTGGACTGGGCGCATGCCTCTCTGTCGGAGTAGAGATGGTGGGAGTGGTTGCAGCAGGACTAGGCATAGGAGAAGAAGCAACTGCCACTGGGACGTGGGAGCTAGTCATTGTGGTAGGGGTAAAAATAGCAGCAGTAGAGAGAGGAACACACACTGTAGAAGCCACAGCTGTGACATGCATAGTGTGATCTGCACCACCTGAACGTACCATCGAATCAGTAGCGACCGTATGCGAGGAACGTCGAACAGGTTGCTTCACTCGAAGCTGTTGGCTTTCCGAAACTGGCAGGGATACTAAAGATTCTATTGTGTCCTTCACTACCTTTGCCCTCTTTTCTTTGGCTTTTTAGGGAGATCCATTGTCTGTTCAATATCTTTCCCTTTTCCCTTAGAGCTTTTACGCTGCATCTCCGCATCCACCTCCATAGGACTAACAGGTATATTAATGACCAAGGCCAACATGGGAGCTGCAAAGCATTGAAAGCTAGATTGCACAGATTGCACCTGAGCTCTGAATCTTTTTGCCCACGATTGTAAAGAGGTAAATAGAATTTGATGAAAGCCACACGGGATGGTGTGGATGAGGCAGTATAGCCCTTCGCAATGCAAGAATATAGTAGGCACGTCACATCTGCCCTTGCCCTTGCCCTTGCCCTTGCCCTTGCTGACTTTAGGATCTCTGACCAAAAAGTAATACTTGAAAATGGCCCAGAGCTTTTTATTCCTTGCATAGTCAGCATGACTCGTACTAAGTAGCTCTTTGCATGCCTCGATTGTCGCATCTTTCGAAAGTTGTGAATAGGTTCTCGTAGCCGGTTTGACTGCAGGAAAGGTTGTCATCCCCAAAGCGTTACCAATGCGTGTAGCAGTCAGTGGGTGTCCTCTAACTTTGGGAAAAAACTTGAGAACTGCATGCACCATATCCATGGGAATATCAGCAGGCAGATTGGTGTCTGCTAATGCTGACAGACCTAGCGTATGTAGCTGGTCTTTCGATTAGACTTCTCGAAGAGACGGATGAGGTTGCTGCAGATGGAAGTTCAAAGTGAACTTGGTTTGGGTCTTGGACGGAGGCCGAGGAATTTGATGACTCAGTACCTGCATGCTGGCTTTCCTCTTCTCTTGATTTTTTACAGCTTCTTCTTCTTCATCCTCTTCCTCTTCCTCTTTGCTAGAAGACTCTGAGTCGGAAGCAGAGCTTGAGTCTCACGCCTTGTAATTTTCATCACTGTGATCAGTGGAGGACACATCGGTGAGGAGGTATCCACATCCTCTTCCTCTGCAAAACTTTGGGATGTCTCAGTTGGCCTCTCTGGAGAGAGAGCTTTCTTCTTCCTAACTTGTTTGCTTGTACCAGCCACCGTAAAGCTAGCTACCTGGCTTGGCAGTGTGTAGGGTGAACTCTGAAACTCCCAGATTCAGAGATGTAGCGCTGTACTTGGAATAACTTGATTTCACAAGAGGCTGCACTTTAAAAAAGAGAGGATTAAGCAATAAGCGAGTAGGCGGCACTTTCAAAAAAAGCGATGAAAGCGATGAGCAGGCGGATGGATGCAGGAAGAATAGGGTGGGCGAGGGGATTTGTAAGGACGAAGGGTTTGGGTAAGGTATGGGCGAGGGGAGTAAGAGGAGGGTAGGGCGAGGGGTTAGGGTAGGGTGGAGGCGAGGGCCATAGGAGCAGGTAGGGGCGAGGGAGTAAGGGTGGGTAGGGGCGAGGTCCAAAAGAGGAGGGTAGGGGCGAGGGGGTTGGGGTAGGGTAGGGGCAAGGGGTGTGGGAGGATGGGTAGGGGCGAGTGGGTTGGGTAGGGTAGGGGCAAGGGGGTGTGGAGAGGGTAGATAGGGGCGAGGGAGTAAGGGGAGGGTAGGTAGGGGCGAGGGGTAAGGTGAGGGTAGGTAGGGGCGAGTCAGTAAGGGGAGGGTAGGTAGGGACGAGGGGGTTGGGGTAGGGTAGGGGCGAGGGGTAAGGTGAGGGTAGGTAGGGGCGAGGGTTGGGTAGGGTAGGGGCGAGGAGAGTAAGGGAGGGTAGGGGCGAGGGGGTGTGGGAGGGTAAGTAGGGGTGAGGGAAAATTGTGTAGGGGAGAGGGTGGGTAGGGACGAGGCGAGTAAGGGGAGGGTAGGGGCGTCAGTAAGCAGGGCAAAAAGTAATATTGGGTAGGGGCGAGTGAAAAAGAAAAGCTAGCAGTAAGCAAGCAGGAAGCAGTAAGCGAAAGCAGGAAGCAATATAGTAAGGAGCAACTAGTTGCAGCAGCGGCTTGGAGTCCAAGGTAGAGAGAGAGAGAGACATAGAGAGGGAGAGGGATAGAGAGTGTAGATGCTGCAGAATTAATAGAGAGTGTGAGCAGTGTGAGAGAGATGCGCCAGAATATCGAGAAAATCCATATTCTATCTTATTAGAGTTGTACGTCTCCATTTTGAAGGAATCCACAAGGAGAGGGAGAGGGGTCAGTAGAGAGAGAGTTGTAAGCTGTAAGGACCAAAGATAGAGATACCCAGGATACAGATAGACACGGAGACAGAGAGAAACACGAAGCTGATTATCCAATCTATTTGTGAATTCCAATAATTAAAAAGAAAAAAATTCGAGAGTAGCTGGAATCCAATTCGAATTGTGTCAATGTGAGGTGAGAAGGAGTTTGATGCATGCATACAACAAGAGAATTTTTACGATAACACAGATTACAACTGAGATGAGAACTTGAGATAAGGCAAATCTGAGAAGAGGGAAAATGGATCGATGGAGAGCCGAAAATTGAGACGGGACAATCATACAGTTGTATGTGGGAGTTATAACACAACTAGATTCTATAGAGTCAGGCAAGTGAGTGATAGCACTTTATTCTTGATCCATTTACCAGTGGCAAAGGAACGCCTTCCTGCACAGCCCCCTGTGGCAAAGTCTCCTGAACCTTGAATGGCCCTTGCCAAGTTGGGATCAACTTCTTAGCTTTCTTCAGATACTTAGCTTGATAGAGTAGCACCAGCGAGCCTTGCATTATTTTCGGCCTTCGGAGATGGCGATCATGCCACGCTTTGCGGCGAATCTGCTCGGCTTGGAGAGCATGTGAAGCTAATCTCCTGCTTTCTTCTAACATTGAGAGACGAGAGAGGTTTGTTGAAGCACTCCCAGCTGTGACACGAACGCTTCCCACTCTTGCTCAACCTGAGTTGAACTCATATGGTGCAATTGCCTCTAAGCCAAAAGCTAGTTGGAATGGGGTGTAGTTAGTGGTTGCCTTGAAGGAGGTGCGATAAGCCCAAACTGTGCCGAGGATAGCCTGAGCCCAAGAGGTTGGATGCAGATGACAAGCTTTCTTAAGAAGTGCGATTAGCACTTTGTTAGTGCTTTCAGCCTGCCCATTTGCTCTAGGATAGTAAGAGCAAGATTTGCGATGAAAAATCTTGTAATTCGTGAGGAGAGTGGAGATCAAGTCGTTGACAAAATGACTACCTCGATCACTGGTGACTTCCAGAGGACACCCAAACCTACAAAAAATATTTTCATACAAAAATTTTGTAACAGTGGCGGCTGTGCAGTCGATGGTAGCCACCACTTCGGCCCATTTCGTTGCATAATTTGTTGCTACCAAGAGATACTTACGATTGCCTGGTTGAGCAGATGGAGTAACTTGACCAACAAAGTCCAAACCCCATCTCTCAAAGGGCAACCACCCCATAGATACCTGGAGAGGGCGATTTGATTGCTTGCTAGGCTTAGGCACACATCGCTAACAGACATCACAAATCTTGACATGAGCAATAGCATCTCGAAATATATAGGGCCACCACAAGCCCGTCTGTAAGATTTTTTGTGCCGTGATGTGACCAGGGTAGTGTCCACCTGTAGGACCACTGTGTGCATCCTCCAGAATGTGGTCTACTTCATGAGGGGAGACGCACCTGCGCAGCACACCATCTGGCCCAGATTTGTAGAGCTGTCCACCAATCAAAGAGAACGGTCTAGACTTCAGCAAGAGTCTTCTTTTTAGCAAGGGAGAAGCATTCTCAGAATATAGGCCAGTAGAGAGCAGATGTAACACATCTCCATACCATTCTGGGGTTGTGTCCACCTTAAAAAGATGACTGTCAGGAAAATCATCATCAACCCCAATATTGGGCTCACCTGTGTGTATGCGAGAGAGATGGTCGGCCATGACGTGCCGCTTGCCTGGACTAAGAACTACTTCGAAGTCGAACTCCTGGAATATGAGTAGCCATCTCCACTCTTCCTGCAACTTGGGGTTTATTTAGAAGATAGCGTAGCGCATGATGATCTGTGATGATAGTGAAGTGAACCCCTAACAAGTAATGACGAAACTTTTGTAAAGAATACACCATAGCCAAACCTTCCCTTTCTGTGGTACTGTAGTTGCGCTCTGCTTTGGTGAGCAGGCGACTTACATAGTGAACAGGGCGATCCAGGTTGTACTCTTTACTAGGCTGAGTCAACACAGCTCCCACAACCAGTTGACTGGCATCCGTATGCACATGGAAAGGAAGAGACCAATCTGGAGCCACTAAAATAGGTGCTTTAGTGAGGCGCTTTTTGAGGTATTCAAATGCTTGAACCTCAGGTTTTGACCATTTAAAGGGTACTAGCACTAGTCAGTCGGGTCAATGGTTGAGCCACCTCTGCATACATCCGTATGAACCTATGATGATATCCTGTGTGGCCTACAAAGCTCTGAACACCTTTCGGATTGATAGGAGGTGGTAACTTCAAGATTGCCACGATCTTCTCTAGGTCTGGTGCTAAACCTTTGGCAGACACCACATGGCCTAGAAGTGTGCCTTCAGTGACCAAAAAGTGACATTTGTTAGGATTGAGTTTTAGTTGTGCCTCTCTGCACCTGAGGAAGACAGCAAAGAGCTGAGCGAGGTGTTCCTCTAAATTTTCCACTGGGGTTGAACATTGAGCACCAAGCAAAAACATCCTTAAAAGAGTGAATAAAAGAAACTACCTGGTCAAGTAATGCGGAATGCTCCCATAACCATGCTGCTAAGAGGACGTGCTGAGCGTTGTCAGGGTCGCCCAGGTTTGACTTTTTTGACAGGGTCAGGAGGTGTAATTGTGGAGGGTACTTCAGAAGTTGAAACATGAGCTGCCTCTTGGAGCTTCGAGACATCATGTGTTGGCATTTGATAGATTGGAAACTCCGCATACTCTTCTTGTAACCATCCAGGCGGAAGCTCCTCGAAGGGTAAATCTTCAGACACAGACATAACCGGGTGCTTTAGAGTGGGCGGGGCATCCGACCTGGGAGATGTTAAGAGGAAGGGGAGAATCATTGGCGAGTTCATGCAGAGGAGATTTTTTCCCCCTTCGGTGATGTGTGATAGGTTCTCCGAGGCCGAGGGCTTCCATAGGAGGATCATCTGAATCATGAGAATTTAGAGCTGACCCACTCACTTCTTGGACTGGTTCACTATCTGCTGTAGGACTACTGTCTAGTGTAGGACTTGTGACCTCTGTGTCCTCCTGAGGAGTTGGAAGAGAGAGTGTTACCGGCACCTGTGAGTTTTGAATATAGACCATATAACATGGCATCCAGGCGGTAGCTTCCAACCACTGCAGCATGTCTTCGTCATACCCGTCAGGAGGGATGGGCTGCTCAGGGTCGGGGTTGGACTGTACTGACAATGAGCTGTGATGAACCACTGGATCCATACCTCCTTCGAGCCCAATTGGCTGCATGGATGAGCCAGGAGTACGTATCCACATGGCGTCGTTGCCCCAATCATGATGAAGTGCCTTAGTATGCCTCAACCATGGTCGACCAATCAGCAAAGGAAATCCTCCCTCCACTTGAGGAAGACTGACCACCACAAAATCCAAGCTAAATGTGAAGTCTTGTATCATAAGAGGCACCTTCTCTACTATGCCCACAGGGTAGACTGTCCTCTGGTCTGCCAATGTAACAGTGAAGGGAGCAGGGCGGTTAGGCTGCAGACCTAAGGCCAACATAGTAAATTCTAGCATCAGATTGATCCCAGATCCACCATCCACTATGACGCCTGAGAATTGATGCCCAAGAATAGACACAGTGAGACGAGGACTTTTATAGTCGGTGAGGGGAGCAGCTGGATATGAAATCATGTAGGACTCCAAGGGCAGGCCCTGCACCAGGGTACAGGGATTGGATGATGGAAAGGGTGTCACTTCTAAAATTTGCATCAAGTCGAAGCATGTCGTACAGGGAAACTTGCTGAAAAGTTTTTTTCAAGATAGACTCTGTTGTGGGCTTGTTACCTTTGATTAGAGCTTGTTCTGGAACCTTAAGCTTCTGCAAGTCCTCTACTGCTTTGATGAAAGCATCATCAATATCTGATAGAAGCGAGGTAGGTTGGCTCTTGACACTACCTGTTGGTTTGTCAACTACTACTGGAGTTTGACTCATTTGTGTGACAGGAGATGGAAAGGTTGGACCACCAGGGAGGCTGAGCCCAAGAGCACCTCTCTGTGCCCGTGTGAGCACCCCAACCGGCTCTTCCACTTGCTTCAACCCTTCTTGAGAGGCAACTACAAGAGTGGAAGGCGGTGCCTGTGGAATGGAGCTTACTGTGATGAGGTTAAGATTTGGAAATGTAAACTCTTGTTGGCTTGTGCTTGTAGATGTGGACGCTCGTTTTTTTGGGCAATCCTTACTATAGTGATCCTTAGCTTCAGGGCAATGTCGGCAAGGAGGGGACCCTTCTGGTAAGGGACATTTGCTCTGATAGTGTCCATACTCCCCGCACCTGTAGCACAAAATTGGCCTATTTGAGGGGCGAGGTGGTCTCTTCCCTTGCTGCATGGGACCAGAGGCTGACGTGCAGAAGCTTTGGGGAACTGAAGGAGTACTAGCATGATAGAAGCTGGGAGATGCAAAGTTATTGTGCATACCTTGCTGCATAGGAGGTGTTGTCAGCAGAGGTGGCATCGGGTTCTAATGGCTATATGGTGACACCAGGTTTGATGCAGGCGTAAGCCCTTGTTGGAGAGAAGGACCTAGACTTTGTTGTATCTGCCGTAATCCCTTGGTATAATAGCAATCCTTGTCTTCATGCCCAGACTTCTCGCAGAAGTGGCAATAAGCTCTCAGGGGACAGTCCTGTGGAGGATGTCCTGGAGAGCGACACGAGCTGCACCATACCATAGCCTTAGTCTCCTGTTGAGACCGAAGCTCTTCTAGCTCTCTCTTGATTTGATCCAAAGCCTCAAGATGCAGGGGTTTCTCCTAGCGAAGAGAGATACTTTTCTCCTCTTGAAGAGCGCGTTGTAGTTTTAGGGCTTCGAGTTCTCTACGTAAAGAAGTCAATGGATCAGCAGGACTTTCCGGAAACACAGAGGAGGTCTCTATGTGAGGGGAGTTGTTGAACAGCTTCCTAGCCCCCTCTATCCTAGTAGCAGTTGCGATAAACTCCTCCAAAGTGGCGTCGGGCCGGAGACTTTCTCCGAGTTTTTGTTGAGAAGTTTTGGGAAGCGCCTTCTCCACCCACTTCTTCACCATGAATTCTCCGGGTTGCTGAGGAAGCTTGGCAACCAGAGACTTGGTCTTAGTCATAAGCTCTGCAAAAGTCTCCTCTGGCTGGAGCACCATGTTGGCTAACTTATCCAACACCTTCTCCTGGTAGTCACCGGGCCTGAAAGCTACACAGAACTGTTGCCTTAATGCTGCCCAAGTTGCAAAATGGTTCTCTGTAAACTGGCTGTACCATTTGTCTGCTAAGCCATCCAAGGTGGATGGAAAGAGTACCAAGTAAGTATCTTCCCTGTTAAGACCACGACCCCTACAGAGAGATACAAACCTCCTTGCATGGTCGTCAGCATCTTCTGAAGAGAGTCCTTTGAATGTAGGGAACTTGATGTTTACCTTAGCCAAAACGCTAGCCAACGGCTCCATGGCCCCTTGCTGAGCCTGTAGCTCAGTAGCCTATAGCAGAATAGGAGAGAGCTTTACTGGAGAAGGAGATCTGGAAGATGTGGAAGCGGATGAAGGAATGGTTGATGTATGTGGAGGGATAGGTGATGAGGTTGATGGACTTCTACTCGGTACCAAAGGTCGTCTTCTGTTATAGTACTTCAGAGGGCTCAGTAGTGTGCTTTGACGCTCGACTGACCGCCTTGTATGTGTCATGCAGTGACAACCAATCCAACTAACCTTCGGGCAAGAAAACCTTGAACTGGCTGGCTGAAGACTGGTCTAGACTCTACTAGACCAGGCAAGTGACTAGACCAGGCTGGACCAGGGATGAGGAGGACTAGACCAGGGACGAGGACAGGTTGGACCAGGGCGAGAGAGGACTAGACCAGTTGGACCAGGCGAGAGGGGACTAGACCAGTTGGACCAGGCTATAGGAGAACCGTGCAAGGCAAGGTCGGCGAAGCTAGGCAAGGTAGGCGAAGCTAGATATACCTAACTAGCTTCAAGATTTGCACCTCACAGAGTGAGATTTCAGTTGAGGTCCCACCGTGATCGCCAAAATGAGAGCACATGTAGCGCAGATAATGTGTCGTGCTCTCTACAGTGGGTGGTCCTCAGTGCAATGTGCGTGACAATCTCACTCAAACAAACTGAACAGAAAGGAAACAATAGACATCAACAGAGCTCACAAAAACACAACAGCAGACCAGAACATATGACTCGACTATCTCAAAGACTGATACAGATTCTGGCGTGGCAGCACACTCAGCTCCAGCCCAGGACTCATAGGTACAATGGAGGTGTCGAGGCTCAGATGTGCAGGGATGGTGAAGAAGTGCTCTGTGCATAGACTCACTCTAGACGACTACGTACAAGATAATGCCACTGGCCCAAAACGACTACTCATATGTACAACCATAAAGAGCCACCAATGGCTCATAAATGTCCAGTCAGCTAAGTCTATCTCCAAACTGAGTGGTGGTGGTGACCTGGCCACGATGTCCACTAGACCACCGTCTGTACCCTGCCACGTGTCACCCCTCAGCCCAGAGGGTCCGTCCAGTGTGAACCAGACCAACTGTAACTAACTGTCCAACTGTCTGTCTGTCCTGTGAAGTGACACTTTAGCCCTGTTACAAGGAGAATCGGCTTCTTTGCCGGGAGCGCTTCAGACCTTCTCTGCTACCCCTGGTTGTGATCCACCTTTGGTTGTTTCTACAATGGATGTGGATGTGCTCATGGGCACTTCCACTTGATTCTCTTGCCTTGTTGTCCTCTGTATATATCTCATAGGATGCATGGTTCGTTAAGATGCATTTCATATAACATGCGTGGTTTATGCAATCATGACAAGTGGAGGCTAACCTGGCACTATGTACATACATGTAAAGCGGATGTGGTAGTGCTTCAAGAGCATAATCAGCATCACTTTGCTGGTCAAGCTTCTTATTTTGCGGGATACTGGATTGCCTATGCAGGCAATGCAAATTACTCGGGAGTGCTTAAGCTTGATCGGCATGAATTACAGCCAACTTTGCTTATAATGACCCAAGCGGAAGATGGATGGTGATTCAATGTATTGTTAATGGGGAAGTCTTCCAATTAGGAGGGGTTTATGCTTTAACGACTTCTAATTGGCGTTCAGATGCATTTCTTTGTGGAGATTTTAATAATGCACCAGCGGCTGCCGATAATACTACTTGCCAGTCACACATGCTGCGTATCAAATGTTAGGCTTGGGACCATATGGTGCGTTCCTGTGATGCATTGGATCTGTGGCCACTTTTGCATAATGGGGATTCAAGATTTACCTTCCAACATAATCTTCGATCCTCTTATCGAGCTCGCCTTGACTGCTGGTATCTTTTTCACAGACAGCAGTGTGATACTTTTGTATGTGATATGAGGGTCGACTACACTTTATGCCTTTCGGATCATGCTCCTATATATTGGTCCATTGCTTCTTTGCCTAAAAGACGACTTTACATGTCAATAATGCATATCTAAAGCATGAGGTTTTCCGTTCTATTATTGTGGACATAATCTCGCCTTTGCTCTCCCATATGTACATAGATATGGATGCTGCGTGGTTCCGCTTTGTGATGCCGATCCAAAGTGTTGTTAGCGATTATGGCAAGTATTATATGTCTCAAATGTGTGACGATGTACAGCAAGCAAGAGACACTTATCAAAGATTGATGCATATGGCCAATTCCTCCACGCTTTCGGAAACTGAACTTAATGCATTGGTTTCAGCCAGTACTGCTATACGGCATAGTGATGAGCGGAAATTGGCTAAATGGCAGACGCGTGCAAGGCAACATGCTTTTGTTGATAAAGGATGTGCTTCCGAACAATTTTTCAAGCACTTGCATCATTCTCGTCACTCTCAGAACATTAAAAGAATTAAGCTTTCCTTTGGAGAGTGGACATCTTCATCCCGACAGTTGACAGAGGCTTTGGTTGTGCACTATGGAAAGATCTTTGAAGCTCCGGCCTCTCTTACTCATGAAGCTAGACAGGCACGTAATCTTTTCCTCTCACATGTTGCTCCTGTTATTTCTGTACAGCAAGCACAAGATTTGGAGGTTGCATTCACTGAGGCAGAGTTGCATGCAAGTCTGAGAGACTTAGGGAGATGGAAATCTCCTGGTTGGGACTGGCTATTGTTGAGTTCTTCCTATCCTTTTGGGAATACCTTAAGGAACCTTTATTGATAATGATGAATACGGCTTGGGAAAAGCAAGATGTACCCCTTTCTTGGAAGGAGAGGCTGCTCAAGTTATTGCCAAAGCATGTCTTTTGTGAACAATTTTCCCATTGGGTGCCTATCACCCTTATGCCAGTATTATACAAATTGATGGCCAAAATGATAGCCAACGGTGTTAAGGATTACCTGCATGAAGGGCTTCATCAATCTCAGTATGGTTTCATACCTCGCCGGCACATCACTAACAATCTGGCGAATGTCATCATAGGCATGGAATATGCAAAATACACTCAGCAGGATGTGTTGGTTATGCAAGGTGATATTGAAAAAGCTTTTGATACTCTTTTATGGGATTATATCGCAGAAACAATGCAAAGGCTGGGATTTGGGCCAAAAATTTCAACGGTAAGATTTCTCCTGTATGCTCAGAGCACTTGTAGGGTTTGTTGGGTGGTTCTATCACGGACTCTTGGAATCTTGGGCACTCAGTCAGACAAGGGTGTCCTCTTAGTGCTTTGCTTTATGCAATTGCTTCGCACCCCTTGTTGTTACATCTTGAGGCCCTCACTTCCTTGGGTCAACTATATGGTCTTGCTCTGCCTTCTCAAAAGCAATTTATTGGCCAAGCATATGCTGACGACTCTCTTTTCACGCCCAAAAACGTTAAGGAGGATGTGAAACAAATCATGCATGCTCTGCATTTATTTGTCTTGGCAACTAGATTGCATGTTAATTTTCGTAAATCTAAGCTGGTGCCTCTGAAGGAATTTGATTGGCATAGGCTTCTATGGCCCGGGGAGATTGTTTCCCCTCAGCTATAGTACGCCATTTGGGATATCCGATCAGGTGTGTGTATGTGTGAGGAGTGACCTCTGCGCGCTCGCAACAGTGTGTTGTTTGTGCTGGCAATCCTTCCCGCTACTCCTAAAGCCGCCCTCTGCGGTGCTCTCGCCTTCGTCTATAGTATTGGGTGGTCGGCAGACTCTGTCAGCTCTGTGCGTGTGTGTGGGTGGGTGTGACTGTGTATCTGTGTTTGCGTGACCTGCTATTCCTTCGTGCAGATAGCCCTCAACGCAACTTGCTCTTCCTGTGAGATTTGTAGTTCCTGCTCAGCTAATAAACCTCTGCACAGCCAACCCTCAGTGGATCTTATACAGATAGTCATATCTTCACGTTTCTGTGCGACAGAAAGCGTGTGCTGATATCTCCCGCTAAGTCGCAGTTTATTTTCAGTAAGCAAGTTTGTGTACAGAAGAGTTTTTTGGTACAGTACTGTGGACAGCGTACAGAAAAAAAAAATCATTAGTTTTTAGTTGTCAGTAGTACATAAACGCCAGGTTCTCAGTGTATGTCAGATTTTGGTGCACCCTTTATTAGCTCATACAAACGCAGAGAACAGATGGCACCTGAGTCTTCGGAAATGGATGAAATCCAAGCCTGGCTGTTAGAGGATTTTGAAGGTGAACGGAATGCTCATTCTTGTTCTGGCATTGATGGACCCAGTGGCACAATATGCTTTGAATGCAGTTAATCTCTTCTTCCTGAGCAAGATGTCCACTGCACAAGACGTGGGTCAGTGGGTAGACTTCCTTCTTAAACGTCAGGCGGTTTGAGGCGTTTACTTTGGTTCCAAAGGATTGCTAGCAGACACTGATGCCCGTAACATGTTGCCTAAGTTGTCTCCTCTATTTTTTGGCACTCACATGACACATGTACTGCCGTGGGCACTTACCAAGGACTATCAAAGCCTAATCCGTCATAAGTGCCCGGTATGGGTGGAAATCCTTGATTTTCCACGCACTTGGCACCACTTTCTTCCTATACTCGCCTCTCATTTGGGAGAAGTGATTTGTCCTCCCAAACTCGATGCCAATACAAATCGCTTTTGTGTGCTTTGGGACACAGATGTTCCCACCCCTGAGGGTATTACTGTCAATTCGGGGGACCCACTCATTGGGAAACTCCTTTCAAACTCAGATGGGAAAATTTGCAAATTCATGTTTTCGTTGTGGGAAATTTGGACACATGCAATCTGAATCTTCTGAGCCTATTTTGTAAACCCCTCCTTCAAATGTCCCTCAGCTTGCGGTTTCGAATGAGAGAGAAGTCTCTAATCCCAGATCTGCCGATGTTGCAGCTTCTACATTGCCTGATGCCTTACTTGTGGATAAAGGCAAGGTCGGTATCTACTCTTGAAACCAAAAACAAAGGGAAAAATGTGGACTCGGCGGAAGGATCTCCTTGAATAACCCCAAGAAGACCGTTAAGATACGTTCGCAGCTTTCTTCTCGTAATTATTGTACCTCTTGAAGTAAAATCTGCAGGGCAAAAACCTCTTTCTTGTAATGATAATCGCACTCTTGCGGATGCATGGAATAAGGTGGTTGTCACAAGACGGGCACCACATGCCAGAAGAAAAGAACAGACTAAACAGACTTTTAGCACTTCAACAACAAGTGAAACTAAAAGAGAGAGAGAGAGAGAGAGAGAGAGAGAGAGAGCACACGCGACACGGAGTGGCGGAATTCCACCCCAGAGAGTATTGGTCCCAAACCTTGGCGCCCCATTCGGTATTTCTTTATATTACTTGAACTCAGTACAATGCCGCTGCTCGCGCTCTGTACCTTTACCCAAAAGAGTGCCAGAGACTGAGCCCTCTGCACTTATTTGAAGGCCCTTGGCCTTGAAAAGCAGTTTACATGAAAAGCTTGAAAATCAAAAGCAACTAGCCCAAAAGCTGAGAAATCCGTACAACTGCCACGTCGGCAGCGCAAATCGCGAAGATCCGTACAGGCTGCCACCTCAACATATCAACACAGTTTGCGGAGCATTTGTACTGCTGCCACATGTCATCAACTGCTATCTTTGGGTTACTTGGGCCCGATCGGATGGGGTCCCATAAGTTGGCAGGAACTTGTCACAAACTGGTGACGTGGCAGTCCCAACTTATGGCCAAGTGACGAGGGGACCCCTAGGAACACAAGAAACTTAAAGCACGCAGTTGTTGACGTGGTTGGCATACGAAATTCCGCAAATAGCACTAGCTGTACGGATCTCCGCAATTCGTGTTGACTGCTGTATGGCTTGTCGAAAATTAAGCTGACACCTTTTGGCAGTTTTTGACTGCTATCTTTGGGTTACTTGGGCCCCATCGGATGGGGTCCCATAAGTTGGCAGGAACTTGTCACAAACTGGTGACGTGGCAGTCCCAACTTATGGCCAAGTGACGAGGGGACCCCTAGGAACACAAGAAACTTAAAGCACGCGGTTGTTGACGTGGTTGGCATACGAAATTCCGCAAATAGCACTGGCTGTACGGATCTTCGCAATTCGTGTTGACTGCTGTATGGCTTGTCGAAAATTAAGCTGACACCTTTTGGCAGTTTTTGACTCCCAATTGCTTTTGGAAACTGATTGCTTTTGGAGTTTGAAGCTTTTGGGGGCTCTGCTTTTAGCAACCCTATGTAAACCTTTAAAAGTGGCCTTTGGGGCTCATTTCTCAGAGCATCTGGACGCAGAGCCTAAGAGAGAGACCCGTCGGCCCTCTTTGTACTTTGAACACAGATTAATATAAAAAGAAATACCCAAAGGGGTGCCAATCTTTGGGGCCAATACCTCTGGGCACGGAACTACGCCGGGGCGTGCCATCTTTGTGAACTATTTTGAAGTGATTCTCTATTGTGTCGCGGTAGAATCTTGACTTAGGGTGTCCAAGTTTGTTACAGTGGTCTCTTCTACCGGGAAATCCGATCCTTTTCTCGCGGCACTTGCGGATTCCAACCAAAACCAGTCGACTTCTTCTGCATCTTCGAATGCGGGAGGACATCACGGAGAAGATTCTCATGAGCAAACAGAGGAAGAGTACGGCCCACCTCGGCCTACTAGTTTGAGATTGAAGAGATGGAACGTCGACAACTGGTTGACGAGGCAACAAAGCAGATGATTAGAATTGCAAAGGATCCAAAATTTGCAAAATTTTTGTCTCAGCAATCCATCGCAGAAGTGCACACCCAATGGCAGAAAGCCAGAGAACCACCCATCAAACCGGCAATCAAGAAATCTCCTTCTCCGAGGATGTTTACAAAGCAAGAATTACAAGAGGTGGTTCAGACACGGATTAGCCGGCTTTGGAACGCAAACAACAAATCCAAAAAGCACGAGAAAAAGCACAAAAAAGGAACTGACTTCCCGGGTTATTTGGGTCGTCAATCTTCTTTTGCATCGGCAAGAAAGCAGAAGAAGCGTGTACGATTTGAAGGACTACCCAGTTCTTCTTCTTCTTCTTCTTCTTCTTCTTCTTCTTCTTCTTCTTCTTACAGTTATTCTGGCTCTTCTGACTCGAGCGAAGGAGACAGAAAAGGTAAAAAGCGAAGCAAAAAGCAAAGCTTTGGAAAGGGCAAGAAAAAGGCAAAGAAGCCTAGATTTCGCCCAATTTCTGACAGTTCTACAGAGAAGTCATCCTCAAACAGTTCGGACTCCGACGATCACATGTTTTATGCAAAGAAGAAGCATTTTTACACAGCCAACCAATATGAAGTAAAAGAATTTAAAGAAGGTGGACAGTCGATTAAGTTTGACTCTTTTTCTGGATTCCGAGATGCTCCAAGGGCTTTGGCCTTCATTCAACAGTTTGACATAGCTTTCCTGGAGGGCATTACTCAGAGCACTCCAAGATTAGGAGGGCTACATCTTTCTTTAAGGGAAATGCTCGAACATGGTGGTCCACTCTTCTTCTGAGGCAGGAAGCTCCAGTTAAATGGTTGAAATTCAAAAGGCTCTTTACTTCTTGGCCGACTCGGGAGTACGAACGAGATATATGAACCGCTTGGAATTATCTTCGGATAACCAGGGAAGATTCTCTGGACGCTTAATGCGAGAGATTTTGGAACTCTTTTCTACCAACCTCTTCATTTAAGAAGGTCTCATTTAAGGAACAGATTGAACAGTTTTGCTACAAACTCCCTACAGAGATCCGAGATTACTGCCTGGAACAAAAGTCTAATTCTATTCAAGAATTGATGGGTCATGCAAAACGGGGTTTCGCGATACATTCAGGAAATTTGACTTACCCCACTGGTGAGATCTTGACTCAGAGAACCCAACAGACTTCTAACAACGAAAGTAGAAAGAGAAAGAGTTCCCAAGAAAAGAAAGACAAGGATACACGACCCCGGCTCATTCTTCGAGAGAGGGCCAGTTACATCAAAGAAAGGAAGTGTTTTGGATACGGGGAACATGGGCACGTCTCCGCGAAGTGCCCTAAAAAGGCACACCAAGAACAGAATGAAGACATGCCGTGGCAGAAAAGGCAAGATGAAAGCAGGACTGGTTCCAGATTGCATGGATACTGACCCAAGCACGATTGATGAAAGTACAGAACTTTGCCGAGCTTGGGGCAAACTGAAAGATCAAGAAGCCCTGATTTTCTTTGATGGAGGAGCCAAGGCAAACTTTATTTCACCTGAATTGGCAGCGCGGCTCGAGATTACACCCGATCGGATGAGACCACCAACAGAGGCAGATCTAGCGGCACCCAGACAGGACATAGCCATTACACGTCATTGGCAAACTTCGGTTGCATTGTCAGGGGTATTGGGGAACGAGGACTTCTACATAATGCCCTTGGAAGGTAGTGACATCCTCCTTGGAGTCCCTTGGTACCATAAGAACAACGCCATGGTCGATTATCGGGCAAAGAAAGCGACATCGACAAATCAAAAGGGTCAACAAATTGTAGTTGATGTGAAACTGAAGGGCGAGTCTTCCCCTATTGTATCGACTTCGGCCATTTCCAAATTAATGAAATCCAGCCTGTTTGTTTACTCAATCTATTTGAAATAGTTAAATGATGAACACAGAACGAATATGTCTGAACTTGATAAAGAACGCCAAGATTTTCTCCACACACATGCCGATTGCTTTTCTGAGGGCCTGCCAGGCGAGTTGCCAACATCTCGTCCTAAGGATCATACCATTGAACTAATACCTGGAACCACACCACCGAACCGGCCACCTTACGGTGTGAGCCGAGCCCAGAATGAAGAGATTATGAACCAAGTGAAAGACCTCTTGGAAAAGGGTCTTATCCAGCCGAGTACTTCACCCTACTACTCTCTGGTGTTGTTGGTTCGAAAGAAAGGTATGTAGCATGCCTACTAAGTCTATGGGAGGTGCATGCTACTTTGTCTCCTTTGTTGATGATCATTCTAGGAAAATTTGGGTTTATTTGCTTAAATCTAAGGATGAAGCCTTTGCTGCGTTTAAGAAATTTCATGAATTTGTGACCACCCAAACAGGTAGAAAGCTAAAATGCTTGCGTACGCACAATGGGGGGGAGTTCACAAGTGCTGAATTTAACAAATTTTGTGAAAATTTGGGCATTAAGAGGAAGCTTACTGTGCCATACAGCCCCTCTTCTAATGGTGTGGCTAAAAGATTCAATAGGACACTTTGTGAGAGGGTGGGATGCATGCTGTCCACAGCTAATCTCTCTCATGGATTTTGGGAAGAAGCTTTGAAAACTGCAGTCCATATATGCAATCGATCCCCGCACATGTCTTTGAAAGGTGACATCCCTGAAGAGGTTTGGTCTGGCAAGCCTGCTTCATATGATCACTTACACATTTTTGGTTGCGAGGCTTTTGTGCATGTTAGACCTGCTGTCACAAGGCGGGCACCACGTGCCAATAGAAAAGAACAGACTGAACAAACTTTTAGCACTTCAATAACAACTGAACTGAAAGAGAGAGAGACGACACGCGACACGAAGTGGCGAAATTCCACCCCAAAGAGTATTGGCCCCAAACCTTGGTGCCCCTTTTGGTATTTCTTTATATTACTGCCGATTCACAAAGTACAAGAGCCGAGGAGCACCTGCTCTGCAATCTGCGCGCTAAAAAGTGTCAGAGAGAGCCCCCAAGGCTCATATTTAAAGGCCCAAAGCATAAAAGAATCAAATATGCTGACCCCAAAAAATCACTTTCCTAAAATTTCAGGATTTCCCTAAAAATCCGCCGCGAATTCCGGGACGTCCGTACAGGTGCCACATCATCATATTTTGATGTAAAAAGTCTTTTGAGTGTGTTCTGCTTTATTTTTAATGCCTTTATGTCACTTGGGGCCCCATCGGACGGGGTCCCCATAAGTTGGTAGGACTTCTTCTTCTGTTGCTTGTTCTTCTTAGGGTTTCTAGAATTAGGGTTTGAAGGTTTTAGGGTCAGGGTTTCTAGAATTAGGGTTTGCAGGTTTTAGGGTTAGGGTTTCCACAATTAGGGTTTCAGCAGTTAGGGTTTTTTGCAAAAATTAGGGTTAGGGTTTTTGCGAGGGACATCAGTTTGCTCTTTTTATTAAGGAGTTAGCTTCTCCTTTCTGCTCTTTTGATCAAGGAGTTAGCTGCTCCTATCGACTGTTTTGATCAAGGAGTTAGCTTCTCCTTTCGTCCAGATCGGAACTCTTGATATTCAGGCGTAGTAAAATTAGCCATCACACCCAGACCGTACTGATCTTCCACGGGTGTCTTGATGCACTAAAATTACATACCCAGGCAATCTCATCCAATTAGGAATATTCAGTGGTTGGCACATCACAATGCAACAAAAATGCTCACATATGCATGTTACAAGACATAGAAACATAAAGCCGCCGATAAACACTCCTCCCACATAACCTAACAAGGTCCGGGCCGGGAGATATTCAACGACTCCCTCATCACTCCTCCCACATAACCTAAAAAGGTCCGGGCCAAGAGATATAGAGGCGTTTTACAACCAAATGCCCCCCAGACCGCAGCATGCCTCGTTTGGAGGTGCTGAGAGTAACCACTGCTCAGACTTCTTAATACTCCTCCCGCATAACCATCCAGGTCCGGGCCGAGAGTCACAACAACAATTATTTTACTAGCATACAACCAAATGCTCCCCAGGAATCGGCCTGCGTCGTTCGGAGGTTTTCAAACATACAATGAAACGCTCCCCAGGCATCGGCCTGCGTCATTCCGAGGTTCAAACAATACCAAAACAGTATTTCTCACTTCTCTACCCGGGAGTAAAATCACCAATCATTGAAACCAGTATCAAAGCAAAGTCAAACAATTCAAATCGGCACCAAAATAGGTTCAAAACAGATACCATCCATTTCAAACAAATTCCAAACAGGATCACCAAACAAGATCGAACGAAACTCAAACTTAAAAAGCAATCTCGACATTAGTCGAGCTCGAAAAGTCGACTGACTTTCCATCTTGAAGCCTGCACCAAAAATTAGGGTTAAGTTCCTTCCATGAGGTCGTAGCCGAGCACGGCATGGTCCATCAGCTCTTGGACAGCTAGTGTTTCTTTGGCGGCGATGGTAGTCCCAAGAGATAGCAATCACACTAAACCTCCAAGGTCATCTGCTCGTGAAGAGACATCTACTGGGAGATGTCGAGAAACTTCAAGTTATAATCTGCTAGGGTTTCCATGGCAAGCATTTCAAGATACCCCACTCTGCCAAAAGTTGCACTTCGAAGGAAGATGTCAGAAACCATATAACTTCGGGCAATTGTTTTTTTTTTTTTTTCAGATTGCCAAGTACTTGGAGTATGCTGCTTGGTAGCTGTAGACATCAACATCTGCATGGCACTGCTTCTAAGAAAAACAGTGACTTGAAACAAATCTGGATCCTTCTCTTACAAGTGATCTTAATTGGCTTATGCCCTGTAAGACATGAGCGATGAAGAAGGGAGCGCGCCCGATGCGCGATGAAGTAAGGGTGGGAGTGACTAATAAGTCCGGTAAAATTCCAATAGCTTTGTCTGCTCTTTTGTAGGACCGGTATGCTTTCAAAAAAGCACACGCCTGATGCTCTGATACCACTGTCACAAGGCGGGCACCACGTGCCAATAGAAAAGAACAGACTGAACAAACTTTTAGCACTTCAATAACAACTGAACTGAAAGAGAGAGAGACGACACGCGACACGGAGTGGCAGAATTCCACCCCAAAGAGTATTGGCCCCAAACCTTGGCGCCCCTTTTGGTATTTCTTTATATTACAGCCGATTCACAAAGTACAACAGCCGAAGAGCACCTGCTCTGCAATCTGCGCGCTAAAAAGTGTCAGAGAGAGCCCCCAAGGCTCATATTTAAAGGCCCAAAGCCTAAAAGCATCAAATATGAAAAGCTGACCCCAAAAAATCACTTTCCTAAAATTTCGGATTTCCCTAAAAATCCGCCGCCAATTCCAGGACGTCCGTACAGGTGCCACATCATCATATTTTGATGTGCAAAATCTTTTGAGTGTGTTTTGCTTTATTTTTAATGCCTTTATGTCACTTGGGGCCCCATCGGACAGGGTCCCCATAAGTTGGTAGGACTTCTTCTTCTGTTGCTTATTCTTCTTAGGGTTTCTAGAATTAGGGTTTGAAGGTTTTAGGGTCAGGGTTTCTAGAATTAGGGTTTGCAGGTTTTAGGGTTAGGGTTTCCAAAATTAGGGTTTCAACAGTTAGGGTTTTTTGCAAAAATTAGGGTTAGGGTTTCTGCTCTCGGACAGCCACATCGTCTGTAAGCTGGCTCCATTCTTTAGGCTTTGACACGTCAGTAGTTTGTTACACCTGAGTTGAGGAGTAACTAGATGCCAAGTCCATTAAAGGCCTTTTCATGGGATATGGTAAAGAAGGCAAAATGGGTTACAGGATTTGGTTACCTCAGCTCAAAAGGGTTGTGCGCAACAGGGATGTTGTTTTTAATGAGGCAAAGCTGCTTCAAAACAATTGTGCCTCAAAGCATGACCATAAAAGGGTCAAATTTCAGCATGACCAACCACCTGTTAGGCCTATTATTGACCCTCAGGATGCACCACATATGGCTGAAAATGTAGATGATCCAGTGGTGTTTGAGCCAGAAGATGTTGGGCAGCAAATCGAGGCTCCTGAAGAGCATTTGCAGCCACGAAACAATGCTGAAAATATTGCTGAAAATGATGTACAGCAGCCCATTGTTGATGATTTTATCATGCCACCTGATGTAAACCCATTGCCGGATAATGTGGATCATTGGGTGAGGCGGTCTACTCGTCCACGACGGCCCGTGAGTAGATATGATCCCTCTTTGCATTACATTATGTTGACAGATGAGGGAGAGTCTCTTGCGTATAAAGAGGCAAAGACATGTGAGCACAGCGACAAGTGGGAGCTTGCTATGCAGGAAGAGATTAAAGCTTTGCATGCTAATCATACTTGGGATTTGGTGGAATTGCCCAAAGGAAGGAAGGCTATTCCTAACAAATGGGTGTATAAAATCAAGACAGTTGATGCAAAACCCAAGTGTAGGGCAAGGCTAGTTGGAAAGGGATATGTTCAAACCAAGGGCATAGACTTTCAGGAAGTGTTCACCCCTGTTGTGAAGATGACCACTTTGCATGTATTGTTTGCCATAGTGGCTGCTCTTGATTTGGAAATGGACCAAATGGACGTACATACCGCTTTCTTGCATGGTGATGTGGAGGAAGAGCTTTACATGAAGCAACCCGAGGGTTTTGTTATTCCTGGCAAGGAACATTTGGTATGTATGCTCAATAGAAGCTTGTATGGGTTGAAACAATCATGTAGACAATGGTACACGAAGTTTGACCGCTTCATGCTCAAACAAGGTTACAAAAGAAGCCATGCAGACCATTGCTTGTATACCAAACCTGATGAGGATGGCAGCCCTATCATTCTTGTGCTCTATGTGGATGATATGTTGATAGCTGCAAAGAAAAGAAGCACTGTTGATGCTCTTAAAGGGCAGCTGAAATCTGCATTTTCAATGAAAGACCTTGGGGCAGCTGAACATATACTTGGAGTGCGTGTTAGAAGGAAAAGGGACCAACGCATATTGTATTTGTCACAAGAAAAGTACATTGAAAAGGTGCTGGACAGATTTAACATGGTTGAAGCAAAGCCTCTTGGCGTGCCATTACAGCCATATGTCAAAATCTCCAAGGATGATTGTCCCAAGTCAAAGAAAGAAGCCAATGATATGCAAACTGTGCCTTACGTTTCAGCTTGTGGTTCACTCATGTATGCTATGGTTGCTACTAGGCCTGACATAGCCCATGCAATGGGAGTTGTGAGCCGGTTTATGGCTAACCCAGGCAGGTTGCATTAGGATGCAGTGAAGTCCATTATGAGGTACTTGAAAGGGACTAAAAACAAATGCCTCTGCTATGGTAAAGGACCATTGGAATTGAAGGGATTTCGTGACTCTGACATGGCTGGTGATGTGGATACACGGAAATCCACAAGTGGCTATGTGTTTACCCTTGCAGGAGGTGTTGTTTCATGGTGTTCTAGATTGCAAAAGATCGTTGCGTTGTCTACTACAGAGGCTGAATATATTTCAGCCACTGAGGCTTCTAAAGAAGCTATTTGGTTAGCAAGTCTATGCAGTGAGTTTGGTTTGCCTGCCAAGGCACCTATGCTTGGTTGTGATAGCCAGAGTGCCATATGTCTGGCAAAAAATGCCATGTTTCATGCACGCACAAAGCATATTGATGTGCAGTACCACTTAATTCGAGAAGTGCTTGAGGATGGCCTTATTACATTGGTTAAGGTCCATACATCACAAAATCCAGCAGATGCTCTCACTAAGTGCTTATCCAAAGCACAACATCAGCTATGCATACAGATGGTGGGAGTCACGTAGCTTAAAGGCGCCATTTATGCCTTTAAGTGGGAGGTTGTTGGGTTAAAGGCCCAAATGGCCCTCTTTGTGTATAGTTTTAAAGGTTATTAACCTTTAGCCAAGTTCACATTGAAGTTGGCCACTAACTTTACATTGGTCCTATACTTTTAATAAAGGGAAAGTGAGCCCATTTGCTCACTTACTTATTCCCTTCCCAAATCGTGTAGCGCTATCTCTCTCTCTCTGCAACTTCGTTCCCTAGCGCCCTCTGCTCTGCAAGCCTTCGCCCCTCTCCAAAGCACAAGCCATGCACTTCTTCGTGTGCTCTATCACTTGCACACACTGCTGCGCGCTCATCAAAGAGGTGACTGCCTTTCAGAATTTGAAAGAGAAATTGACTACGGGACCAACTTTGATGCTTGTGGTCATAGTCTAGGTGTGGTCTTAATGCAAGAAGACCATGTCATTGCCTATGAGAGCCGATTGTTTTCAAGGCCGGAATTGACAACACAGATTTATGAGAAAGAGCTTTTGGCGGTTATCCATGCTCTTACTCAGTGGCGACATTACCTACTCGGAGCCGATTTTACGGTCTTCACTGATCATCAGAGTTTACGCTACTACTTGTCACAAAAGCAGCTTTCGGAAAAGCAGATGCGGTGGGCTAACATCTTGTCACAGTTTCACTTCCAGATTGTCCATGTACAGGGACAGAAGAACTTGGTGGCATATGCTTTGTCCCGGAAGCCGTTAGTCTTGGCTATTTCCGTGATTCATCATAGAAGCTTCGCGGACATGGTCGATCGGTACGCCACACATCCAGATTTTTATGATGTATTCGGTAGCGGGATATTCCATGCGGGATTGCTACTTCATAAAGAAAACGATGTTGTGCGTTACACAGCCGTTGAGGGAAAAGGTTCTAATTGAATGCCATTGTCCACCTTTTACGGGTCACCGCGGCATTGTCACCACCTTGAAAGGTGTGGAGCGTTATTTCTTTTGGCCGAGACTCAAGAAGACTTTGTACATAGTTGCTTGGTATGCCAAAAGGTCAAGTTTGACACGCATAAAGCGCAGGGATTGTTACAGCCAGTGAAGAAAACAGTCAAGCCAGATCATTTAGCGAGACTGTTCATTGCCCATATATTCAGATTAGATGGCATGCCTAAGACAATAGTCTCTGACTGAGATCACTGATTCACGAGTTTGTTTTGGAAGGCTATTTGGGAGAACATTGGCACACGGTTGCAGTTCTCGTCATCTTTCAACCTGCACACAGATGGGCAATCTGAGATTGCAATTTCAGTCGTACTAGATTTATTGAAGTCTTACATTTCTTATCAGAAGACTCAATGGGAAAAAAATTTGCCCTTGGTGGAATTTGCCTACAATAACACAATCCACTCTTCGATGGGGAAGGCGCCATTTGAGATTATTGAAGGGAAGGTTCCACCCTTCCTTAGCACGAAAGATAAGATTTTTGAAGCCGACTAGTACACGAGGACTTGGACACTGCTTTTGCCAAGGTCCAGGAGACTTTAGCGAAATCTCAAGAAAGACATAAGAAGGTAGCAGATCGACACCGTCGCGATTTGAAATTAAAGGAAGACGATTGGGTGCTCTTACGTTTTGAGAAGGCACGCCTAAGAAAGAAAAAGGGAAAGGAGCGGCTTTTTCCAAAGCTTAGCATGAGATACTATGCACCTTTCCAAATAAAAGAAAAGATAAATGATGTCTCTTCAGTTGCCCGATACTTGGAGAATTTACAATGCTTTTCATGTGTCTCTTGAAGCCTTTTAAAGGCGATGTGCTCGATGACGGGGAGCCAGATGAGTAACCCAAAGTGGAGGAAAGAGAGGAGATACTGGTTCCAGAACAAATATTGACACATAAAGATAGAAAGATTAAAGGTAAAGTGATTAGGCAGTTCTTGGTTAAATTCAAGAACTATACTGCATTGGATGCGAAGTGGATGGAGGAGGAGGACCTAGCAGATACTCCTCAGATTTTGGAACTTTACCTTGAAGCATTCGGTTTAGATAGAACCCCGATTTTAGCATGGGTGAATCTAGCGCAGCGGGCTTGCACAAGAGGGGAGTTGCTCTGCTCCTTTGTCAACAGATTACCCCGATTTTTGATATAGAATCACTGATGTCCCTTTGGGTTTCAAGGATACTGCTGGGCTGATAGTATTCTGTTGTATGACAATATAAACTCGAATTCCCGAAAATGAAAATGATATTGGTTGATTTGTACTTGACTTGTTTGAGTGCAAGAACTGAAAGACGAAATGACTGCAGCATTTTGGTCTCATAGATCTCTATGGACATGATTGCAATATGGATTAGTTAATCAGGCATCTGTGAGGTCCCAACTGGACCTAGATGCGATTACTAAATACGTTGCCGATTAATCATGGTCTGAGATTTGGAATGAATTTGAATGTGATTTGTCATGTGATGTCCTATGATGTCGAGTGATGTAATTGTCAACTGGTACATGTGCTAGATGTGTTGTGCCTAGTGCCCCGGTACTAACAGTCAGTGTCTACTAAGACAGTTTATGGCCTATGTCTGTTTTTGCAAGCGAATCGAGGGCGATTACAATTCTTTCAAGAGGGGGTTATGTCAAAAACTGGTGACGTGGCAGCCCCATAAGTTGTCCCAACTTACGGCCAAGTGACAAGGGGACCCGTGGGGACACAAGAAACTTAAAGCAGGCGGCTACTGATGTGGCTGGCGTACGGAATTCCGCAAATAGCGCTGACTGTACGGATCTCCGCAATTCCCGCTGACTACCGTACGGCCTGTCGAAAATTACGTTGACTGCTTTTGGCAATTTTTGACGCCCAGTTGCTTTTGGAAATTGATTCCTTTTGGAGTTTGAAGCTTTTGGGGACTCTGCTTTTAGCAACCCTAAGTAAACCTTTTTAAGTGGCCTTTGGGGCTCCAACTCAGAGCATCTGGACGCAGAGCCTAAGAGTGAGACCCGTGGGCCCTCTTTGTACTTTGAACACAGATTGATATAAAAAGAAATACCGAAAGGGGCGCCAGTCTTTGGGGCCAATACCTCTGGGCACGGAACTACGCCGGACCGTGTCATCTTTGTGAATTGTTTTGAAGTGAATCTCTATTGTGTCGCGGTAGAATCTTGACTTGGGGTGTCCAAGTTTGTTACAGAACTTCTCTTTAAAAATAGTCCACTCGGCAAGACTTTGCAAGTTGGTAAAACTTCTTCTGCTGCTTCTGCTTCTTCACTTAGGGTTTAGGCCCCTCGGCCGGAATCTGCAAGTCGGCTCCGTTCTTCAGTGGCTTGACACGTCAGCAATTTGTGACAATGGTGCACTCTTACAGGGATGCAGTGGTTCATGGGACTTCTCAAGCACCTGCAAGCTTTGTTGCCTCTGAGACAAGCATGCAGAATACTGTGGTTGAGTCGTGGGCTGGTGATGTTGATGTGCTTATGGGCACGTCAACTTAGTCCCTTCCTTACTTTGCCTCTGTACATATCTCTTGAATGCATAGTTATGTTAAATGCATTTCATATAATGTGCGTGGGTTATGTAACCCTGATAAGTGGAGATTAACCTCGCACTATGTACATACATATAAGGCAGACATTGTGGTTTTGCAAGAGCATAATCAACATGAATATGTTGGGCAATGCTCGTATTTTGCAGGATACTAGATAGCATATGCTGGTTTGTTGGGCTTTTCGAGTGTTCTGATTATAGTTAGGCATGAGTTGCAACCGGTTCTGGCGTATAATGATCCAGCGGGGTCGTTGGATGGTGGTCCAATGCACG
Organism: Adiantum capillus-veneris; assembly: GCF_014529385.1. Classification (NCBI taxonomy): domain Eukaryota; kingdom Viridiplantae; phylum Streptophyta; class Polypodiopsida; order Polypodiales; family Pteridaceae; genus Adiantum; species Adiantum capillus-veneris. The sequence goes on from NC_140933.1 coordinate 154,233,021, forward strand.
ATCAATGGCCAAATATATGAATTTGGTGGTGTTTATGCACATACGACCTCCGGACAATGAGCTGTTTTGTGGCGTGAGATATCTTCTTATCCATGGCTTTCCAATGCGCTGCTTTGAGGTGATTTCAACAATGCGCCGGCTTCATCTGATAACACCGCAGGACATTCGCACATGCTAAGCATAGAATTGCAGGCCTGGACAGATCTCGTTGCATGTACACGAATGTTGGACTTGTGGACCCTCTTGCATCCTAATGTTTTGGGGTATACATTTCAACATAATGCTTTTTCTGCATATCGTGCAAGATTAGATCAGTGATATGTCCTCGGCATGCGATGAGTTTGTATGCGAAATGAGCATAGACCATTCTTTGCTTTTATCTGATCATGCTCCTGTTGTGATGTTGTTGCGCTTTGGGCAACTACATTATGATCAGTCTCTTTCTAAGTAACGTTTATTGCACACCAACAATGCATATCTTTCGCACGAAGCATTTTGTGAGATGATCTATGATATTATTCCCCCTTTAGTTGCCCAAATGTATCTCGATCTTGATGTTGCCTGGGTTCGCTTTGTTGTGCGTGTGCAGAGTGTAATTCAGGACTATGGCAAGCATTACATGTTTCAATTACATGGTGATGTTGAGGACGCCAAGCATGTGCATTGTGTATCAACTTGTTGGAAAGTGAATCCACGGCCCTTTGTCGGGCCCGGGTGTGTCTGCAGCATAATGATAAACAAAAATTGGATAAATGGCAGACTCGTGCTCGACATCGAGTGTTTGTGGACAAGGGATGTGCCTCAAAGCAGTTTTTTAAGCACTTGCATCATTCAAGGGCCTCTCAAACTATAAAGTGGATTATGTTCCGACCAAGCGCTTGGACAGCCTCAAAGCGTGAGCTTGCAGATGCCATTGTGTCCCATTTTAGGACTGTTTTTGCAACTCCCCCCGCGGCATCCGCTGAAGTTATCTACAGTGCATTCAATTGTCCTCCCTCTGGATGCTTTGGCCATGGAGGCGGATTTTGCAGAGAATGAATTGCACTCAGCATTGCTTGCTCTCGGAAGATGGCGTTCACCTGGTTGGGATGGGCTCACTGTGGAAATTTTTCTAGTTCTGGGAGCCTCTGAAAGAACCTTTACTTTACATGATGAACACTCTGTGGGCGAAACAGGATTTGCCAATGTCTTGGAAAGAGGGTTTGTTGAAGTTGTTGCCTAAACAAGCGCTCTATGAGCAGCTTTCGCATTGGCTTATGCCGGTTATATATAAACTGGCTGATGTATTAATTGGAATGGAATATGCCAAGTATACAAAACAGGATGTTCTCATAATGTAGGTAGACATTAAAAAGGCTTTCGATACGGTTCAATGGGATTTCATTGCCGCTACAATGCGGACCCTTGGCTTTGGTCCAAAGATGGTCAATGTCGTATACTTCTTGTATGCTTGCAGTAGATCTTCAGGCCTCCTTGATGGAGAGCTGACAGAACCTTGGCCTCTTGGATGCTCTGTCAGACAGGGTTGCCCGCTTAGCGCCTTGTTGTATACCATTGCCACTCACCCTTTGTTATTGTATTTGGATCACTTGACTTCACTCGGTCGTCTTCATGAGCTGAAGTTACCCAATGGAAAAGACTTTGCAAGGCAGGCCTATGTTGATGATTCGTTGTTCATGCCTCGTAATAATCAGGATGATGTGCGTGAAATTATGCAAGCACTGGATACATTTGGCTTGGCAGTAGGCCTTAAGATTAACTTTTGGAAATCTAAACTCTTGCCTCTTGCTGTTTGTGACTGGCATCATCTTTTGTAGCCTCACGAGATTCTCGATCCGCATGTGGTGGTCAGGCACTTAGGATATCCTATCGGCTGGCAGGTTGCTAATACGCAGCAAATCGATTGGGTCATGCAATGATTGAATGTCAAATTGCACTATTGGAAACTGTCTACATGGCCGCTACATGTTCGACTTGGTATTGTGCAAAGTATCATGATGGCATATGTTGAGTTTTACTTGCCATTGTTGCACTAGCCTCGCTCCGGCCTCTCATTGCTCATGTCTAGTATTGTATCTCACTTGTGGCGCACTAGTTCTCATTAAAAAGGCCTCCGTTTGTTAGCAATGAAGAAACTTTGCACTCCAAAGCATCTTGGGGGGGCTGAATATTTTGGACCTTCGTCGCCATGCATTGGCAAGGAATGCTATGTCATTGCCTACTCTTGCACTGCAGTCTACAGTCTCAACCATGGACAATTATGGTTGTTGATCTATGTCTGCATGTTACCATTCCTGCCTTTGGTCATTGGGAGACTGTGTTTGGCAAGATTGTCGGTAATATTCTTGGTTGCTTGATCACCTCTGGCTTGCTCTCCGCTTGGGAAGTTGTTACAGATCATCTCTCTTGGCATGGCAGGTAGCAAGCAGGAACTCGTTGCGTTTGGAAAGCATTCACTGGAGCAGGGTGTTCTCTTTTACCCTGATTGATCGGTCACCTCGTCAAGCCTACTTTCTCTCGAGTCGTGGTATACGCACGGTGGATGATGTGGTGGATTCTTTTGGAAATTTGGTTACGTTTTCTCAAGCGGTAGCACGCTTTGGTTTGGGCTTGCGTTATCGTTAGATTTGGAGCCTGCTTCAGCATATGCTGCATGTTTTCCTCCCTATTCCGCCGCTGGCCAGTGGATGTTGTATGCAGAATTGGAATTTATGGGGCACTTCTTTGGATGTGATTTCTACCCGCCATATCAATGCTTCTCTAATACAGGACTCTTGGCTGGCTGATCACTGTAATGCACTCTGGGATTTTCACAAATCAGATCAATGGTGGAGACAGGCTCTTACTGCAATCTGGAAGTCTTACTTGCCACTTGAGGAGCGTTTGTTTCTTTGACGTTGTTTGTTGGGAGTTCTTCCACTTGGAACTCTCCTTGTGGCGTGTCGCATTAGCTCCTCTCGTTGCGTCGGTTGCTCCGTTGCTGATGAGATTGTCAGACATCTACTTTGGGAGTGTCGTTGCACCAGGGCTTTCCTTCGCCGCGTTTCTGCATGTATGCACCTTCGATTTCCCTCAGCAATTTTCCACAAACGACTCTAGCTTTTTGGCATTCTTATGACTTCCCTCCAGCAATTTGCCATCTTCTTCGCATGGGTCAAATTTTGGTCGCTATGATCTTTGTGGCACCGTCGCAATCTCCGCATGTTTCACCAGCATGATGCAGATCCTTTTCCATCGTCCAAGATTTCGCTCAGGCAATCGTTACATTTTGCCTTTGCATTGGGGACATATCCGTGGAAACCTTGCAACTCTTCTATGTTTTTTTTAGCACTTTTGCATCGCAGAGCACTTTTGTGTCCTTCCCTTTGTATCTGATCTTTTTGGTGGGTTTTCCTTGATTTGAGGTTTCCCACAGGTAAATTAATCAAAACAGATTTACAAAAAAAAGAGTGTGTGTGTGAAAGAGAGAGAGAGAGAGAGCTTGAGATTTTCTATGCCAGAATTAGCAAGAGTGGGAGCGACCAGAATTTTGGGCATAATCTAATGAAGTGGCTGCACACTATAAAGTTGGGCGGCCAGTCAGTTTGAAAAAAAATGGATGAACCTGTAAAACCTTACTAAAAACTTATAAGCTGAAAACCTATGCTTGCACATACACAACCCGATCTCGTGCACGAAATCACGGATGCAATCCGACCTTACTCCTCTATGGGAAAGCATCTACTTTTCCAATAAGCGCTCAGAGGGCACCTCGATTTTTTAGAAAGCAACTGCATTTCTTCAAAACTAGTCTGGCTGCAGTCATTCCAAACAATTAGCAGTGGCGGATGTTGCAGTCATCTGACCTCTCCTTGCTATCCGAGTAAACGCTTCCACTGGGCATAGTAACAAAAAGAAACGGAAACGGCAGAAACAAAAACGGAAAAAACACAGTTTCGCAATTCAACCGAGACTGAACCGGTTAAGAAACACAGTTTCTTTTAACTAAAAAAATAACTAGATATACAAACTGTTATAGAACTGTCATGATATATCATATGTCCCAAATACATAAATCACCGCAAATACAAAAAAAGGTAGTACATACTCATAACTACTAGGAACAACAATCAAGGCTCAAGCATCTGAGTCCTGAGAATCATCTCCTTCCTCATCCTCCACCTCTTCCTGACTGTCCTCACTAGATGTAAAGGATGCACCACAACGATCTGCAACCTATTTTAGGGGTTCCCCAAAATTGAAGGGAAGAAACTCCGTTTATGCCGGTCCAAAACTTCACACTACCGGTTCGTTTCTTGGCCCAAGAAGCCCCGTTTTTTATGACTTGACAATGGGCCTTAGAGGACTAGAAACCCATCTTCATTCAAGTGCTTCTCTTGTGTGCAACTCTAACTCAGTTTGGAATCTAATCAGACTATGGAATATTCCTTGCTCGATGCTACCGTCACCCACCATGTGATGCATCACGAATTCCAATCACTTAGTCACACACCGAACTTACGAAACAAATCCTTTGCGATGCTCTACTTATCTTACAAGTTAGAAGCTGGATTTGTTAAGCTACTCGATCAAGAGTTTTCCTCTGATTTTTTGAGGACATCTTTCACTCGGAGATTATATTAAAGTCCAAACACGCTCATCATCTAAGACTCACATAGGCGACTCTATATTCCAGTCTTTTGAACATATCGGATTCCTTATCCCGCAATCTATTAACTCCGTTCCTCCTCCTCAATATCGTCGAGAAAAATAAGCTACGTAGAAATCCATTTAGGTGTCTATGGTACTCTAGTGTAAGGTGCAGCGGAATGAATGTTGTATTTTCTCAAGATTAGTGATCTTTATTGCTCAAGGTTCCTTTTAGTTCTTAGGGAAGGAGAGAGCCTTCCGTCTTGTGGAGAGTGCTATGATCACGAACAAAGTGAGTGGATATTGTGCGTGCAAGTGAATGAGACTGAGAGAAGGAGAGAAAAGAGATACGACACCCGAGAGGTTGTAAAACCCTCCTCCGAAGGCCCCACTCTCGTCGGCGAGAGTGGTCTAACTTTGATTGCACAAAGGTGTACAATGATGATGCATATACTGATGCAAATGGGGTCTATGTTGATGACGACGATGATGACTTTAGGGCTGAAATTGGTCTACTTCTATCTGCTGTCCAAAAAGGGGGAAATGCTGATGGTTCCAAGTGATCTTGGGGCTGATTCGTATGGCTAAAATTCTCTGTTTTTGTCAAGGTTCTAGGCTGAATAAAAACGCTGAAGTGATGCACTTTTTGGCTGCGTTTTTGTAGCTGTGATCATAGGCTGAAACGCTGAGGATCTGCAAGATAGGGCAGCGTTTTAATGGGCTGAAATCCCTGCTGTAATCACTGTCATTGGCTGCGTTTTTCAAGGGCTGAAAGCTGATGTAAAACGCTGGTTCTGCTGATGCTTTGCAATCCCAAAAACGCTGGGCTTGGGGCTGAAATCGCTGAAGAATTGCAAGGATGGCTAGCGTTAGTACAAGCTTGATGTTGCTGCTGGTAAAGGGTAAAAACGCCAGGCAAAGGAGCACTTGGATGGCGATGGCTGAAATAGGGAAAGCGCCAAGGGAAGGTGGGAGATGCAAAAACGCTAGATGGTCTGAGGGGGTACTGTTGAGAAGTTGCCTGTTGAGTGGGAAGCTCCTGCTGCCTCTTTTGCCAGAAAGTGCTAACTTGGGTTTGCTTATATATTAACTTAGCAAAATTGCCCTACCTACTTTTGTTGGAAAGTCACTTTAAAATAATAAGTGAAAATAACCAAAAATAGAAAATAGGCTAAATGCACTAGAAAATTCCCCCGACTTAATCTGATGCATCCTGAAGGGAATACTGATGATCATGTTGTGTGCAACCGGAGGATATGCATCTATGCTAAGTGACTTGGCATGCACGGTCTACGAATAGACTCACAAAAGTGCCAGATCACTGCTAATCTAAACTGACTGAACTGACGGGAACCCTGCTATGGTGTAGCTTGTCCACGGACACATAGGGTTGGGATGTGTCACGTGACATCTAGTCCTACTCTGTTATTTCAATTGAAAATATAAAATCTCTCATGTCTCGGGGCATAGGGCTTGTACAAATTATGGACCATTCATCTCGTTTGTATCTAAACCTTTCGCAAACGGAAACTGCCATCTCGCCAAATTTGGCTGAATATGTAAAAAGTGTCTTCACCAAATTTTCGTGTCTCAAGCATCCAGGCAGAAAAAATCCTAGCCAGTTGTATCCTCGAAAAGTATGCTCTAAGTGAGAGGAATGCTAAAAGTCTTGTTCGGTTCTATTATCCCATAATTAGTTAAGTTCGTTCTTTCCTTCTTGTAACTGTTGGCCGATCATACACTTGCAAACCCATGTTCACTCTATCCGTATGCCAATATTCTTCAATCTACTAATGGAGATTGCTTGCTACTTTAGTGGCCTAGCCACATAGCTCGCTGAATAATCATAGCACTCCCATCAAAACTGATTCTCGTTAGAGCAATTTCAATCATCTGGAAGCATCTCAAAGAGACATTCTTGTGTCAAAATATAACAGCACTCAAAAAGCGCTCAAGAGAGCATCTATAAATAGCATTCCACTTCCTAAGAACGAAATTGACTTATCTCGTTCTGGTAAGCCAAAAAAAAAATCGATTGGTAGTCAATTCGCTTTGGCAACATGTAAAAACTTGGACACCCCAAGTCTAAATTCTGTCGCGACACAAGAAAGAATACTTCACAACTTTGAAATCATAGTTCAATTTGGTCGACACGGCCCGGCATAGTCCCGTGCCTAGAGAGATTGGCCCCAAAGACTGGCACCCCTTTCGGTATTTCTTTTATATTAATCTTTGAGCAAAGTACAACTCCTCTGCTCTCAGACTCTGCGTCCAGATGCTGTGAAGAGTGAGGCCCTGAGGGCTCTTTTATTCTTACAGGGGATGCCAAAAGCAGATCCGCAAAAGCAGTTAAACTCAAAAGCAACTAGTCCCTTAAAGCAGTTTGTTCCAAAAGCAACTGATCCCAAAATCTCCCCAGAAAAAGCATCAGCTTGATTTGCAGAAATCCGTACAACAACCAGCTCAAAATCCGGCCATGTCCGTACGGAACTGCCACGTCAACATGTCGGCGGAATTTCCGGGGGTCCGTACTGCTGTCCATACTGCCACGTGAGCTTCTGTCTGTACTGCCATGTCAGCATCTGTCCGTATTGCCACGTCAGCACATGTCCTTATTGCCACGTCAGCAATCAACGTGTGTGTGTGTGTGTGTTCGGGGACCTGCCACGTCACCAATTTGTGACATACCCCCCTCTTGAAAGAATTGTAATCGCCCTCGATTACGCCTACAAAACAGACAGAGGCCATAAACTGTCTTAGTAGACACTGACTGTTAGTATTGACGCACTAGACACGAGACATCTAGCACATGTACAAAGACGACAATCACATCACTGCACATGACATCACAGGACATCACATGACAATCAATCACAGAAACATTCATTCCAAATCTCAAACCATGATTGTCAGCAACGTATTTAGTAACCACATCTAGATCCATTCCGGACTTCATTGATGTCGGGTTAACTAATCCCATATTGCGATCATGTCTATAGAGATTTTTTTATTTTTATTTTTTTTGGACTCAAGCACTATCGTGTGCAAGTATCTGTCACCTCAAGCACTGTCTTGTGTGAGAATAATTTCCGAGGATCCCAATCCATCACTAAGTTCATACTAAACAGAGTAGTCCAATCATTCATTCCATTGAATCAACCGTGATTCATGATTCGTTATCAGGTTCAGTCAGGAGCTGTCACTGCTCCATCTCATTCTTAATCCTGCTCTTTTTTTTCCAGAATTAACAAATTCTTTCATAAAACATTAGTTTTATTCAAAATTCAACATCATGTTTCCAAAAAGTCTTGTTTCATTCATAAAGCAAAATAATGCTAATTTAAAAAGCTGTTCTGGAATGAGTATTGCCTCGTCTTGTTGTTCTTTCAATCTGCCAGTCATTATGTTTCCTGTGCCCTTTTGGGACACCTTGTAGCGATATGTCCTTGTTCTCCACATTCAAAACACTTCCCTGCCCTCTCTTTGGTCTTCAATCAGTGAAGGTCGTCTATCTCTTCGTCGATTGTTTCAGCTATGACTTGTTGAAGGTTCATATGAGGGGTAAGTCAATTTACCCGAATGTATAGCAAATCCCCGCTTCGCGTGTCCCATCAACTGTTGTATAGAGTCAGACTTCCTTTCGAGACAATAATCTCGAATTCTTTGGGAAGCCCACAACAAAACCGTTCAATCTGCTCCATAATTTTGATCTTCTTAAAGGATGAAACCGGTAGAAAAATTTCCCAAAATCTTTCACAGTAAGAATCCAAAGATTCTGTCTTGACCATCCGAACATGGTTCCAATCAGTAATCACATCTCGTTTATATTCTTGTGTAAGACATGAAGAAATAAAGAATTTCTTAAATTTCAACCACTTTGTCGGCGCATGTTTCCTTAACAACAGAGTGGACCACCATGTCCGTGCATTGCCTTTCAGAAAGGATGCCGCCCGTCTGATCTTGGAGTGCTCTGTATAGCGGCCTCCAAAAAATGCTATGTCAAACTGTTGGACAAAGGCTAAAGCCTTGGGAGCATCTCGGAACCCTAAAAAATGCTGAACTTTAATGCCTGTCCTCCCTCTTTGACTTCTTTGGGCTTTTCGCCCTTGTTGTCGAGAAGATCATATTGATTGGCTCTGTAGAAATGTTTTCTTTTTACATAAAACATGTGCTCTGTCCGTCGTTTCTTGCCTTTCCTGTACTCATCACTCGAGTCGAAAGAAGATGAGGTGTCCGAGCTATCAGAAGATGAGGACGAATTGGGCAATACTTCGAAGCGTACACGCTTCTTCTGCTTTCTGGCCTTTTCAAAAGTGGACTTTTGACCCAAGTAACCGGGGAAATTAGTTCCCTTGTTATGTTGCTTCAATTGCTTTTCCGTCGGCTTCTTCATAACCAGAATCTGATTGATTCGGGCCTGGACCGTATCATGGACTTCTTCTTCAGTAAACATTCTTGGAGTAGGAGGCTTCTTGATGGCCGGTTTGATTGGTGGCTGGGTGGTTTTCTGCCACAGAGTATGAACTTCAGTCATCGCCTACTGGGTAGAAAATTTTGCAAATTGGTGATCCTTAGCAAATTTAATCATCTGCTTCAATGCCTCGTCAACCTGCTGTCGACATTCCATCTCTTCAATCTCAGCCTGAGTAAGCCGAGATGGGCCGTAGTCTTCTAACTGCTCATGAGAATCTTCTCCGCGATCTCCTCCCGCATTGGCAGAGGCAGAAGAAGTCGACTGATCTTTGTTGGAATCCATAAGTGTCGCGAGAAAAAGGATCGGATTTCCCGGTAGAAGAAAAATCGGCCGTGATTTGATACCGCTGTAACAAACTTGGGCACCCCAAGTCTAGATTTTGTCGCGACATAAGAAAGGATCACTTAAAATACTTCACAACTTTGAAATCACAGTTCAATTTGGTCGACACGGCCCGGCATAGTTCCGTGCCTAGAGAGATTGGCCCCAAAGACTGGCGTCCCTTTCTTTATTTCTTTTATATTAATCTTTGAGCAAAGTACAACTTCCGTAGGGTTCTCTGCTCTCAGACTCTGTGTCCAGATGCTCTGAAGAGTGAGGCCCTAAGGGCTCTTTGATTCTTACAAGGGATGCCAAAAGAAGAGCCCCAAAAGCAGTTAAACTCAAAAGCAACTAGACCCTTAATGCAGTTTGTTCCAAAAGCAACTGATCCCAAAATCTGCCCAGACAAAGCATCAATGTGATTTGCGGAAATCCGTACAGCAACCAACGCAAAATCCGGCCATGTCCGTACGGAACTGCCACGTCAGCATGTCAGCGGAATTCGCGGGGGTCCGTACTGCTGTCCGTACTGCCACATCAGCACATGTCCGTACTGCCACGTCAGCAATAAGCGTGTGTGTGTGTGTGTGTAGCTGTATTAAATCTTACTTAATAAGACATAATTGAACTTTTACATTCAAAAGACAACTAGCCAAGGATCAATGAACTGATTTGTACGAAAATAACTCAGTATCAGAATTATCTAAGTACAAAGATTGTGAGAAAGAGATCCTCTTTCAATGTGGTTTGGTAGTAAAAAAACTTCCCCGTTTTTCAATGGATATTTCATAACAGAAGTGCTGCTTGCCAAAGAAAAGAAACCCTCCAAGATAAGATAGAGTCCTTACCTGCATCCATCCAAACAAGACAACAATTCAGTTAGCCTTGGATGTGTTTTACAGGTATTAATGGACTATATCAGTTGTTATCCATGTCCATCTTTACAGAATTTAATTACTTTAGACAAGCTAGGTTATAGAGATTTTTTTTTAAAAACAGTGAGGTCTACTTGTTTAAGCCATAGCTTGGTAGCTATGCTTGAGCTCATAGAAACAGCCATATACTTACTAGTCAATATAGTTTTGTAAAAACTCCATTCTTATCACGTGAGACCACATTTCTCGAGTCATATCTCGGTATTTATGCCAAGTTTTGAGAGTACCAACCATATACTTACCTTCAATTTCCCAAGCTTTCTCCATAGCTTGGTAGCTATGCTTAAAAATAACAGTAGCAACTATTCTCTTTCCAAAAAGAGAGTATCAAAAAAACCTATTCAAGTGGAGCTTTTATGTTTATGAGAAAGAGGTCAAATTTTTCCGCAATGTTGAGAGTAATCCCCACATTCTTACCTTCAAAAAACTTTGAATTTCTCATTAAGCCCTTAGTATTCCATTCAGTTCGACAGTATTCAGCTCTATTTTAGCCAAGATACTTTTAAGTGTAGCGTCTTTTTATCAGTTCCTTTCCACATGCTAAAAAAACCATATACTTTCCTTCATAAAGAGCAGAATATCCAAAGATTGGTAGTTCCCCTAAAAAAACCCCAGGGTTATGCCAAGCAAGAGGTCATCCTTCCTCACATTGTGAATCCATACACAGTACCCCATGTTTTGAATGATACAAAGCTAAGATTAGCTTTTTTTAAAAAACCAGTTTTAACGTCAAACGATTAGTTAAGCCACAAGTTTGAGATAACTCGCAACAGCTTGAGAAAAAAGCCAGAAAAAAACCAATTTTTTTAAAAAAACAGCGACATAACTAGTCCATCATGCTAGTTTTTTTTCCGAGCCAAGTGACCATTAGGTTCACACTCAAATGCTGCTTCTATTCATATATTTGGAAAAAACCAATTTTTCCGTCAGTTGAAACAGATGTTTAAGAACGGCCATGAAGCCAAGCCAACCAATATACTCCCAACCATATACACCTGTACATGCCAACATACTGCCCCATATCTACCTAATAATTTTATGCAGAGGTGAAGTCTTTCCATGGTTTTTTTTAGAGCCATTTCATCATACTGTGGCAAGCCTCGGCTTCTATGACAAGTTTTTCTCTTCAAAAAAAACCGAAAACAGAAAATACCTCCCTTCATTTCCTATGCATAAGTGATTCCAAGGTCATCAATAATGCCTAGGCCTATCAGAAAAAACAAGTAGATAGGAGCTTGGTGATTAAAAAAAAAAAATTATATGCAGTAACGAAAAAATTGTCCAAGGTTCCGCAGGAGAACAACCACTATCCATCAAAGTAAGCCTTAGTTAGTACATCCAGTCATTTCCCTTGATCTGCCCAAGAGATGCCAGCCCATCTAAATATGTCCCACCCTAATTGAGGGCAAAAGAGTAGGTAGCACTACCCATATGCAGCTACAATCTTTCTTTAGGGGAAAAAACGTTTTAGTCAGAGAGAAAAAAACCAAAGACACCTATTCTGCAGTCGTTTAAACGATTGCCAAAGCCTTTGAGAGCTTTATGTAGTATTTAGCAACCATATGCTATGCTAGAACATCTCCAGAACCACAGTCGGTCAAGGGATAATAACCATTAAGCTTGATCAGGCCTCATGCTACAAAAAAAACAGCAGTCGATTTCTGGCGAAAAGAAGACAGTTTAGGAAGACTTATAATACCTGTGGTGACTGAGTAGCAAGCTCCATTGCTTTTGGTATTTCAAGCGGAAATAACACAGAACGGGTTTACCCAATATACACACTGAATCTCAAGCTAAGTGAGGGCTAAGGAGTGCCCTCACCTTTATAGGTTTGGTATGCATGCTTTCCTGAGTGTCTGAAGTGAAGAGAGTAGAGCCGCCCCATGCTATGAGAGCGCCTCGTCTGTCAGATGCCATTACTGCCAGGGGAGAAAGCTCACCTTTACACGGTCCGAGGATGGAAGGAGCCGCCTTCCTTCTGTAATGATAGTTTTGAATATTTTTTTACGAGCTCCTTGCCCAATACCCAAGTCGGTGGCACAATGCTAGTAATGTAGGCCCTACTTTGCCAATAGGGGGGGAGAGAGGAAGGGGGGGGGGGGAGATATATAAGACTCCATAATGTTCACCCATAGTGTGTGTGTGTGTGTGTGTGTGTGTGTGTGTGTGTGTGTGTGTGTACCCGCCCTAACCCAGGCACCATACACAATGGGTCAGTAGTAGGCCCATTGTGTATGGGCCTACTACCTAATGAGAGTGATAAGACTCTCTTTTTGGAATAACAGTCCAGGCCAGTTGTGCCTAATGAGAGCCTGAGTGATGATATTACGGATTTGATTGTAATTAAATCCATTCAGGCAGTATTTTTTAATAAGTACTCAAATTTCCTCCCAAGCAATGGAAGGTGACGAAGAAGAGTAGCAGATTAAGTGTAGAAGTCCAATACAGGAGCTGATAGAGGATTTGTAGAGCCTATTGCTGTTTCTTTTGATGAATTCTATGTGTGGTAGTTTGAGAAGATCCTTTTTCCAGATGAATCTCAAGTCGTATCCTCCTGTAGATGGGGCGTGAAGGGATATCGATAGTTTAAGAAAGTGGGCTGTTTTGCAGAAATTCCCAAGAGTTGAATCCTCCGAGATAGAGGTTGGCTCAATTTTTTAGGCATTGGGGGTATATTTGATCAATCTCAGATGAGAACAGTCTGTTGTTGACACTAAGTATGTCATCCATATACCTGAAGGTGTGTTTGAATAGTGGGAGAATTTTATGGTTGGTTTCCATGTTTTTCAGGCACCATTTGTATTCAAAGAAAGCTAAGTAGATCTTACACATAAGTGGTGAGCAAGAGAAACCCATCGGGATTCCAAGGCATTGATTATAGCATTCGCCTCCTGCTATAATAATACAGTTGTTTAACAACCAAAAAATGTAGGAGCATAGTTTTATTTCATCAAAGTGTAAAGGGTTAATGGATTGAGATGCTAGAATCCATCTGGGTTTTTTTGCAAGAGAGATAAAGAAATGCTTTCTTTTTTTGGCATTGGTAAATGCTAGGTTAATGACCTTGGCCAGTACAGTTTTAAGGCCAAGATCTCCGTTCAGTGGGATGTTTTCATAGCATTGTGTGATATCAGCTGTAAAGATGTGAAAAATATGCTGAGGAAGGTTAAGTGTAACCTCTGTAGCATTTTTTGTAAGCCAGAGGGGATTACATTGGATATTAAGAAAATCCTTACAAATTTTTTGTTTTTCTGCAAAGATGATTTCAAATTCTGTGAGAACAAGATCAAGGCAAAGAGTAATATCTTTGGTGATATCTGTGAAGATACAATTGGAGGCATCAGATATCCACCTGAATTTATGTTTGTGGATTTTATATGTCGGAAATAGTATTGGTAACTTGACGTTACTGATAGTGTAGCCTAGTTGTTCTAGATGTATAGAGATTTTGTTGGAGATATCTTGTGGTGTTTTATGGTAAGATAGAATTCTTTTCCTGCAACCCGTTCCTGTGCAGCTTTCCAAGCAAGTTGTTTACACATAATAGTAGGGTAGTTGGAGCTTTTGTCAAGCCCTACTACTAGCCAATTTTCTGAGATAGTTTGAAAGTCGATGGCTAACTGAAGTGTAAGCCAAGAGTTATCAGAAGAAAGCCATTTTCTAGGAAGTAGAGAGATTTTTTTAAGGAAGCATTCCTTAACTAACTCTTTTAAGTCCGGTAGGACTATCATCTCCAGTCGGAGAGTACTGACAAGGTCAGTGAGGCAGCTAAGTAAAGCTGCTAAGGCGAGGTTGGGGTTTTTTGGATAGTTAGGAATGTGATTGAGTCCTTTGGCAAGGAGCTTTCGGACTGTAGTATTGTTGATAATGTTGAGGTCTTGAGTACAGACATGGTAGCCACATTCTTTAAAATGCCTACAGAATGCGAAAAAATGATTGCAAGTACAGTGAGGGATTGTTTTTTGTCTAAGAAAGTCATTGTTAAGAACTAATCCTTTTAGAGGATGGTGATATCTCCATCCAATGAGAATGTTGTCAAGTAGTTTATGGTTACCAAAAAATATGTCAAAACACTCACAAAAGAGACTTTTAGGTGGGATCCAATCAAGGAGAATGTTGTGATAGAGACAATGCACGTAGGTGGCTCCAAAATTCGAATCCACTTTGCTGAGAACTTTTCTTCCACATGAATTTGTAGATACCTGCAATATATTTTAAGGGTTAGATTTCAGGGAAGCTTCTGATAGCCGGGAATCTGCCTCTCCCTCTAGTAATGCTACGAGATTTTCCTCGATTAGATGAGGAGCTAGGTGTAAAAAAGGAGGTAAAAGAGTTGGGAGTAGCTAAAGAGTTGGCTCTTTTAAAAGCAGGGGAATCATCTTCTTCAATACAGGGTTTTAGCAGATTAGTAATGAATTTGACTCCTTTGTAATTTGAATATGTGGTGAGGTACAGACCGGGTTCCTCAGCTTTTAGTTCTTTCAGAATATCATGCATCAGTCCTCGGAAGATGTTAAAGGCAATTTGAGCAATCACAATCTGCTTGGCCTGCCCACCTAGCCAAGAGCAGATGAGGGATAGATGAAAGTCAATAGGTTTCTCTGGGAATAGGAGTTCCAAATGGTTGAGGATAAACCATATAGCATGGTCAAACCACATAATGCTTGACTCACAGGAGGCTTTGGGGTCCAGAAATCTGCAAGCACATTTTACATAGGGTCGGAAGATGTTCCAGATAGACTCTATGTAGAAGTCCGGATTACTTTTAGCAAACTCCATGCTACCCTTAGTGCGTATGTACAATCCAGTGTTCGATGGGCATTTAGAGTGATCGATCAGGTGTAGGTTAAAAGGGGCTTTAATTAGTTCACCTTTGTCCAGAAAATGTCCTCCTTTTAGAATTTTCAGTTTGCAGTCCTCCACCGTTGATGCAGGGAGGTTGGCTAGGTAAACCCAAGTTTCGCTGAGAATTGGAGCCAAGAACGCTTTGTTTGGTAGAACCCAGAGTTGATGGTCTACCCCGAGAGATTCAATTTCTATTTGTCTTAATGGTAAGACTGGAAAGACTTTTGAGATTTTAGGGACCATCTCAAGGAGATTGACATCATTGAGAGAGCAGAGGTTAGATTGAAACTCTTTTACTGCCTCTAGAGCGGCACTATCCCGACAGAAGATTCCACCTGTTGAAGGGATGGCGGGGGTATTAGGGGTGCAAACAAATGATGGATTAAGTCCACAGAGTTTTCTAAGGAAATTTGTCAGCTCAGCACCAGATGAGGAGAAAAGAGCAAGCTCTTGCTGATATTGTGAAGCAAGGACAGGAAGTTGGGCAATGTACTGGGATAGTAGATTAACACCTTCTATGGGGTCTTTGTCTAAAGAAGCTAGAATTTTTACCCAATCATTAAAAGATAACATATGTAAGACTGAAAGCTTCTTGTCTGAAATTAGAGCAGAGTCATAAATAAGTTGTGATGCATCCAAATTGCTAATACATCTGAGGACCAGAGAAGAGGCCACAGAGAGGGGCTCTGAGGTGAGTTCCAAACCTTGAGAAAGGACAAGAGTCTGCAAAAAACATTGAGGTAAGGTAAATCATTTCTTGCCATAGTATGTGATACATGTTTTGGCTTTCCTAGGAAGGAAAGGTCTAGATCTAGCCGCTATGGAGTCTTTTGGTGCATGTTCTTTTATGAAGAGCTTGATCTGGTGAAGGATCTTTGCGTGATTTTTAGGGTTGTGATTTGTACTCATGCGAGCTGTCAGTCTATACTGTGAGCAGTCCTGAAACACAGTTGATATAAAGATTAGAAAAGTGTCTTCGAGGTAAAGTCTTTTTTGGTCCTGCAAACCTTAAACCGGCTGAGTCAGAGACTATGGTAACCGTGAGCAGGGGACCAGAAGAGAGTCTAACAAAGGGGCCACCTAACACCAACCTACCAAAAAAGGTTTTAACGACTGTGGGTCCCAATATAGAACTCTATTCTATCGAGAATATCCTAGGCCAGCATCCCGGTATCCCCGGAGGGAAGACCCTATGTATAGGATGTGTGTGTAGCTGTATTAAATCTTACTTAATAAGACATAATTGAACTTTTACATTCAAAAGACAACTAGCCAAGGATCAATGAACTGATTTGTACGAAAATAACTCAGTATCAGAATTATCTAAGTACAAAGATTGTGAGAAAGAGATCCTCTTTCAATGTGGTTTGGTAGTAAAAAAACTTCCCCGTTTTTCAATGGATATTTCATAACAGAAGTGCTGCTTGCCAAAGAAAAGAAACCCTCCAAGATAAGATAGAGTCCTTACCTGCATCCATCCAAACAAGACAACAATTCAGTTAGCCTTGGATGTGTTTTACAGGTATTAATGGACTATATCAGTTGTTATCCATGTCCATCTTTACAGAATTTAATTACTTTAGACAAGCTAGGTTATAGAGATTTTTTTTTAAAAACAGTGAGGTCTACTTGTTTAAGCCATAGCTTGGTAGCTATGCTTGAGCTCATAGAAACAGCCATATACTTACTAGTCAATATAGTTTTGTAAAAACTCCATTCTTATCACGTGAGACCACATTTCTCGAGTCATATCTCGGTATTTATGCCAAGTTTTGAGAGTACCAACCATATACTTACCTTCAATTTCCCAAGCTTTCTCCATAGCTTGGTAGCTATGCTTAAAAATAACAGTAGCAACTATTCTCTTTCCAAAAAGAGAGTATCAAAAAAACCTATTCAAGTGGAGCTTTTATGTTTATGAGAAAGAGGTCAAATTTTTCCGCAATGTTGAGAGTAATCCCCACATTCTTACCTTCAAAAAACTTTGAGTTTCTCATTAAGCCCTTAGTATTCCATTCAGTTCGACAGTATTCAGCTCTATCTTAGCCAAGATACTTTTAAGTGTAGCGTCTTTTTATCAGTTCCTTTCCACATGCTAAAAAAACCATATACTTTCCTTCATAAAGAGCACAATATCCAAAGATTGGTAGTTCCCCTAAAAAAACCCCAGGGTTATGCCAAGCAAGAGGTCATCCTTCCTCACATTGTGAATCCATACACAGTACCCCATGTTTTGAATGATACAAAGCTAAGATTAGCTTTTTTTAAAAAACCAGTTTTAACGTCAAAAGATTAGTTAAGCCACAAGTTTGAGATAACTCGCAACAGCTTGAGAAAAAAGCCAGAAAAAAACCAGTTTTTATAAAAAAAAACAGCGACATAACCAATCCATCATGCTAGTTTTTTTTCCGAGCCAAGTGACCATTAGGTTCACACTCAAATGCTGCTTCTATTCATATATTTGGAAAAAACCAATTTTTCCGTCAGTTGAAACAGATGTTTAAGAACGGCCATGAAGCCAAGCCAACCAATATACTCCCAACCATATACACCTGTACACGCCAACATACTGCCCCATATATACCTAATAATTTTATGCAGAGGTGAAGTCTTTCCATGGTTTTTTTTAGAGCCATTTCATCATACTGTGGCAAGCCTCGGCTTCTATGACAAGTTTTTCTCTTCAAAAAAAACCAAAAACAGAAAATACCTCCCTTCATTTCCTATGCATAAGTGATTCCAAGGTCATCAATAATGCCTAGGCCTATCAGAAAAAACAAGTAGATAGGAGCTTGGTGATTAAAAAAAAAAATTATATGCAGTAACGAAAAAATTGTCCAAGGTTCCGTAGCAGAACAACCACTATCCATCAAAGTAAGCCTTAGTTAGTACATCCAGTCATTTCCCTTGATCTGCCCAAGAGATGCCAGCCCATCTAAATATGTCCCACCCTAATTGAGGGCAAAAGAGTAGGTAGCACTACCCATATGCTGCTACAATCTTTCTTTAGGGGAAAAAACGTTTTAGTCAGAGAGAAAAAAACCAAAGACACCTATTCTGCAGTCGTTTAAACGATTGCCAAAGCCTTTGAGAGCTTTATGTAGTATTTAGCAACCATATGCTATGCTAGAACATCTCCAGAACCACAGTCGGTCAAGGGATAATAACCATTAAGCTTGATCAGGCCTCATGCTACAAAAAAAACAGCAGTCGATTTCTGGCGAAAAGAAGACAGTTTAAGAAGACTTATAATACCTGTGGTGACTGAGTAGCAAGCTCCATTGCTTTTGGTATTTCAAGCGGAAATAACACAGAACGGGTTTACCCAATATACACACTGAATCTCAAGCTAAGTGAGGGCTAAGGAGTGCCCTCACCTTTATAGGTTTGGTATGCACGCTTTCCTGAGTGTCTGAAGTGAAGAGAGTAGAGCCGCCCCATGCTGTGAGAGCGCCTCGTCCGTCAGATGCCATTACTGCCAGGGGAGAAAGCTCACCTTTACACGGTCCGAGGATGGAAGGAGCCGCCTTCCTTCTGTAATGATAGTTTTGAATATTTTTTTACGAGCTCCTTGCCCAATACCCAAGTCGGTGGCACAATGCTAGTAATGTAGGCCCTACTTTGCCAATAAGGGGGGGGGGGGAGATTCCATAATGTTCACCCATAGTGTGAGTGTGTGTGTGTGTGTGTGTGTGTGTTTGTCCGGGGGCCTGCCACGTCACCGGTTTGTGACACAACTACATCTGCATACTTTATCCATGTACTCGAAGGTGGAAACAATACTCATGTTGTGTCTAAGCTTGGTTAAGCTGGTGTTGTGCCGGCACTCTGTGCCCAGCTTAAAATATTACAGAAATCCCACAAGGGGCACCGAGTTTGGGGCCAGTGCTTCTTTCAATGTGTTTGTGTGTTTGTATCCAATTTGATGGGTTACCGCCTGTCTTGTGAGGGACCACACTGTTTACAACGTCTGAAGGAATGCTCAAAGCTCCGAACAGGCAAATGACAACAACCCTTCCAGATGCACCAAGCTGTAATACTATTGTGTGGAGAAGATTGGATCTTGGGTCACATCAACAGTCTTCAAAGTAGAGTAATAGCAGCATGATGATTTCTATGAACTTGAGAGCAAACGTCTACAGTAGCCAAACTGGCAGCAAGGAGTATCTCACCAACTGACACATCATCCAGTCCCCCATAAGGATTTCAATTATTAGAGCACATAATTTTATCTCAACTGTCCCTTAGGCTCTTATGCAAAATTTGGGAACATATTAAACTTTAACTACAGCCATGTACCCACCCCCAAACAAAGCACCCCGCCTTCAGATCAGCACTAGAGAAAAGCTCAAGCGTAGGCATGACCTGAAACCCTTGATAGACTCAAAAGAATACCTCATTTCCATGCATGTCAACAAGAGTTTTCAATTCTGCTCGACGAAATAAAGCCACATGACCTTTCCCAAGAAGGAAGTCCAACAGCTGCACATATCACAAAGAACACAAAAAGAGTTGATTTTCGCAAGTTACCTAAGTGATGCTAATTGAAAAAGCAGCACTATTCTTAAGAGTTAAAAATGTATAAGCAATGACAATATGAAAGCTAAAAATGCAGAGTACATGAGACAACCTCAGTTGCACATGTGGCTGTCCTAAGGTTGACTCCACAATTTATTATTTTTTGCATCCTTCCTCCTCATAAGTGTCGTAAAATTCCTTTCCCTACCCCCTCAAATTTCAAAAATATATGTATTGACCCTTGAAAACTGAGATAGTAAGCAGCATACTTTGAGAGAGAGAGAGAGAGAGAGAGAGAGAGAGAGAGAGATCATTTGACAAGCCAGCATTGGCTCAGAAATTGAGTGCATGGGACCAAGAGGTTGATCTTTTTAACTCCAGCATGGCCGTTGTGTATAGAATAAAATGGGGCTGCTATTTGTGGCAGGTGTCAAACCCGGGTAGCCGGCAGGGAGCAACTGGCACGACTACCCCACCAGTCCCTCATTAAGAGCAGAGAAACCCAACAAACAAAAAAAACTATTCATTCTCATTTGATAGCCATTGCTCAGAAATACTTGAATTGACTTCATCCTCAAATGATGAAAACTATAAACTCTTCACCATTTAAGAAATGTATTATCCAACACATGAGTGTTCCAAGCTATCTATAAATTTACAGGTCTAATTTGGGCTAATTAATGCTGAAAAAAGACTTGAAAATTAGCAGACAATTCTGTCACAAATGCAAGCAGAACATAGACCAGGACTTGAAACTACTAACTTAAATAAGTTGGCCAAAGGAAGAGCAAGCCAAGTCTCAGGACAGAAAACACTTGCGAAATCGCTAACAATGTGTCATTCGGTTAAAGAACAAGCTCATGAAGTACCTTGCTGATGGGATACGTGACAGGAAAGAACAAAAAGACCAGGACCCGAACTACAGGAGTCATTGTTGCTCCAACTGCTAGGCCGTACCTCGAGCAAACAGCCTGAGGGAGAATCTGAACAGCGAAAAAAGGTAACATTGGAAAGCATATGGTAAAAACTGGGTGCAAATCATCAATACAACTGACCTCACCAAACAACAAGATAAGTGTCACCGAGATCAAGATTGCACCCCAAGCAGTTACCAAAGCGTCGAGCAGTATAGGCAGCGCCTGTTCAGACGCATATAACATAAGGCCTTATGAGCATTACTCACATGACGCTTCCATATCTTGAGAAAAAAATTACCTCCATGGCAAGGGCATTCCCTACGAGCAGAGTGCACAATAGTAGATGCTGATTTCTAACCACTGGCAAGATTTTGGCTGAGCATGTGCATTGCAAAAAAACATTAGAAACTGAGCCTTTAGGGATCGAAACAAAATGAAGGCACAATGTCAAGATAAATGAAAGGTTAAAAAAAAATGCCAAATAACAGTTGCTTTATCTTTCAACAACACACCTGCATACTTTTGATCCCTCGGAGTACCAGATTTTGTGAGCACTTCCAAGTCCACAAGCCCAAGAGACATCAAGCCAAGAGTAAGCCCTGACATCAGTCCAGCAAATAGCACAAGTCCTACAATAATGAGGATGTATAGCCAAAAGGCAGGTCCACAGCAATGTTCCTCCATGAATACAGCAGTCACGCAACTCTTGCAAAAAGTAGTCTTGCAATCCTTTGACACACTTAGTATCAATCAAGAATTTCAATTTTCAGTTAAGCCTGAAATTGAATCAGATGCCGATGATGATGATGGTGATGACAAAGGTGATGATGCACTCTATTCACAAATTGCTCATGTGTGCACAATACTGAGAAGGAAATAGCTTCTCCGCAGCCCATCTTTCCAAAACGGATAGCATAGAAGCATTGAGGAGAAGCTCTTGCTTCAGATGCTCATAGCAGTCTTAACCGCAAAAAGAAGCGGCCACCATTCACGCTCGGAGCCCATAACGAGTTTGCAAACTTCGCATCAGGATGGGAAAAAAAAGAAAGCAAGCCAATTGGATAGCTGCCTATCGAGACGAGCAGCTAGCCAAGGATGGCAGAGCTCCGGCAATGGCGATTGCTAATGGAGTGACGGAAACTTCCACAGCACAACAATCGGGACTGAGACACCATATTTCGAATCGAATGATTTTATTTAAATATACTCTCGACAAGAACGGGCCCAAGCGCACTTTCGCTTCTTATTATTATTATTAGTATCTAAAGTAACATAATATGGCTGAAGGGAGAGCTCTTAGCACTTGTCAAAATCTGCGACATGAAGGTTAAACTCCAAAACTGAAAGAAGCTCATGTGCACGCGATAAAGAGGGAGAGAGAAAGAGAGAGTGACTGCCGAAGGCGGCCGGCTGTACTAGTTTCTTTTAAGTAGATGGGGGTCTTTCTTCTATATTTGTCTAGCTACTTTGGTTTAGAGGGTCCCTCCATAGGCCGGCTATTGGAGCCTACAGAGAACCCTTGAAAGAAAGCGAAAGTACCCCATAGCTTGTTGTCAACTGCAACTATCCTCTTCGAAATCTGCTATGGTATCTTCGCTAGGGGGTGCTTCAACCACCCCTGAGATTGAAGTTTCGCCTTTTAACGGGCTTCTGTTGGTTTGATACAAGGAATGACCCTCCAAAGTTCTTGCTTTTTGTCGACTCTATGAGTTGGGTGCTCATTCTAAGCAAATCCACTTCCCAATCAAAGACCTTCGCGAGTGGAGGGTCTATGGGGGAACCCTCTTAAGATTAGGTAGAGAGTCTTGATAGGACAATCAGACGATGTAGTGTCCTTTTTTACCCACCCAAAGGACATGGGCTATAGTGTTGAGTATCCTTTTTTATGCTAACTAAAACTAAGAATCTGATTTTTGGTCTGCCCAGAGGGATTTTAGTTGGTGGATGCAATCATGGTCATCTTGACTCTCAAGCTTGCAGAGTCTAATCTTGTTGTGATGTCAAAATGACTTGCAATCATGGCATCTTGTGTCAAGCTTGCATGGACTCATTGTTTACAAGGTTGGGGTTGTGGATTGGTGCATTTTTTCAATCTCTTTGCATTATGTATGTGACAATTTAAGCTTTGCTAACTTTTCCTCTCGTTTTTAGTGCTTTTCTATAGTGCTTTTCATGAGGTAGCAAAGTGGATGTTTTTTTTTTGTATCTCAAAACTCAACATGCTTACGTGAGGAATAGACATTGACTCATTACAACATGTATCATGCAATTTTTATCATTGCTCATGTGATGCACCAACATGATAGGCCGATTTTCAACTTTCAATTTACAATGTGGGCCTTCTGTTATCCAATTATGTATACTTTGCTCTCCCATACAACTTTGTTGATGCTATCTTGAGGTGCAAATCTCTCTGGATCTTGAAAGCAACAAATGGCTTGCATGGGCATAATTTTTATGCAGGACATAAGCTTGATATACCTCCAAAATGATGTGTTGGCATATATGCGTGCCATGCATGAGAAATGCTCCCACCATACGAGTTGTATGATCACCAAGATTTCCTTTAATTCATTCTTTTCTTTTCAAATATAGCGTTAAGTAGGATGTTTGTCTCTCGCATGGTCTTAGCAACTTGCAATTGGGAAGGTAGTATTTTTCCCATGGTATACTCCTCAATGGCTTGCTTGGTAATTTCTTGTACTGTGGGAAATGATTTCTTTTAACATTCTTTTACTCCAAACTCCTATATTATAATGAGAGTTTTTTTCACTCAAAGAAAACAATTCTCACCTAAACTTGTTCTCTCTTCTTGTGTATGTGGTTGTGTGTGTTTGTCTTGAAGGGTTTGTGCATGAATACTGCTACGTTTTGGTATTGGATCTTTAAGGTCAGTATTAGGCCTTTTAGCTAGTATGCTTGTAGTTTAGCGGAGTTTTCTTATGAGGCATTGTAAAAGTGCACGGTGTGTGGATGCATGCGTATAGGGAACATGAAGAAGAGAAGAGACACATTGTTGTGTGGGTGGAGCAAGCCTCTCAATGAGGAGCTCCTTATTTTTTGTATATGTACAAGGAAGAAGGAAAGTATGGGCAATGGACGACCAAGCATCGGGTGTCCGGCCCCCGGCAAAAGGCACGTTGGCTTTACCCCAACAACCTCCCACTTAAAGGTGAATGTGCCAATAAGTGGGTCCTACTATCTAAACAACAAGTGAGAGATTCTCTCAACCTATGCCCATTGGTGGCTCGCTTTCTCGATCTACATGCACCGTATCAACTCTAGTGATGGGCGAGCAAGCGTATCCACGCACGTAGGCTAGAGCGTGTGTATCCACGCTATGGCCTGCATGTAAATCTCATAGACCTCTCTATATGGTATGCATATCTCCACAATACATCATGCTAGTGTCAATCATCGTACGACAGACAATCCCTCCTACAAATGCTCCCAATGTAGCTACTAGGTTGGGCCTTGATAGTAGTTGTTCATACATGAGATGCTTGAACGCTAACAAAAGCTGCGCAAACCTGGTTGTACTACCCTCCTTAATACTATCTACATTCATTGCATCATTAAAACTCGCTAACACTGGGATGGTTGCGTTCCTCTTGTCCATAGGCGAAACCATGTGTCTTTGCATCAACTCATCAGCCTTTAGCATGAGCATATCAAAGAAATCCATGTTCATCATCTCTGCATGTGTCTCTAGGGAGAAAACCTACTCTACATATGTTTGCATAGACTCTGACAACACCTATTATGTCTCATTGGAGCACTACCGCTCTATGTCTATCTCTACAGAGTCTACTGACATGTCATGCACAACAACATGCTCTATCTCTTGAGCATATTGGACCTTACTAGCGAATGAGACATGTCTCATCTCTCGCTCAACACATGCCAACAACAAAACCCAAGACTATGTCGTCTCATACCTTAGATACATGCATATGATATACCAAGCCACGGAGAGCTCCCCTAGAAATCACTAATGATCCGCAATGCATCTAGAAGACCACACTCTAAGTAGTATCTGACACCCATAATCAGCTAACTATCTCACTGAGATCAAACTCTATCTCAGTTGAGGAATATACCACACATGTCATAGCATATAGGATGCACTACTAGACAATGACGAGCAAACATCTCTTGTACCTACAATGTCAAACATAGAGCCATTGGCCAAGTGTACACGACTAAAGCTCCCACTAGAGAAAGGGCTAAACTATTCACGATGTGGTGTGACGTGGAAAAATGCATCCTCATCTAACAACCAATGGGGAGAATTGCCACCTCTCGAAGACATGTAAGCAAGAGGGACGCTAAAGGTGAACATGACATCACCTTCACTGGCATATGGAGCCACCGCTCTAGCATGTCTCAAAACCTCATTTTCATCATCACGCATACATTTCCGCTACTGCCTCATCAAGGGTGCCTAGTGTGCTATGTGTGACCACAATTCCAACAATGCAAGAATTGGCATGAATGAGACCTCTGTCTCACGCGAGTCATCATCGTGGACTCAAAACTGTCACACATATCAAGTGCCAAACGTAAATGTCAAAGTAGGAGATCAACTCAACCACTACACGTTCATAACCATAATCAATCACATCAAAACCAATGCTCGCATATGTGTAACACAGCTCCACAATCTACATTCATAAACAATATCACTAAATCAAGTGAGCCTAAGCTGGGACAAAAAGTTCAACCGAGTGTAAAGCGCATAACCATATACACAATTGGTAAGCAAACAATCTTCAAAATGCATCCCTCGAGAAAATTGCCGGCAAAGATTTGATAACGGTCCAAAAACTTGTAGATTCGTGTAAAGCATGTGATTGCTTGTAATCTGTAGCCACACAAGCATATGCACATCTCACTCTTGCGAGAGTGGATACAAGAACACCAAATCAGTGTCCAAACTTACAAAACCTGTCAAAGTGAGAGTAAGAACTCAATCACTGTCAAAGTGGGAGTCACTCTCGACCACTAAACCATCAGAGAATAAACTAAAGATATGCACAAAGCATGGCGAGTTTCTAGGATAAATTTGGCAGAGTTTCCCTTGAAACTTGAGAAAATTCTAAAAAATCTCACCAAAAAAACGCATCATAAAGAACATATGGTATACATAAATTGCCAAAAGCTTAAGCTATAACTAGCTCATGTTGTATTCGCATATGCATACATAGAATAGAATTGCACAAAACCGTGATTAAAAATACTCCCTAAAGTAACCCACACAATCAGTCATGAGCACAACACCTATGCCGCATAATCTGCATTGGAAAGATCGCACAACATGTGAGAAAAATAGCCTAGAATTTGCCACACTACCTCGTTGGCCAAAATAACTTGTCGATAAAAAACCAAACACATAGAACAACTTGCTAGCTATGGTCGTAAATGTTGTCCAAGAGCCAAACTCGCCAATGGGAAAACCGCTCTGGAATGGTCCGTCGGAGCTGTATGTATCGGATGTGTGTCACCGAAAGGGGGGAAATTATCCCTAAGGAGATGTTGTGGAGCCAAGCTGCTCCAAATGTGGGCTAGAGGAGCGCCAATGCGACTCTCTCTCAATGTGTCTCCTACTATGTCAAGGCTAGGATGTTGAGGATCTTAGGAAGGGTCTGTCAAAGAAA
Organism: Adiantum capillus-veneris; assembly: GCF_014529385.1. Lineage (NCBI taxonomy): Eukaryota > Viridiplantae > Streptophyta > Polypodiopsida > Polypodiales > Pteridaceae > Adiantum > Adiantum capillus-veneris. The sequence continues at coordinate 154,259,317 of NC_140933.1, forward strand.
AACCGCTTTAAATGGGTGTGGAAGGAAAGGCGATGGTGAGGCTACATCGGAGGAGAGCCAAATCTTTCTCTCTCTCTCTCTCTCTCTCTCTCTCTCTCTCTCTCTCTCTCTCTCTCTCTCTCTCTCTCTCTCTCTCTCTCTCTCTCTCTCTCTCTCTCTCTCTCTCTATGTCAAAGACGATAAGAACGTCGATGTTGTCTTCTGTCGTTGGGTGGACAGAAGCGAGTCGATGCCGTAGTTGTCGATGCTCAAAGCCGAGAAGTGTGGTGTCGTCAAAAAATGTGGCTCCGGTGTGACCGCCGCCATCAAGGATGTTGATCCAATGCTAGGGGATTCTCGGGCTTAATCACCAATACTCACACACAACGCCTATGTGTGTGTGTGTGTGTGTGTGTGTGTGTGTGTGTGTGTGTGTCTATTGAGGACAATTGATTGTGTGATATGTATCTTGTTATTGCCATGGCTACTATGTATAGGTCTATTTACCACAATGTTGGTTCCCATCGTCCACATATCACCTAATGCTAAAGGGTACTGCGTAATTATCCTTTTTGACATGCCTTCTACACTTCCATAGTAGGAGTTCCCTCACCTATTTGCTTCTGAGTGCCATGAGGTGCTTGGAATACCGATGAGAAAACTTTGGTCATTGTGTAGCCAGATAATTATCATGATGATGTAGAATGTGTTGAAGCAAGCCCCCAAAATCTTCTTTGATGTTTTTGTTAGAGTCCAAAGTCAGGAGGAGAGTAATTAGAGATGGGCTCTTGGATTCACATAGTCGGTGTTTTTTTGTTTGCTCTAGTAGGCCTTTACGATATAAACCACATGCAAGGTAATATCCTTTGCAACAGATACAATATTACTAGGGATCATGTTTGCACCTCTAACTGAATTAAAATGGTACAACATCTTCCATGTGGTTGAGAAGAATGTCAAGTGTATCTCCCCTTGAAGAGCTTGATGATCTTCAATGCTTCTAGTTCCCTACATGAAGAAATCACGGGGTCAGATGGAATTTCCATGAAAACTAGGGCAGTCTCTACCTGAGAAGGGTCATTGAATAGATTTCTTGCCCCTTCTATCCTAGTAGCAACATTCATAAACTCCTCCAGAGTTGCTTCAGGTCAGAGACTCTCTGGGAGTTTTTGTTGTTGGGAAGAGCCTTCTCCACCCACTTCTTGACGATGAATTCTCCTGGTTGCTAGGGAAGTTTAGCGACCAAAGACTTTGTTCTTATCATGAATTTTACAAGAGTTTCATCTAGCGGGAGCACTAAGCTTGCCAACTAATTGAGAACTTGCTCTTGAAAGTCACCTAGTCTTAAAGCTTCGCATAATTTTTTCCTTAGTGTTACCCAAGTAGTAAAGTGGGTCTCAGCAAATTGATTGTACCATTTATCCACAAAGACATCCAAGGTTGACGAGAAGAGCACTAGGTAGGCGTATTCTCTGTTGAGGCCACTACCCCAGAACAGGGATACAAATCTCCTAGCTTGGTTGTTTGCATCCTCTGAGGAGAGTCCTTTGAAAGGGAATAACTTTATGTTCACCTTAGACAAAACACTTGTGAGCTCCTTCCTTTCATGCCATGCTTCTTCAACTGCACGCTGTTTACCCCCGTTTTTTCTTGAAAGTGACTCTTGCAACAACAATGTGCATCATGCATCCAACTTGATAACATCAGGATTTCTTTGGGTCATAAGTCTTCAAGTACTAGCAAAAATCTGGTAAGAATCTGGCAAAGCATCAAGGACAATTTGCATAAGGGAACTGTCAGAAATGACTTTGCTTGCACAAATAAGTTGCTCATTAATAACTTTGATACTAGCAAGGAAAGTTTCCATTTCATCTTCCTCATGCATAATCTTCGACTCCAGTTCTTTACGCACCAATGAAATTTTAGCCTCATTGCGACTTGCATAAAGACCAGCCAGAATATCCCAAGCTTTTACTCCCCATACGGAGCCCACTTCAGTCCAACTTTGCTTGCACCTCAACGGTGCCTATTTGGATGCATGAAGACCCTTGAACTTGCTAGATAGTCTAAGATCCACTGGACCAAACTCGACTAGGCTAGGCTAGGCTAGGCTAGACTCGGCTAGACCACTCTAGCTAGACAAGGGCAAGAGAGACTAGACCAGCTAGACCAAGTTGGACGAGAGCAAAGGTGGACTAGACCAAGCTAGATGAGAGTGAAGGTGGACTAGACTAAGATGGAAATCTTGTTATGCATGACATAGTGCTCGACAAACTTAAAAAAAGGAGGAGCTTTGATGCTTGTGCTCTTACAGTAATACAATGCTTTACCTTTCAACATGATTTCCTCCATGAGAACTTGGAGGGTGACAAGGTGATCAATAATTTTTAAAATTGTGCTTTTCCATATGTACATTTTCCATTCTTTTCAACCCATTACTTTTCTTTATTTCCATAACATATCCAAACAACTTTCCCATAAGAGAACCAACCATTATAGTCTAGTAGTTGTTCATATTGTTCTTATCTCTATCGCTATAGAGTAGAGGGAGGGGGTAAGGTAGTATAGAAGGCAAAGAACATATCACATGTTAAATAGCAAAGGCATAAAAATCCATGGCCCAAAAAGTGGATAGAACTAAGATTTCTTCTTTCCAAGTCCTGTAAGATGCAAGGGTGGGGATTGCTGCCGACCACCGTCATAATTAAAATACAAAAAATTGGGTTACCTTTGTGGAAGGCAATGTCAAGGGCCTTGATGTTATTGATATCCACCAATTACATGCATTAGAAAAACAAAGACTTCATGGAACAACGCGAGGGGAGTAGTCCATTAGAGGTTTGTGACTCGAGAAGGTGTAGGGAAAAGCAACTTTTCAGAAAGTATGCAAGTAGACGTATCCCTAGTGAGAACCCTTACATAATAAAGCTCCTCTATAGCCAATTCTTTAAATATCAATTCCTAGGGTTCCATGGCTCCACCATTTCTTGGAAAAGAGTTACTTCTTTCCCATATACACCCGAGTGATAAGGGTAGTAGGCTTATAGAGGATGGAGAATTTCTTTCTTACATGGCGTTTGGTACACTTATAAATGTGATGTAAGCAGTTTAAGGGCAATCCTTTGGTTCTTTTTATTGTTGATCCATAGACGGATAACCAAGTATGTGCCTAAGGGTAAGTTCTATTGTCTAGAGGTTGATCTTTATAAGGGTTGTTCCCTCAAGTGTTTTATTCTACAGAATTGTGTGTGCGCATCCCTTGATCCATCCTATAGCTAGGGTAGTTCAAAACGAGGGGGCACTAAGTCCCCTTGTTAGGAGTCCTAGGGCCCACCAACATCTACATACTTGAGAAAATCAATGAATTGGATGTGTGGTTAGACTTGGCACAATCTCTAAGTTAGTGCTTAATCAGTCTCCAGAGCTTAGCTCTTTAAAATCCAATGTGATAAAATGCTATAACCATCTTATTCATGTCCTAGTGGCTTCAATTGGGAAGATGTTGCAAAAATTAATTAGTTTGAATTGTGATAGAATCAGCATATGTTCCCATGAGTTGGGCTTATTGCTTCTTGTGTTAAAATATTTGATAGGAGTAAAAACATTTTAATTTTTTTAAATAGCAATAGATTTAGTAAATCTCTAGAGGGTGAGATTGAGAGTTTAAGTTGTAGGAATTTGAGGTAGGCAATCTAGGGGGATCCTTTAATGGCACTTTTTATTCTAAAGACTCAAAGGGATGACCATATCAATGCCTAAGGGTAAGTTTTATTTCCCTAAAAGATGCTGGGCTTTATGAGGGTTGGTTCCCTTGAGTGTCCTATTCTAGGAATTTGAAGGCTCTTTGTAGGGGTGTGTGTGTGTGTGTGTGTGTGTGTGTGTGTGTGTGTGTGTGTGTGTGTGTGTGTGTGTGTGTGTGTGTGTGTGCGTGCGTGCGTGCGTGCGTGCATGCGTGTGTGTGTGTGTGTGTGAGAGAGAGAGAGAGAGAGATTGAGATTGAGATTGATTGAATTATCGTCCACGGAGGTCATATATGACCCATGGGACCAAAAAGGAGCACTACAACAAATTCTTCTTAGAGTGGGACGTGATACATATCAGTTAAGGACTGAGGGTCCATCAAGAGGGTAAAGTAAATAAAAGAGAGAACAAAACCTAAGGGGGTTCAGCTGAGGGGGTAGCCGGCTTAGGATTTCGAAATTCCTGGATGATCGCTTTGCCATTTCGGTAGACTGCCCATTTGCCTTGTTTACGTGCTTCATGCATCTTCTTGAGCTCACTTGCTTTACTCTTGAGTTGATTCGTGGTCAATTCTGCAGAAATCCAAAGCTTTTTTCCCTTGAGAAGTCGAGATTGGCATAACAGCTTCATACGCTCATCTTTGTCCTTAAAGGTGAGTATGCAATGTTCGGGTGGCACATGCCTATGTGTGTCATTGATCCATGAAACAGTTTCGGGCTTGATGTAGACAGGTTGAAGAATGTCATTTAGCTTGGAGATTGCCTCCTCGAGGGTGTCCTCGATGGTGCACCACGGTGGGTGGAGCCCCCCAATCCTGACCTTGAGGCCGAGCAATTCTTGTAGTCGGCATTCATGTATGGCTGCCTGTATCTTGTTGTCGATCTTCTTATATGTTGCGTCGTGTGATTCTTTTTGTATTGTTTCCATGAGAGTCTTGGTGAGTGAGGTTTGAACCTCTTGTGTTTTTGCAAGTAGAGTTTGGCTCTCTGCCTCCTTTGCGTCTTCGAGCTTGCGTAGACGTTCTTTGAGTTTCTCATTTTCCCCAATGAGTTCTTGAATCCGAGCCTCGAGGGCTGTGAACCTTGCTTCTTGGCGGGCGGCAGGGTCCTTCCTTGGTGCTGCAGCCACTGCTAGAAAACTCTTGCGTGCAGTGGGAGTGTCAAACGACGACATCGGTGCTAGTGATACCTTCTCTAGTTGGCAACTTTGTCGATCTGAGAGTGTGGTAGGCGGGATTATGAGCTTATTTTGATTTAAAAATAGGGGAAATGAAGCCTTAATCAAACTTCTGTTTGCAGGTCGGCAGGTCGTTTTGCTGGGGCCGAGCACAAAAGGCCACGGGACGGGGGCAGCCACTCGCTCCCGAAACTCCACGAGCAGGAGAGCGCCACGAGACAGGGCCGAGCCGGGAAGCACCCACTTGCTGCCGAAACTCCACGAGCAGGAGAGTGAGCAGCAACGTTGTTTGCAGGTTATGTCGACCAGCTACGGGGCTTTGGCTCGGGCAGGGCAGGGCTGAGAGTTAACGCCCCCCCCACAGGGCTGCCCTCGCCTAGGGGGAGACAAGAGGGGTCGTGTAGGTTTAGGGTTGCAACGACAGAGAGAGAGAGAGAGAGAGAGAGAGAGAGAGAGAGAGAGAGAGAGAGAGAGAGAGAGAGAGAGAGAGAGAGAGAGAGAGAGAGAGAGAGAGAGAGAGAGAGAGAGAGAGAGAGAGAGAGAGAGAGAGAGATGGCTTGTGAGCTAACCTTCATGATGTCCACATTTGCCTACAAGAGGGAATCACTTCCGACTTTTGCATGCACACAATTTTCTCCTCTAGTACTTGCTTCCCTTGTTGTTGTATTGCAATTTTTTCCCACTCCAACATTTTTCTACTATAGAATCGTTGCTTAGATTTGCATGCCCCAACCATAAAAGAAAATCACAATCAAAATCACTCATATTGAGTGTCTCTTTTGATTTGAAAAAGGATGATGCACTTACTTTTGCAGTAGCCATGTGTTATCTTCTCTTCTCTCTCTCTCTCTTTCTCTCTCTCTCTCTCTCTCTCTCTCTCTCTCTCTCTCTCTCTCTCCTCTTCTCTATGCACACTCCTCATTCCCTTGCCATGTCTATTAGAGACGCACTAACCTTGCACTGCGAGCTATACAGGTGGTATTAGAGCTAAGGGGAATCAAACTTGGAGCAGAGCGTGCTCGTATGATTGGAGGATTACAAAACTTGGCCAATTAATTCCAAATCAGAGATAGCAAGCAATTAGGTTGAGGATGGAAAGGGGAGCATTCGACTATCTCGGCTACCAAACTAGTTTCTTGGCAACCTAATGGTTGTGGTGGTAAGCAGTGGTTTGACTCTTGTGAAGAATCGTTTGATAGTTCTTACAGTTATGGCACCCACTCTATCTCTTGCAACGTTGATGTTCAGTTGGTTGTCATTAGATTTCATCACCAATAGTCTATTTGCAAGTACCACTTCATCGACCTTGGGGGTGTCTGCTCAACCACGTGGGTATCATCATGTGTACGTGTGAGGGCGATAAGCTATCACATGAGCTAGAGCAATACAAATCAACACATAGTGGCTGTAATGTTGAGGTCACGGGCTGCAAGCAGGAGTTGGTGCTTGGGAGGAGACACAGAGCAAGGAGGTTGGTGCAGATGTAAACACCCCAGAAGAGGTTGTTGAGGAGCAAAGACCACCTTGTCCCCCGACCATAATTCACATTTCCAAAAATCAATCTGATAGTACTTAGCACCATCCCTCAACCGTCACCTCCTATTCATGTGATGGCCCCTCAGGCTAAGTTCTAGTAGGTATAGGATCCCACTGGTGTACTACAACATGCTCTGGCTAGATGAAAATCTTCAAAGTGACACCCTTGTAGGCATTCAATATTTATACCTCGGATATGGGTCTAGTGGCTGGCACCTCCCGGTGCATCCCTTAGAGTCCTACACGATCTCCTATGTCGTTGCTCCCCTCACTGATCACAAGAGTCCTCATCGCATTGTGTCTATTCTAGGGTGCCAATTCTTAGGTGTATTCATGGATGGTGGATCTGGTATCAACTTGATGCCTGAGCTCACTATGGTGGCATTGGGTCTATAGCCTATTAGGCCTACCTGATTCACAGTGGCAATGGTTGACTAGAGGATTGTCTACCCCTTGGGCATAGTAGAGAAGGTGCCTTTGCACATGCTCTCCATCATCAATCTTGGGCCTTATCAAAGGTCAAAATAAGTTCCAATTTAACAAGCAAGCGCATCAGTGGAGTTGTACCTAATCACTATGCCTACCTCCTCAATGCAGGGAACGATCTTTGTCTCCGCCATGGCCTCCAAGCTTCTCAACTCACATGTGAAAATTCTCAGCCAATTGAATGATGTTTCATAGGCTAGTTTGGCTGCAAAATGCTCTAGTTTCTTTCTGCCCCATTTCAATTTTTTTAACACTATTATTCATATTATAGTTTTAATAATTTATTGTGTGCCTTTTCTCTCTTTAGCTCTAAACTCAATAGGCTAGATCTCACTCATCTCTCCCTCCCATTCTTTGACAACTTTACTTTATTGATTTGGCATGACTAGGCATAGTAAAATCAAGTGCGCTAGCGCTGGAATCAGTGAATTAACATGGAGCCATGGGGCTCATGCTCAACATGCATCTTAGCTCATGATTAGATATAGTTGCTTGGCCATCAAATATGGATTTAATTTTCTTCACAAAAAAAAAAGCATTGTCTAGTTGACAGTGCTTCTCCTGGGTATTTCCTAGAATTTCTTGGCATGAAATGTGACCCCTTCTCCTTTCACGACATTCCCATCCTGTTTCAAAGAGCTATGAACATGTTTCTCTTAAGGATTTTGAGGTTAAAGAGGAGCCTTTATTGTAGTAGCCAAAGTCAATGCATTAGGGATGTCCATGATTTTGGTCTCAAATCTAATGAATGATCTATGTAAACTTAGTGTACTACAATATTGGGTCTATCAATCTAACCCACATGATCGTGATTGCACTAATGTGTTCCCAGATCCACCAAGTACCTACATTGCAAGGAGGCTTGAATGATATGGTTTTAAAGCATAAATGAATTTGCTACTCACGAGAGGAAGTGGTCTTATCGTCTTCAAAAAGATAATGTGTTCCGCTATCATTATCATCTCCGTATATTCTAATTATGTTGGTTCATAGCTCACTATCATAGGTGTGACATGCAACCCAATAGGTATGACATGTCTTCATCAAGCTAATGTGTCCATATAAAATTATCACATCCATATATTGTAATTATGTTGGTTCACAACTCACTATCATAGGTATGACACACAACCCAATTCTTGCACTAGATTGTAAGTGTATGAACATTCTAGTCAATGCTTTTGCTCTATTTTGAAGCCCGATGTTTACTTTAAACATGCTTAGATGCATCTTATGGTTGGCATGCTTTGTGATTTTGTCTCATGTTCAAATAGAAAGCAATCCAAGACTTATTATGCAAAGGGTCCTAGAATAATAGTCACTTACTAATGGAATGCAATTTTCTTTCATGGTTGGATCATGCAAATGTAAGTGGCCATAGTGGGGTAGCACAAAAGAAGGGCAAGTGATGAGAAATCCAAAGCTATAGTACAACAATATGGGTAGCGATTATTATTCCATTTAAGTTGATGGGTTCTCCCATTCTATATTTTTCATGCCAACTTATGGAGAGTCCTAATAGCTCCCTAATAGGACATCTAGACTATCCTTCTCTCTTTGGGAGGAGAAGTCTGCACATCAAGAGGCTTTGGACTAGATCAATCAGGAGCTAGAAGAGCTCAAGGATCAACAAGAGTCTAAGGGTGTGGTCTAGTGTAGCTCACGTCACTCTCTAGGGAATCCTCCACACAAATGCCCCCTTCGGGCTTATTGTCACCTATATGAAAAATCTAGACATGAAGACAAGGATTTCTACTACCTAAAGTGATTGAAAAAACTATAGCAGAGCCTTGCTCCTACTTTTCAACAAAGGTTGGCACCTACATCCAACATGGTTTCCCCCTTGGCCCTCCAAACTACAAGCCGCCTTTGCTGACTACACCTTGTATGCAAGGTATGTAGAGCACTTTTCCATCTCAAAACTTTTATCATGCTAATGATCCCCCAACTCCTCAGAGCTTCTACACCTTAGCATCCACCTCCATGCAGCAAGAGCAAAGACCACCGTGTTGTTGGGGTCAGCCCAACTTGTACAATCACATATGTTGTGAACATGTTGTAATGCCTATAAAGGCTCAAGAAAAACCTAATCAACCCTAGTATATGACTTCACATTTAGCTTGGATTTTGCCATGGTTTGCCTTCCCCAGGTTAAATGTGGCTTTCCCTAGTGGCTCATTGGCCAATCAAGGCTATGACACACAAAAGAATTACATTATTGGGGAAATCATGCAGTGTTGATACATACTCCTGGCTCCCACAGGACACCCATTTTTCTTGAAGGGAGCATGGATCTAGTGCTGCATCATAGTTCATTGTCACTGGAGTCCAACCTCAAGCTGGAACAATCTACCCCACCTAACAGGCTAGAGGAGGACGTGCTTGAGTGGTTGAAATCTACAAAGTCTATGCCTTGTTATGTGGTTTATATTCAATCTTTTCTTGAAGATACCCCCATCTTCACCTATTCGGGCCTAGTGTGATGCCTAGCGTCGCAAAAACAGGTGTCGAGTTCACGACACTTGTTGACTCAGATGCTCCTATTGTCAAGGCCTATGAGCTTGGTGAGCCTATCAAACATCAAAGAAGAGGCAAGAAATCACTTTTACAAGAGTTTCCCCAACTCTCAACCTCCTCCATGTATGACTCACCAACCAAGGCAAAGCTCTCTTCTATCTCTGATGAAGTACCCTTTGATGAGTTTCCACAAGGATGGTTACAAGAAGACTCATGCTGATTTCAATATTGATCATACATGGACTCATGATGTCTCAAAACTCCATGAAGCAATAATGTCTTCATGTTTTGAGACAACCTAGCCAGTGCCCTCTCCTGAACATATTAGGTAATTCAACCTCAGGAACCCTTACAACCCTCAGCCTGTGGGATCACTCTGCGCTACTTGACTAAGGAGTTTCTTCTATGCACTCTTTCAAGGACTAAGGAGTTTATTTTATGCACTCTGCCTAGTCTTACAAAGATTTGGAAGGGATCCCACTAGAGCTAGGAGTCCACACTATCCCTTTGGTAAAGGAGGTTAAGCCAGTCAAAGGCCGTGCTTACAAGCTGAGACCTAAGTATGTAGAAGTTGTTCAACTGGAGCTAGAGAAAATGCAAGAAGAAGGTATCATCGTGCTCATAAAGCACTCTGAGTGGTTGTCACCCATGATCATAGAACCCAAGAAGCAATTTAATAAAATCCATATATGTGTTGACTACCAAGCTTTGAACAAGGTGACATTACCAAATGGCTTTCCAACACCTTTCATCGATGCATGCTTGAAGGTGTGGTTGGGCACATAATTTAAAGTTCCATGGATGGGTTTAGTGGCTACAATTAGTTAGGCTTGTAGACCACATCAAGATCACATTCATGCCTCCATGGGGTATTTTCATTTATACAAGAATGTCTTTTGGGTTGAAAAGTCCCCTCCTTTTGTCAATCATACAATCTACATCATCTTTTATCCATTGGTCACTGATCATCTTCAAATCTTCAAGATTCTTCATGGATGGTTTTTTGACATTCTCCGGCTTTCAATGTTTTGTTCTAGTGGAGAATTTGGAGGAGCATCTAACTCAGCTTTGCAGTCTTCCTCAAGTGACTTGAGACACGCTTTAATCTCAATCTTCACAATTGCCACTTTGTGGTCACTCAAGGTACGCTTTTGGGTCATGCAATGTTTACTAAAGTTTTAGCTCTTGAACTTGATAAAATTGTGGCCATTCTGAGGTTGCCTCCCCCAAACAACCCCCAACAGTGTTTAGAGCTTTTTAGGCCACACAGGTTATCATTGTTGGTTCATATGTATGTATATGTATGTATATGTTGATGTTGCCCAACTCTTGAATCACATGACCAGTGTTGTTGTACCATTTTAGTGGTCCAAGTCTGAGGCACAAGCTTTCACTTACTTAAAATATATCTGACTTATGCACCCATTTTAGTTGCCCCAGATTGTTCTCTCATTTTCATGTACATATTGATGCTCGTCAGACTGTTGTGGATGCTATTGAGACTTAGCCTAGTAAAGAATTGAACTTGGGAATGCTCAATTCAGTATGCAAGCTGTCTGCTCACTAAAATTAAGTACAACTACAACACAGAGAAGTGGGAAGGTTTGGCTATTGTTTATGCCTTGCAAAAAATTTAACATTATTTATCAGGATTTCACTTCACCATTATTACTAATCATCATGCTTTGCGTTATCTGCTGATGAATAAGATACAAGTTGTGGGATGGGTTTGGTGGTGGCTACTTCTATTCTAGGAGTTTGATTTTGAGGTGTTCCTTCAAGCGTCACGCCATGGATGGCCACCTCTCTTGCATACAAATAGGTGAAGAAGCTACACGTGTCGATGATGACTTCCTAGATAGCAGTCTCTTTGAAGTGGACACACCCTTGAAAAATGGTATGGCAATGTGTTGTATTTTCTGTCCATTGGCTTGTACCCAAAGAATATATCCCCCTTGTAGAAAGAGTCTATTATCCTCCCCAGCTAGAACTTTAAAATTGTGGCATCCCTATTCTCCTAGTTCACTTGTTCTATGCCAGCTAATCCTTGTGTCCTTCTTCCTCTGTCATCACCTAGCATTCTTCTCTTCACCACGCCTTCATCTCTCCTCATCCATAACCATAGTGTTATCATTTATGAGTTCTTGTACTCTCTTGACTGATCTTGTTGATAGTGCAAAGTCATTTTCTAAACCTATCTAATTTCCACTACTCTATTGATAATGTAAGTTGGTTTTTTGAGCTCTTTTTAGTATTTATCGCTTGATTTTTATGTTTGATCTTTCTCAAACCTTGTAATCCAATCTCTAATCGCAACAAACTACACAAACTTCCTCTTTCATGTGTCTCATCTATTCACTCATTCTAGCCTTTTATTTGTCCATGCATTCATCCACCATTGCAATCTCCATCTAGTGTGATTGAATTCCATCCTCTTGCTCCACTCTGCACACCACAATTTATCTATCCTCCCCATGATATAACAATAGCCTATTTTGAATTGTCAACAAAGTCAAGCATAGATTTTGCAAAAGATTGACTTGCAAAACTTTTGATAAAACCAGTGGCGACAGATTGCAAATCCTCCTTTCTCAAATTTGCATGAGGAGTTTCTTGCAAGGGCAACGAAGCTTGTTTCTTTTAAATCTTGAACTCGTCAGCTTGGGATTCATCCACCTGATGCTATCTATGAATTTTTCAAAGGAAGACTACAAAGCTTTGGAGTACCTTGTGAGCATAGAAGAGATAGGCCAGGATATGTTGTTCTTTTTCTTGAGCATCAGGTTTTCTCTCTCTGGAAAATGAGGTAGTACTTGCTATCTCAATTATACTCACTCACCTCAACCTGGTATTGTACCCCTTTTTTCAACCCACCTTGTGGCCCTAGCCCACTTAATCAATTTACAGATTGCCTGCTATACTGCTATGTACCTTTCTTTGACCACTCTTGCAACACTGCCCTAGGTTAAATAATTCATTTGCATATTCTTCCACTAGCTGGCCTTGTAGGAGCTTGTAGGCTGATCCCCCCCCCCCCCCCCACATCAATATCAATACCCCTTACTCTCCCTCACCCTACCCCTCCCGGACTCTCCCCCCCCCCCAACCCCCCACCCACCCCACTTTCCCCTATACACTCTCCTCTCCCCTACCCACCCCCTCGCCCCTTTACACTCTCTCTCGCCCCTACCCCCCCTCTCTCTCTCTCTAGCCCCTACACACACCCCTTGCCCCTTTACACTCTCTCTTGCCCCTACCTACCCCCTTACCCCTAATCAATCCCCTCACCCTTATACACTCTTTCTCGCCCCTACCCACCCCCCTTGCCCTTATACACTCTCTTACCCCTCTACACACTCCCTCACCCCTACCCACACCATCCCTCACCCCTGTCCACATCGTGTTCTACATCTCTCTAGACTTGGCGACCTACAAGTTCTCACCAAATTTTGAGGAAAGTCCTGTACAAGATGTCAGATAGGTTGTATAGCTCTCCATGTATGCTAATGTGGGGTTTTGACACTATATGAGAGTGCTACATGTAAGCTTTTGCGGCCTTGTGCACACTTTTGTATTTCTAGAGCGCATTCTAATGTACATCAATCTACCAACAATTTACTATGTGTATGAGTGTACTACAGTCTTGAGTGGGTCCATGTCCATATGGCAAGAAGTAACAGGTATTTGTGTAGGTAAGCCTTGAGGAAGAGGCTTGCCCCTGCTTAAATGCATATTAGTTCTAGAGATGAAGAAGAATCGGACCACACTAGCCATGGCATTATAGACGTGACCTTGAGTGCCCCTAGTGATGAAAGTTACAAGAATGTCTACTCAGGATTTGGATTCAGATTTTGGCGCAGGAACGTGTAGCTACAATGCACAAGAAGAAGATTCCAAAGGTAAAAAGAAGAGAAATACTTAGTTAGTAAGCCATGAGATCAATCGGCCTACAAAAACGAAAGCCATGCAAAGTTCTCCCTAAATTTTCACTTGCATCCACCTACTCCATCTCTTTGCAACATCCTCTCCCGTAATTAGTTGCAAAAATTGGGTTTAATAGCGTTGGATGATGTTGACCTACCGGATGATGCACCTGTAGGTATGGTACATGAGCTTCTGAATCTCTTTTTGAAAGTAAGAGGCCACACTCTTACTATGACATGAATTGGTTATGGCATGGGGTTGACAAGCTTCCCCTCACTACATGTACATATTCACACCTCTTGAAGGATGCTACAATACAAGCATGCTAGGTCTTGTTTTTGTCGAAGCACCCAAACTACAAAGGAATAAAACACTTTTGGCAGTTTTCAAATATTATTTTCTTATAAGAGGTGCCAAAGGGCCAAAAGGAAGAGGTGATGTCCCCACTACCTTTACACATTGTGATGATCTCTATTGCTTGATAAACACTTTGCCCTGTGGGTTTCTATTGTAAACATCATTGCAGTCAAGGGCAAAGAGATTTGGGACACATGTGCACTTTGCTTAGTTGAGCTTCCAATGCTTCACATCCCCCATCTTGGCATGCATCATCAATATCCATGTGAACCTTGTAAATGTTGATGACAGATCCCACCATGCCATTTAAAGAACAAAACAAAAGTCTCTTGGAAATACTAAGGATCATCTGAAGAGAAAGCAAAAGGCTAAGGTAGTCAAGGACACGACCGACTCTCTCCTACCCTTGCCATACTTGGAGAGCCAGATGAGGGTGACCCACGTTCTATGATGGCCTTGAGTTAGGTCTTCGAGCGAGCTCAACGGAGCGAGCTTTTTTTTTTGTTTTGGAGTGCCACCCTCTCTACCTCCCCTTCCTCCTCTTGCCACCCATGTGCTTCCTCCTCTTCCCATCCTCCTCCTCCTCAGCCTCCTCCTCCAAAATCTTTCCTCTCCTCCACCTCCTCTCTCCATCTACTCCTCTAACCACCTTCCCTTTCTCCAGCTTCTCTTCTAGAAACCACCATCCCTTCCCTAAAGTCCTCCTATCTCCTACTCCCTTCTTCCTCTCTCTTTTCTTAGTCCCTCTATAACCTCTCTCTCTCTCTCTCTCTCTCTCTCTCTCTCTCTCTCTCCCTCTCCCTCTCCCTCCCCTTTTAAAGATGCTAGATGGATGCAAGAAATCCACCTTATGGATAGTATGAACCTTGTCAACGCTTACAATGCTACATTAGAGTAACCAAATGTACATGTTTCTTTCAAATGATTAATGTTTTTGTCTTATAAGACTAATTCTCTCTTTATTGTGCACAAATTTAAGTAGTATGCATGCTAATAATCATGTTTCCGATGACGACGTCTCTCAAACACCATGTAGAATTTGTCACTCTACTTGGAAGGATGAAATGGACTAAAGAGCAGCCATGCTTGCGACAGCTATGTCTCCCAAGCACCGAATGGATTAGTCATCCATCTTGGAATGATGTCGTAGGGTACAAAGGGATCCTCTACCCGCTAAGACAAATTGACTAATGGCCATGACTTTATTTCTTTTACCTCATAGTCGAGGACGACTATGATTTCAAGAGAGAGGTAATGTCATCAAATATCTATATCTCACCAACCCAAATGATTTTCTCATATTAAACTGATCATTTAATATGGGATAACAAACGGGAACAAGGGTTAGAATATAGACATGTGCTTACGGATCTATCTCAACACGGGGCCAATGGTAAAGGGGCCCAAATGAGAGATGGTTTGCCAAAGAGCAAGGTTAACTATTGAAGCTTAAAAGACCTTAAGGTTAGCTTCATTAAAGACCTCCAATGGTTAGTGTTAAAAGTCCTTTTGACCTTAAGCAAGCTAGGGTTGTGCTTGAGGTGAGAACCTTAGGCAAGCTAGGGCTGTGCTTGAGGTGGGAACCCGATCTAAACTTAGGCAAGCTAGGGCTGTGCTTGAGGTGGGAACCCGACCTAAACTTAGGCAAGCTAGGGCTGTGCTTGAGGTGGGAACTCCACCTAAGGTGCTTGTCATGCTTGATGACTAAGGTACTTGAGGTACTTGTCACATTTAATGAGGAAGTTGCTTGAGAAGCTTTCTATGCATGGGGGGTAAGATGCTTGAGTAAAAAAGAGAACCTACTCACTTAATAAGGAAGTTGCTTGAGAAACTTCCTATGCATAAAAATCTCAAAGTTAGGGGAATTCTAAAAGAGCACATGGGACACATGTCAGACTCTCACTAAGCTTAACCACATGGGTGCTTGAATGCTATTGGTTGGGCTAAAAAGGGGTCCAATGAGCTTTTACTTCCACCTAACAAATATCTAGATATTTTCAAGCTCTCTCTCTCTCTAAGGGGTAAGGAGGACACTTGTCAAAAGACTACCCATATGCTTGACTGCATGCTGGATGTGATTGGCTAAGGGGAGAGGGGTCCAATGAGCTTGTAGCAAGTAGGATTTTTTCCCAAAGCAAGAAAGGGGGATGCTAGGGGGATATACACCATCACACACACTCATTGGAGACACCATTCTCACTTGGTGAAAGTTGAGGAACACCACCTCCTTCTCCAAGCTTGTGAGAGTGAAAGCCTACACCAACACTCTTGGCTATGGAATGCAAATCCAACCAAGAGTCATGCTTCAATTCTTAAGCTTGCCATCTTGTCCATCTCCATTACTATGCTATTATGTATGCTAACAAGAAGAGTAATGATAAGTGAGGAACTACTTCTTTATCCTATGGAATGTTTCTTCTTCCTCTTCCCTACCCTCATTCCCCGCTAGCTCTCTCCACCTTCGAAGGTGTTTGAGGCCTTGGCACTGAGGCTTGGGATAGTTAATGCTTTCTTCAAGTTTATGTTATGTTATGTTTGTGATGCATCAAGCTTTCCATCTTCATTGCATCACCAAGGTCACAAAGAACACAAAGATTGTATTGTACCAAGTCTCTCTTGATGGGAGAAACTCTAATACAAATGCCTAATTCAGGGGGGACCGGGTCCATATGAATCCGGTCCTCAACTATTGTCATGTCCTCTAAACTCTCTCTCTTGCAAAAGTATTGTTCATGCCAAGTTAACTAAGTACCATGTTTATGTTGCTACCATCAATTAAGTTCACCCGCTATGCTCACAAAGTAATCTCTTAAAAGTGCTTCACCTACTTTCTTAATTCCGCTACTCTCAAATTTCATAGGCCACTTCCATTACATTGGTATTAGAGCATTTGGTTTCTCTTTTCTTGCTTAAGAAGAGAGGTCCTTAAGTAGCCTATTAATGGTTGATTTTGTTAATTATATTAGGGTAAGTGGGACTGGGATCTATTATCGGTTTTTTTGAGCCCACTATGTGGGATATGGTGCACACCTCGCGAGCTTTGGACTTCATAATGGAGTCTATTTAGACTTGCCTATGGCTATACCATTATTGAGCCATAAGAAGTCCGAAAGGAGCTATCCCTCGACAACTTGGCTATGTTAGACTCACTCCACTAATCTCTATAATTAACCAATTCGAGCCGTGGGTGTAGATACTTAAGTGCCTATTTTCAAACGCTAAGAGGAGTAGCAACTAAGGTTTTGAATTGCCAAAGCATACAGTAAGTAAACACGTAAGTTTAATTAGCATGGCTGACAATAATCAAGAGAGGAGAATGAACATTGATAACTTTGATTTTGCACATGAAGGTGCCAATGATGATGCTCCCATGTTTGTTAATTATCTTGTCACTAGGTTGCAACAAGCTATGGGCAACCCCACTTTGCAAGCCGAAGTTACTCAACTTCGTGCTTATGGAATTTCCTTTCCTCTGCAAGAGGAGAGAGAGCTCACGAGGCCTCTTGAAGAGACCCCCAAAAGAAGACTCTCTCCCATACGAGAGGAGGAATCCAAAGATCAAGAAAGCAATGAATCCCTGAATTCCTCCGAAGATGTGGCTCCACGAAGAAGGAGGAGTAAACGATCGCCAACTCCTCCCAATAGGAAACGGTTAACCCATAGTCCTTCTCCTCGTCACTCCAACAGGGAAGAGAGGAAACCAAGGAAGAAAAGGCCAAGAAAGAGGTCACCCTCTTCTCCTTCTTCTTCACCTTCCTCCTCTACCGATGAAAGCTATGGCTATTCTCCTAGAGAATATAAGAGGGGAGGACATCGCAAATCTTACCCTGCATGGCGAAGGTCACAAAAGCTCAAGAAGTTCAAAGAGGGAGGAAAGAGTATGTCTTTTCTCACCTATGATGGAACCTTTGGTGCTACTGACAAAGTATTGGCCTTCATCCACCAATTTGATGCAGCCTTTGGAGACGAGGGCTTCATGGAGTCCTCCAAGCTACGCCATGTAGCTATGCACTTCCAAAAATCGGCTCGTCAATGGTGGGCTAGTCTTCGAGGCAATGGTGAAGCACCAAAGACATGGAAAACTCTACGAGTTTCCTTCATGAAGCAATTCCTTGCAAGTGATGCAAAGGACAAAGTGCTCACCAAATGGCGGAGTTTAAGGCTCCTCTCTCATGAGTCTATCCACAAATATGTGGACAAGTTTTGGGATTTACATCTCAAGGCTACTGTCTTTCAAAAGATAGACTTTGCTGAGCAAAAACAACAATTCTGTGCAGGATTACCTGAGGAGATGGCCGAGTATGTCAACTCTCAATGGCTTGACTCTATCAGCGAAGTAATCCACCATACCATGTTTGCTTCACGCATCAATTTCCAACAAGGGGTTAGACGGAATGTCAAACCCATGGAAAATAAAGACAAAGTGATGCAAAGGGAAAAATTAATGCGCAAAATTTTTCCCACGGCCATTCCAACAACAACAACAACAACAATCAGTCCAAGGAGAAAGGAGTTTACAAAGGTAAAAATAAACTCTCTCTTGAAGAGCTTGAAACTTTTCGCAAAATTCACAAATGTTTTAAGTGTGGGGAGCAAGGACATGGCTATCGTTCTTGTCCCAAAAGAAATGCTCGCAATGAGACTCCTAGAGCTTCCACTATCGAAGCTTCAAAAAAGAGGATACTCATTGCAAAGGATCACCTCTCTCCTATGCTTGGGGAAAGGTAAGGGAGCATGATGCTTTCATCCTGTTTGACCCTGGTTCTGGTCTCAACTTCATATCAATGGAGTTGTCCACCAAGTTGGGCATTCAAGATTTTGAGATGGGAGATGCTGTAACGGCCGATGCCGCTTTCAAGGGACAACAAGCCTCCGTTACTCCCTTGATTGGGAAGTTGAGGCTTCATGTCCAAAGCTATGTCGACAAAGAAGACTTCTTCATCTCTCCTCTCCAGCATGAGGATGTTATTCTAGGGATACCATGGTTCAACCGCATGGCTGCCAACATGAAGTTCCCTGAAAGGAGAATCTACTTCACCTACAGGGGAAAGACTATGTATATAGATGCTAATGAGTTTGGTCGTACTATACCACTTGTAAATCCTCTCGCCCTTGATAAATCAATGAAAAGCTCAATTTCTGTGTACATGATTTTTGTCAAAGAATCCCAAAAAAGATCCTAATGTTTCATCAAAGGTGAATGGTAGGAATCAAGAAGAGTTAGACTTGTCTAACTTTCTAAAAGGATTCCAAGATGTGTTCATTGATGATATCCCTATGGACTTACCTCCAAAACGAGGGGATGATGACCATCGAATTGAGCTCCTATCAGGAAGCTCACCGCCTAACAAACCTCCTTATTGAGTTTCGCAAGCTCAACAAGAGGAGATCATGAGGCAAGTACAAGAATTGATAGACAAAGGAATGGTGAGGCCTAGCTCCTCTCCCTTTTGCTCTCCGGTCCTTTTAGTGCAAAAGAAAGATGGTACATACCGCATGTGTGTGGATTATCGCACACTAAATCTATGGGTTAATCGTTTCCTCTTGGGAGGAGTTGGCGATCGTTTAGTCCTCCTCTTCGTGGAGCCATAAAAAGTATTATGCTAAACTAGCAAAAAGATACTATGGTCCTTTTAAAATTTTGAAGCCAATCAATGAGGTAGCTTATCAACTCAAGTTACCTAACCAGTGGTTCATACACAATGCTTTTCATGTGAGCCTACTCAAGCCCTACAAAGGAGAACCTCCAAATGAACCAATTATTGAAGACCCTCCCGAAATCGAAGATCAAGAAGAGGTACTACAACCCGGAGCTATTCTTCGGCATGAAGACAAGGTACTACGACATGGTAAGATTATCCGACGGTATCTTATTAACTTCAAAAATTATCCTTTTGAAGATGCTAGATGGATGCAAGGAATCCAGCTTAAGGATAGTATGAACCTTGTCAACGCTTACAATGCTACATTAGAGTAACCAAATGTACACGTTTCTTTCAAATGATTAATGTTTTTGTCTTATAAGACTAATTCTCTCTTTATTGTGCACAAATTTTTAAGTAGTATGCATACTAAGAATCATGTTTGGGATGACGACGTCTCTCAAACACCATGTAGAATTTGTCACTCTACTTGGGAGGATGAAATGGACTAAAGAGCAGCCATGCTTGCGAGACAGCTATGTCTCCCAAGCACCGAATGGATTAGTCATCCATCTTGGAATGATGTCATAGGGTACAAAGGGATCCTCTACCCGCTAAGACAAATTGACTAATGGCCATGACTTTATCTCTTTTACCTCATAATCGAGGATGACTATGGTTTCAAGAGAGAGGTAATGTCATCAAATATCTAATAACTAACCAACCCAAATGATTTTCTCATATTAAACTGATCATTTAATATGGGATAATAAACGGGAACAAGGGTTAGAATATAGACATGTGCTTACGGATCTATCTCAATACGGGGCCAATGGTAAAGAGGCCCAAATGAAAGATGGTCTGCCAAAGAGCAAGGTTAACTATTGAAGCTTAAAAGACCTTGAGGTTAGCTTCATTAAAGACCTCCAATGGTTAGTGTTAAAAGTCCTTTTGACCTTAAGCAAGCTAGGGTTGTGCTTGAGGTGAGAACCTTAGGCAAGCTAGGGCTGTGCTTGAGGTGGGAACCCGATCTAAACTTAGGCAAGCTAGGGCTGTGCTTGAGGTGGGAACCCGACCTAAACTTAGGCAAGCTAGGGCTGTGCTTGAGGTGGGAACTCCACCTAAGGTGCTTGTCATGCTTGATGACTAAGGTACTTGAGGTACTTGTCACATTTAATGAGGAAGTTGCTTGAGAAGCTTCCTATGCATGGGGGGTAAGATACTTGAGTCAAAAAGAGAACCTACTCACTTAATAAGAAAGTTGCTTGAGAAACTTCCTATGCATAAAAATCTCAAAGTTCGGGGAATTCTAAAAGAGCACATGGGACACATGTCAGACTCTCACTAAGCTTAACCACATGAGTGCTTGAATGCTATTGGTTGGGCTAAAAAGGGGTCCAATGAGCTTTTACTTCCACCTAACAAATATCTAGATATTTTCAAGCTCTCTCTCTCTCTAAGGGGTAAGGAGGATACTTGTCAAAAGACTATCCATATGCTTGACTGCATGCTGGATGTGATTGGCTAAGGGGAGAGGGGTCCAATGAGCTTGTAGCAAGTAGGATTTTTTCCCAAAGCAAGAAAGGGGGGTTCTAGGGGGATATACACCATCACACACACACACACACACACACACACACACACACACACTCATTGAGACACCATTCTCACTTTGTGAAAGTTGAGGAACACCACCTCCTTCTCCAAGCTTGTGACAGTGAAAGCCTACACCAACACTCTTGGCTATGGAATGCAAATCCAACCAAGAGTCATGCTTCAATGCTTAAGCTTGCCTTCTTCTCCATCTCCATTACTATGCTATTATGTATGCTAGCAAGAAGAGTAATGATAAGTGAGGAACTACTTCTTTCTCCTATGGAATGTTTCTTCTTTCTCTTCCCTATCCTCATTCCCCGCTAGCTCTCTCCACCTTCGAAGGTGTTTGAGGCCTTGGGACTGAGGCTTGGGATAGTTAATTCTTTCTACAAAGTTTATGTTATGCTTGTGATCCATGAAGCTTTCCATCTTCATTGCATCACCAAGGTCACAAGGAACACAAAGATTGTATTGTACCAAGTCTCTCTTGATGGGAGAAACTATAGTACAAATGCCTATTGGAGGGGGGACCGGTCCTCAACTATATGAATCCTCAACTACAGTAAACACACACACACACACACACACACACACACACTAAATGAGCAAATCATGGTAAAGGGAAGAAAACATGGTGAAATATGTGAGAACTTAGTTCAAAAATTTTGCAAATTTAAAAATTCGACTATTATTTCCGGTTTGCTTCTTTGCAAGGAGGAAACTCAGTCCCTTAATAAAAGAGATATTCCTGAACAATGCTTTACCTTATATAATTCTAGTTAAACTCAACCTAATGATTTTATCATTTTCTTATTTGTTTTAGAAAGCCATCGTGACCCTTTCACTTGTTGTCTAAGTCAATGATGCGGAAGCGTAGAGTAATGGGAGAGAGAGAGAGAGAGAGAGAGAGAGAGAGAGAGAGAGAGAGAGAGAGAGAGAGAGAGGGAGTTGAACCGGCCAACTAGGCATGAATTATTGATTATACAATGGGGGTTGAGTGTTTCTTATATACTAGCCTAGGGGCCTTAAGTACCCCTCTCAGGAAATTGCCCTACCCAAGACTTTGACAAATAAGTAAAATAAATACCTAAAGCCAAAATAAATATTGGGATCACACTACTCTATTCACTTGAGATGCTTTAACTTTAACAATTTCATCCTTTGTCTAAAGGTCAACTAAAATCAGCAATTGCACTACCATTGATTTGCTTAAGGTGCATATGGTTTAAAGCAAGGTTTGGTGATACAAAAAAAGGACCAATTTTTTTTCCACCTTGTTGGTACTAATGAAAAAATGGGGACTGGTAAATTTCTTTGTGTCAAAACTTGTCAAAGTTTTTTTTAAAAAATGTTCTTCTTTATAAGATGTATTCAATGATATACAATATGATAAGTGATTTCTTTTGGGACTTCAATAAGTTGCATTGCAAAGATTTGTCATCGGTACTCTCAAGGACAACCAATTTTGTACCACTACGCCTTGCTTTCAACCATATCCATTCCTAGCCTAACAATTGAGAGGACTATTTACATTTGCAATTTTCATACCATAACACCACACACTCTACAATGGGTATTCTCCATTTGAAGTTATCTATGGTCATTCACTTCCTGCACTTGCATTTCTATTGTCCAACATAGTGCCGATTACTATTGATAATTTTGTCATTGATGTTTAGAATATCCATTTAAGTGTTCAATCTATATAATAATCATCAGAAGACCAATAAACACATGAACAAGCACAAAAGACCTTAGGTTTTTAAAGATCACGATTTTATCATGTTGAGAATTCAAAAGCATAGTATTAAATGTGTTGAAACTATTTCACTTGTGAAACTTGCTCATCCATTTTGTAGGCCATGGACAAAGTTTGGAGCAAGTTGCAAAGGTGGGAATATGTGGTCCTCCCATTCCACAGTAGGGTGAAGGTGGTCAGCTCATCTATGATCTCGTATTTATCCTTTGTGGGTCAAGTGCAACTGGAAGGATTCCCAAAACCCATGGAAAAAATCCTATTGAAAAACAACAAAGATACAGTTGCTTGGAAGTGGGCTAAATGGGATTTTATTGCTAGACCCAACAAGCAAGGAGGTATTGGGATCCTCAACCTTGCAGTGCATGTCTATGCCCAATGTACTAAATTAATGGTGACAATCACCAAACAATACTAGTCATGGGCCATCATGACATGGGACTTGATCGACAAGGCAAAACTTATCTCCCGGGGGGGCTTGTGGAAAAGGTCGGGGTTCATGAAAAAATGATGGCTCCTCAATGGGCAAAATTGAAACTAGGCAGCAACATGGGTGAGATTGTACGCAAATGCACCAAAGCCTTAGAAACACTAGAATGGGGAGAGTCAGTCAAATATTTCAAAAATTACATAGCCAATTGGTCCTCTTGGATTGGGAAGTGAATTGTTGAATCCGTTCTAGAGAGAAGTTGCCAAAAAAGTCAATAACAATGGTCTCATCCACTTGACTGAATTTTGGGAATGGGACAACATAGGATAGAAAGAAGGAGATCATGTGGCCACGCATTACAATCTTAATGGAATTGAATGACTATCAAGCCTTCAATGGTCTCAAGAGAGTGCGCTTATGCCAATTTGTGAGGCTGAATTTGACTAGAGATCGTGGCACTGGAAGAAAATATTCTGCAAACTTATGTTCAAAATAGATTGGTTCTCCCCACTTGATAAAAAATGGTAAAAGTGTTGGCCTCAATCTAGATGGGTATCATTAGCAAGCACGTCAGGACCCCCACTGGCCCCTAGCTATGAAGATCTTCCTATGAAAGGTGCTATGGGGGACCATTCCAACCAAGAGTAAGAAACTAACCAAAGGGATAGGCTCCGATAGATGCTCATGGTGCAGAGCAGCTATTGAGGATCCCCTTCACTTATTTCAAAACTATCCATTTATGAGGGTCCTAGCATGCAAATTATGTAAATAGATACAAAGACCTGAAAGATCCTGTTTTACAAGAATGACCTACTCTCGGTAGGCAAGATTTGGATTTGCACATTTTTTTTTTTGTTTTTGCTGAAACCTGTGTATCTTTGAAAAGGACCACTTGACAACAAGCTTCAATGAGATTATTCAAGAAATCAAGGAAGTGATCATATCCATAAAAAAACATAAGAACTTTGAAGACTAGAATGTAGCAATCAAAGCCCTCTTGGGTCTAGGATCTACCAAGCACCAAAATGTAACTAGCTATGTAGCTCTCACCTATCAAGGACGGTGTAGCCCCCAACCACATGAGGATAGTTGTACGTTCCTTTGTGAGTTAATCTAGCTCATCCACTCACAATTGTGAGTATGGGAAAATCGATTGCTTTTGTGATGTTCAATTAAATGCCACAAGAAGTGCCACAGGAAGAAGAAGAGGGGTTTCATTGAGCCAAGTAAAGGCATTTCCATGGAGTAATGTTTTGTCTTCAATATATGATGTAGAGTCTATCAAATGAGAGTTTTTTTGTAGATGTGTGCTTGTTGTAAGAAATGATGTCTTATTGGTTAGGTGTGCACACTAGCATTCTAACCATTGAATAATTTACTTATTTTGGACTAGAATAGAGGATTTATGTTGGTTTTTGATCGATTGATACATGACTATATCCTTGACCATCTATTAAAGAAGGAAATTGGATTTGGAGAGCTAAAAATGATTCTAACTAGGATATTTAATAGATTTTTAATCGAAAAATAGAAGTTTTTAACACTTCGGATGTAGAAGATGGCATTGGGATTAAGGCCTACTTCTATTTCAAAACGTTTTAAAGGGAGTTTTTGTAAAAACAAATTTGTCCTTATAGAACTAACAGGTTTTCCATCTTGTAAGTAAAATATTTCTTTGGGATTACAAGTGGAGACACACAAAAGGTAAAACATGTCTTGTATGAGATGCCAATTGATCACAAGCTGGGATGAAATAGCACATCTATGTGCTAGACAGACTTCTCACCCTTGTGACCCTTTTTGACCCAGCTCTAAATCAAGCGAGTTTGAGGGAAGGCTTGATTGGTTGGAGCAAAGGGAGCCACTTTGCCAAGCCAAAACTTTCATATAATATATTCCTCAAGTGATTCTCAATATCAGTAGGGTTGGGTGCTTGAGTCAAATAAGCCAATAGGAGAGCTAGTAGCCTAGAATGGCCACCCACCCTTATTGCCAATGAGCATC
Organism: Adiantum capillus-veneris; assembly: GCF_014529385.1. NCBI lineage: Eukaryota > Viridiplantae > Streptophyta > Polypodiopsida > Polypodiales > Pteridaceae > Adiantum > Adiantum capillus-veneris. The sequence goes on from NC_140933.1 coordinate 154,284,461, forward strand.
ACTAGCCATGGATGACAATGATGATCTGGTAGCCACTTTTAAGGTCAATCCTATTGAAGCAGGTAGAGCCTTGTAGCTTATCAAACAAATCTTCTACCCGAGGTACGTGAAATCTGTTTTTGATAGTGATATGGTTTAATGCGCGATAGTCCACACACATGCGGTATGTACCATCTTTATTTTGCACTAGAAGGATTGGAGAACAAAAGGGAGAGGATCTAGTCCTCACCATCCCTTTGTCTACAAATTCTTGTACTTGCCTCATGATCTCCTTTTGTTGAGCTTGTGAAACTCGATAAGGAGGTTTGTTAGGCGGTGAGCTTCCTGATAGGAGCTCAATTCGATGGTCATCATCCCTTCGTTTTGGAGGTAAGTCCATAGGGATATCATCAATGAACACATCTTGGAATCCTTTTAGAAAGTTAGACAAGTCTGTTTTTTCCTGATTCCTACCATTCACCTTTGATGAAACATTAGGACCTTTTCTTTGACAAAAATCATGTACGCAGAAACTGAGCTCTTCATTGATTTATCAAGGGCAAGAGGATTTACAAGTGGTATAGTATGAACAGAGTCATTAGAATCTATATACATATTCTTTCCCTTGTATATGAAGTAGATTCTCCTTTCAGGTAACTTCATGTTGGCAGCCATGCGGTTGAACCATGGTACCCCTAGGATAGCATCCTCATGTTGGAGAGGAGAGATAAAGAAGTCTTCTTTGTCAACATAGATTTGGACATGAAGCCTCAACTTCCCAATCAAGGGAGTAACAGAGGCTTGCTGTCCCTTGAGATCGGCATTGGTAGTTACAACATCTCCCATCTCAAAATCTTGAATGCCCAACTTGGTGGCCAACTCCATTGATATGAAGTTGTGAGTAGAACCAGGGTCAAACAAGATGAAGGCATCATGCTCCCTTACCTTTCCCCAAGCATAGAGTAACGGAGGTTTGCTGTCCCTTGAAAGCGGCATCGACAGTTACAACATCTCCCATCTCAAAAGCTTGAATGCCCAACTTGGTGGCCAACTCCATTGATATGAAGTTGTGAGTAGAACCAGGGTCAAACAAGATGAAGGAATCATGCTCCCTTACCTTTCCCCAAGCATAGGGGAGAGGTGATCCTTTTGGAGCTTCGATAGTGGAAGCTCTAGGAGTCGCATTGCGAGCATTTCTATTGGGGGCAAGAACGATAACCATGTTCTTGCTCCCCTTGAGAAGAGTTTCAAGCTCTTCAGGAGGGAGTTTATTTTTACCTTTGTAAACTTCTTTCTCCTTGGACCGATTGTTGTTGTTGTTGTTGGAATGGCCTTGGGAAGAATTTTGGGCATTAATTTTTCCCTTTGCATCACTTTTGTCTTTATTTTTCATGGGCTTGACATTCCATCTAACCCCTTGTTGGAAATTGATGCGTGAAGCAACCATGGTATGGTGGATTACTTCGCTGATAGAACCAAGACGTTGAGAGTTGACATACTCGACCATGTCCTCAGGTGATCCCGCACAGAATTGTTGCTTTTGCTCAGCAAAGTCTATCTTTTGAAAGACATCAGCCTTGAGATGTAAATCCCAAAACTTGTCCATATATTTGTGGATAGACTCATGAGAGAGAATCCTCAAACTCCGCCATTGGGTGAGCACTTTGTCCTTTGCATCGCTTGCAAGGAATTGTTTCATGATGGAAACTCGTAGAGTTTTCCCTGTCTTTGAGGCTTCGTCATTGCCACGAAGGCTAGCCCACCATTGACGGGCCAATTTTTGGAAGTGCATAGCTACATGGCGTAGCTTGGAGGACTCCATGAAGCCCTCGTCTCCAAAGGCCGCATCAAATTGTTGGATGAAGGCCAATAATTTGTCGGGAGCACCAAAGGTGCCATCATAGGTGAGAAAAGAGATACTCTTTCCTCCCTCGAGGACTCCGTGAAGCCCTCCTCTCCAAAGGCTGCATCAAATTGTTGGATGAAGGCCAATACTTTGTCGGTAGCACCAAAGGTGCCATCATAGGTGAGAAAAGAGATACTCTTTCCTCCCTCTTTGAAATTCTTGAGCTTTTGTGACCTTTGCCATGCAGGGTAAGATTTGTGGTGTCCTCCCCTCTTATATTCTCTAGGAGAATAGCCATAGCTTTCATCGGTAGAGGAGGAAAGTGAAGAAGAAGGAGAAGAGGGTGACCTCTTTCTTTCCCTTTTCTTCCTTGGTTTCCTCTCTTCCCTTTTGGAGTGATGAGGAGAAGGACTATGGGTTAACCGTTTCCTCTTGGGAGGAGTTGGCGATCGTTTAGCCTGCCTTCTTCGTGGAGCCACATCTTCGGAGGAATTTAGGGATTTATTGCTTTCTTGATATTTGGATTCCTCCTCTCGTATGGGAGAGAGTCTTCTTTTGGGGGTCTCATCAAGAGGCCTCCTAAGCTCTCTCTACTCTTGGAGAGGAAAGAAAATCCCATAAGCACGAAGTTGTTGAGTAACTTCGGCTTACAAAGCGGGGTTGCCCATATCTTGTTGCAACCTAGTGACAAGATAATTAACAAACATGGGGGCATCATCATTAGCACCTTCATGTGCAAAATCAAAGTTATCAATGTTCATTCTACTCTCTTGGTTATTGTCAGCCATGTTAATTAAACTTATGTGTTTACTTAGTGTATGCTTTGAATTCAAAACCTTAGTTACTACTCCTCTTAGCCTTTGAAAATAGGCACTTAAGTATCTACACCCACGGCTCGAATTGGTCAATTATAGAGAGTAATGGAGTGAGTTTAACATAGCGAAGTTGCCAAGGGATAGCTCCTTTCGGACTTCTTATGGTTCAATAATGGTAAAGCCGTAGGCAAGTCTAAAAAGACTCCATTATTAAGACCAAAGCTCCCGAGGTGTGCACCATCTCCCATATAGTGGGCTCAAAAAAATCGATAATAGATCCCAGTCCCACTTACCCTAATATAATTAACAAAATCAACCATTAATAGGCTACTTAAGGACCTCTCTTCTTAAGCAAGAAAAGAGAAACCAAATGCTCTGATACCAATGTAATGGAAATGGCCTATGAACTTTGAGAGTAGCGAAATTAGAAAATTAGGTGAAGCACTTTTGTGATATTACTTTATGAGAATAGTGGGTGAGCTTAGTTCATGGTAGCAACATAAACATGGTACTTAGTTAACTTGGCATGAATGATACTTTTGCAAGAGAGAGAGTTTAGAGAACATGACAATAGTTGAGGACCGGATTTATAGGGAGCCGGTCCCCCCGTCCATAGGCATTTGTATTATAGTTTCTCCCATCAAGAGAGACTTGGTACAATACAATCTTTGTGTTCCTTGTGACCTAGGTGATGCAATGAAGATGGAAAGCTTCGTGGATCACAAGCATAACATAAACTTTGTAGAAAGAATTAACTATCCCAAGCCTCAGTCCCAAGGCCTCAAACACCTTCGAAGGTGGAGAGAGCTAGCGGGGAATGAGGATAGGGAAGAGAAAGAAGAAACATTCCATAGGAGAAAGAAATAGCTCCTCACTTATCATCACTCTTGTTGCTAGCATACATAATAGCATAGTAATGAAGATGGAGAAGATGGCAAGCTTAAGCATTGAAGCATGGCTCCTGGTTGGATTTGCATTCCATGGCCAAGAGTGTTGGCTCTCACTTCTCACAAGCTTGGAAAAGGAGGTGGAGTTCCTCAACTTTCACCAAGTGAGAATGATCCACAAAATGAGTGTGTGTGTGTGTGGTGTATATACCCCAGCACCCCCCTTGCTTGCTTGGGACGAGCTGTAGCTTTTACACATGTTTCAAGCTCATTGGACCCCTCTCCCCCTAGCCAATCACATGCAGCTTGCATTCAAGTACATGGGTAGTCTTTGGACAAGTGTCCTCCTTGCCCCCTAGAGAGAGAGAGAGCTTGAAAATATCTAGATATTTGTTGGATGGAACTAGAAGCTCATTGGACCCCTCTTTAGCCCAACCAATAGCATTCAAGCACACCATGTGGTTAAGCATAGGGAGAGTTTGACATGTGTCCCATGTGCCCTTTGAGAAAAGGGGTGCCCTTTGGGTGAGTGGAAGGTTAAGTCAAAGATTCCCTTAACTTTGGGACTTTCATGCATAGGAAGCTTCTCAAGCACCTTCCTCATTAAGTTTGTAGGGTCTCTTTTTGACTCAAACACCTTACCCCCATGCATTGGAAGCTTCTCAAGCACCTTCCTCATTAAGTATGACAAGCACCTCAAGTACCTTAGGCATCAAGCATGACAAGCACCTCAAGCACCTTAGTCATCAAGCATGACAAGCACCTCAAGCACCTTAGGTCGGGTTTCCACCTTAAGCTCAACCCTAGCTTACCTAAGGTCAAAGGCAAGTTTAGGTCGGGTTCCCACCTCAAGCTCAGCCCTAGCTTGCCTAAGGTCAAAGGACTTTTATCACTAACCATTGGAGGTCTTTAATGAAGCTAACCCTAAGGTCTTTTAAGCTCCATTAGTTAACCTTGTTCTTTGAAATACCATCTTTCATTTGGACCCCTTTTCCATTGGCCCCGTGTTGAGATAGATCCGTAAGCACTTGACTATATTCTAACCCGTGTTCCCGTTTATTATCCCACATTAAATGATCAGTTTAATATGAGAAAATCATTTGGGTTGGTTAGATATTATATTTAATGACACAAACACACACACACACACACACACACACACACAGATCTTTTTGCGCATCTGTCATGGGGGAGAGAGAGGGAGATATTTTACTCTTTGCAGGCATTCTTTGCATCCTCCGTATCTCACACCTCACAAATCCAAAACTTCTCACGAATCCAAGTAGCAAGCTGGTCTGTCACCTAGTGGTGCTTGGTGGCAAGTGGCGAGAGGGACATCAGGGTGGTAGACCGTGCACCCTTTGCCAGAGGTGAGGTGGAGAGGGAGCAATGGCGAGAGAGGGCGGGGCGCAAAGCGGGTAATGGCGGCTTCATTAGGGGGAATGTTATAAGGTTAGACTTGTGGAAAAAGGTTATGCTTGAAAGAAGGACATTGAATTTAAGGAGACTTTTGCTCCCATTTACCGTATGACTACCTTTGATAACATTTGTGCAATGGTAGCTCATAATAGTTGGAATGCCCATTAATTACACATTAAGATTGAAATTTTGAATGATGATCTGCATGATGTGTGCAGTACAATGTTGCGGTTTCACTCATCAACAAGGGCATGACAACAAGGTGTGCATATTGAAAATGGCTTTGTATGGTTGAAAGCAAGCTCACGTGCTTTGAGAAAATACATGCTTATTGGTTGCACATGGTTTTTGAGATATTCTAGCTGATAGCACTTTGTATGTCAAGCATGCGGATGATGTGATTTTGATAATTATTCTCTTTGTTGCTCATTGGACCAAATGATGGACATATTATTGATGTTAATGTTGATTTGAATGCCCCTTGTGAATTGTCAAATTTTGCGCTTCTATATCATTATTTGGCTAGATAGAGTTTTAGTGTGATAGAGGTATTAATTTGTGTATTAACAAAGTACATTGAGATATTGATGCATATAGTTGGCTTTGAGGACTGCAAACCTATTGCCACTAATGAGGAGACATGTTTCAAGCTTAGTCTTGATGATGCTAGATAACAATTTGATGTCACTTTGTATCAACAAGCTATTGGTTTCAGGGTTTATCTATGCATCAAGAGATCAAATGTTTAGTATGGATTCTCCCATGTGAGCAGATTATGCATAGTCTAAGGTCTAAGAATTTGGAAGGTAGCTTGGCAAATCTTTTGCTACTTGAGTGGCTTATACAAGTTGGTTTTTAATCTCAAGAGGAGATCATTACCACGAGATTTAACCATCATTTGGAGAGGTGTCATTGTCAAATCGTGACTTAAGTTCCATATCCACTACTAAAACAAGGTATAAATGCAAACCTTTTAACGAGGATAATGTACAAAGAGGTAGAATCGAACCTATAGAGCGCAACCGGTGCCCAATCCATGCAAAAGAGCTTTTTCCGCTCCCCACCGCTCACAAAACAGTGTTCGGGAAAAATCATTTTTTCAAACATACAAATTTCCTTTCTTTGAATTTTCCAAGAGGAAATCTTAAAAGATTAGGTTTATTTTTTGGGTTTTTACACTACTTTTCTCCATTTTGGGGCAAATTTTATCCTTTTCCCCTTGCTCTCAACAGTCATTTTTAAAACTGAAAACGGCACGATATTAAATCTGAGACACATTTTTGCCCGAACATTGCTCCTTGGGTATGCATTGAGACACCCCCACCACGATTGTGTTGTGCGTGTGCACACCTGACATTGAGGTTTTCCAAAAATATCTCTCCCCAAGTGTCCCTCGCTTCACTTTTCCAAAAGGATAAGATCCACCCTTTTCTCAGTAGATACCCTCTAATAAGCCCCAAACTCAAAAGGATCTCCAGAGATGCTCACCCAAAAGTAAAATTGGCAGGGTCCGCTGGCCTACTGGAGGACTCAAAACTTAATATTAGGTTTTTAGCATCCAATCAGAGGCTTGGTTTCTAAGGACATGTACACTCCAAATTTGACACAAGATAGCCTCAACTTCTAGATATTGTTGAACTTAGGAAATGCGTTTTGACACATTAGCATGCATAATTTCGATTGTTGCTCTCATTGCAGCATGGCGTAGAATTCCAGGTGATGAGGTGGGAACATTTTACTGGTTGCATGCCAAAATTCCACCTGCTGAGTTGCAACCATGCGATTTGAGAAGGCTGAATCCCATGACGACTGCTGATGTCTCCAACATTTGTCGGCCACATCCATGAATTCCATTGTGAAAGCTGCTGTCAATGGACAGCTCAGATGATGCCTTGCCCTCCGACCCTCGACTCTAACGAGTTTGGAAATTCTAGATTCCATGCTTCTTTCTTTTTCTTGGTTTAGTACACCTTTCCTTCACCTATAGTGGCTTCATAATATGTTTCTTTTGCATAATGCCGAACTAAGCTTTTATTTTAGCAAGGTACTATCAATTTGTGTGTGTGTGTGTGTGTGTGTGTGTGTGTGTGAGAGAGAGAGAGAGAGAATTTTGTGCTTTCCAATTCTTCAACGTTGGCATTCTCAAAGAGCTAGACTAGTAAAACGGTCCCTCTTACCCTCAAACCCCTTGCTCTTACTTAGCATCTCAAGATGCAAGCGTATGTGATTGCATCATAGAGACACCCACATCCGTTGAAAATAGCGCAGAGCTTCTTGGCCTTGTCCAAGTTGGGCATATCCCACAATGAGTGCATTTTAAGAGACGACATCCCATAGATTAAGCTCCTCATGGACTTTTTGTGCTTTATGAAGTGCACCACATTTGGCATACATGTCGACCAAGGAAGTGCCAGGGTTCAAGGTTTTTACACTAAATTTCTCTACATGTTGTAGGTTTTCTCAAGTTCAAATTTAAAATTTAGAGGTAAATACCAAAATTTGTAGGTGGGATTACATTAAACCTGGTTTTTTTACTCTGCAAGTCCCACCATCAGCAGAGCTCTGTATCGATGCAAAGTAGCGCATCTAAGCTTCTCTTCCCCCATGTTTATTTGTCTGCTGCTCTGTCGATGATGAGTTGTAGAGTAATGCCTCAATTCCTCCTCCTCCTCTTGGCTTTTGAAATTGAGTTTGCTCTGTGTTTTCCTGGCTTCAAGTCTAGTTTACCCCGTCACTAGATTGTTTTTGTCATGTGGGGGAAGGGAATCGATGATGGTAGTGGTAGACATTTGTTTGTGTGTGTGTGTGTGTGTGTGTGTGTGTGTGTGTGTGTGTGTGTCTCCCTACATCGTTAGCTTGTAAAGCTTGCAGGTCACCGCAAGGAGCTTGCAACGTGGGAAGATGGGGGGCGGGGCATGGATATTGTTCCCTTTGGAGTAAAAAATGTTGATAATTGGAGTCTGGACCTTACTTGGTCAGTGGAAGATTTCAACTTTAACGAAAATCCACGTTTCAAAGTACCGCTCAAAATTAGAGATAAAATTAAACTTTTGTCCACCCACTGTCATATATCCATGACACCTTATCATGCGAGCTCAGCAATCCTACCGGTGTTCAACACGCCTTTTGCACCTATAAGTAGTGCAAGCACGATCCCCATCTCCTTG
>NC_140933.1:154309632-154624632 GCF_014529385.1 Adiantum capillus-veneris
TTCTTTGAACTCTCTATCTCCGTAGGAAACTATCCCAAGAAGATCTCAAAGATCTATTTGACGAGGAGAGTTGAACTCAAGACCTTTTATTCAAGAGGAAAATGGTTGCAGGTATGTTGCACACATTTTAAAAAAGAGTTATTTTGCCGAATCACGAAAGATGTAGTTGAATAGCAGGATGGACGCAGGTGGCTGCAAGAGCCAGGATGCGGCAGCAAAGGAGTGCACATGCGTGCGCAGGTGGCGAGTGCAAGGCCAAGAGGAGAGGCGTGACAGTTGAGGAGTGCACAGGCCTCTGTTGCGGACATGCCCTGCTCATTGTTTTTTTTAGTATTGATATGGTGTTCATTTCCGGAGGACAAGGCATTTTGGTGATTGTTGTGTGCCAATTCCTTCTTATGGTAGGACCTGAATATACAAGGTAGTGTGGTATCGAGACACTAGAGCCATTAGGAATCTTATTTCAAGGTGGCATAAACTATCCGGGGAGTTTCCTGTTTGATCCTTTGGGGTTAATCGAGGATCCACTTACCCTTGAATAATTTAAGGTGAAGAAGATAAAAAATGGGCGCTCTTGCCATGGTACCATGGTTGGGTTTCTATGTGCAAGTAGCAGTTACAAAGAAGGGGCCTCAAGAGAACATACTTGACCACATTCGAGTTCCTTTTCGCAAAACATTAGCGGCCAATATTTTCTCTACATTTTGAGAAACCCGTTTTTTAAATGGTTATTATGTTGCACACATGCCTAGCGGTGTAAAAGATGCAACATATTGGGAGATAAGGTGACTTGGTCTCTGGTCTTTTCTATGCACTATGTGTGCACATATTGGTTTCTTAGTACCAGAGAGAGAGAGAGAGAGAGAGAGAGAGAGAGAGAGAGAGAGAGAGAGAGAGAGAGAGAGAGAGAGAGAGAGAGAGAGTTCTTGTTCATCGCCACATAGCTTCCTAGGATCCTCTACACATTGCCGGAGGGCCTGACTTGATGGTTAGAGCACGCATGTCCTCTCCCCACCCGGCCACCAGGGTTCAAACCCGCTTTTGCTTAACTTGAAGTGATTGAGTGGTAAATTCGTAAAGCTAAGTTTTTTTACAAGCACTATCTGCATTTGGGCAATTCCGACGTCAACAGCTCAAGCTCCTCGCATAAGTTCACGCTTCCCTGTGTGCGTGTTCCTTCCAAAGCCGATCAAGTAGGCCTTTGATTCCCCTCTCAAAGCTTTACTGCTGGAACTAATGTATCGAGTCTGCTTGAAATGGGGAGGCAAGGCTTTCGACATCTGCACGAGAAGAGCTCCCAACTGCAGCGCCATCTCAGCGGCAGTGTAGCAAGCGGCATCTCTCCTCTCCCTTAGAGCAGGTATTATCCACTGTGGTCTGTTTGCTCATTATTGGCTGCAGATCTGCACTTTTTTAAAAGGTTATTTCTGCGCTATTTGAAAGGTTGTTATCTGTCATTATGCATTATCAAACAGAATATGAAGGGAAAACTAGAGTGCTTCGTTGCCCATATTGGCATCTTGCGTATAGCCACAGGCCTTCAAGATGCATGCATATGTGATTGCAGCTGGAGAGAGGCCGTCGCTTGGAGTCCGCTGAAAACAGCCGAGAGCTTTCTGACCCTGCTCCTGTTGTGTGTGAGGCACTCGCTTCGCATTTGCTGAAAACACCCTAGAGCTTTCGAGCCCCGCTTTCATTGCGCACTTCCCACGATCAGTGCTGACATTCCAAACACAAAGCTCTTGAAGCAATTTTTTTGCTTTCTCAAGCGCACAACATTAGGCATACATATCGACCAAGATAGTATCAAGCACGGCATATTTTTTGACAATGTAATTTTTATGCCCATATCAGCATGTTGAGTAGAGCGACATGCCTTCAAGATGCTTGTGTAGGTAATTGGACTTTGAGAGTTCTGGACCTGCTCTTGTTGCGCAATCCCGCAATTAGTGCAGTCCTTGGAGGAGGTGACATTCCGGATAGGAAGCTCCTCCTGCACTTTTTGTGCTTTCTCAAGCACACCACATTTGGCATACATATCAACCAAGACAGTGCCAATCACGACATCTTTTTTCAACAGCCTCTGACTAACAATATATTCCCACAATTAGTGCCTTACAAGAGCCGACATTCCGGACAGCAAGCTCCTCAAGCACTTTTTATGCTTTCTCAAGCGCACCATATTTGCCATGCATATCGAGCAAGATAGTGCTTCCTTGCCACACGATACCACTAAAACTGATGTGAATTTTTGTGTTTTTCCAAGCGCACCATATTTGGCATGCATATCGAGCAAGATAGTGCCAAGCACGACCACTTTTTTCAATAGTCTCTGACTTACTATGAAGTTTTGTGCCCATATCAGCGTCTGTGTGCAGCCACATGCCTTCGAGATACAAGCATAGGTGATTGCATCTGGACAGAGGTCCTCGCTTTGCATCCGCTGAAAACAACCTAGAGCTTTCTTTCCCTGCTCTTGTTGTGTGTGTCCCACAATCAGTTTTCACGCGGTTCCGAGTAGTAAGCTCCTTGAGCACCTGTCGAAAACAACCCAGAGCTTCCTTGCTGGGCATATCCTACAATTCGTGCATTCCAAAAGACGACATCCCGCACCACATTTGGCATACATATCGACCTAAGCATTGCCAAACACGCAATTTTTTGCAACAGTCCTTGACTAACAATATCAAAGTGAATTTTTAAGCCCATATTAACATCTTGCATAGAGCCACATGCCTTCAAGATGCACGTGTAGGTGATTGCATCTGGATAGAGGCTCTTGCTTTGCATCCGCTGAAAATAGCCTAGAGGTTTCTGTCCCTGCTCCTAGTGTGCATATCCCACAATTAGTTAACGTCGTTTCGAATAGTAAGCTCCTCAAGCACCTGTTGAAAACAGCGCAAAGCTTCATGGCCTGGCCCTTGTCGGGCATATCCTGCAATCAGTGCGTTCCAAAAGACGACATCCTGCAGCACATTTGGCATACATATCGACCAAGGCATTGCGAAATTTTTTTGCAACAGCCCCTGACTAACAATTTCAGAGTTAATTTTTAAGCCCATGTCAGCATCTTGCGTGTAGCCACATGCATTAAAGATGCACGCTTATGTGATTGCATCTTGAGAGAGGCCCTCGCTTTGCATCTAGTGAAGACAGCCAAGAGCTTTCTGGCCCTGCTCTTCTTGCGCACATCTCGCAATCAATGCTGACATTCCAGATAGGAAGCTCCTGAAGCAATTTTTGTGTTCTCTCGAGCGCACCACATTTGGCATACATATCGACCAAGAGAGTGCCCACATAGCTGACAAACGTTAAAAAAGAGGACAATCACATGGACGCTCAGCCATCTCTTGTTGTGCACATTCCGGAATCATTGCATTCATTGGAAGTGGTGGCATTCCGGATAGGGAGCTCCTCAAGCACTATTTGTGCTTTCTCAAGCGCATCACATTTGACATACATATTGACCAAGGCAGTAGGTGATTGCATCTGGAGAGAGCCCTTCGCGAAGCTATGTGCTGCTGCTCTAAAATCACTGCGTGAAAGCGAGGCGTCGATAAAAAAGATGAGCAAAGGAACGATCATGTGCCACATGACATGCGTAGAGCCACATGCCTTCAACATCCTGCATAGGTGATTGCATCTGGAGAGAGACCCTCGCTTTGCATCTGCTGAGTGGCACACATATCGACAAAGACAAAGCCAAGCACGACTTCTTTTTTCAACAGCCTCTGAATAACAATATAATTGTGAATTTCTGTGCCAATATCAGCACCTTGCGTAGAACCATATGCCTTCAAGATGCATGTGTAGAGCCACATGCCTTCACCATGCTGCATAGGTGATTACAGTTGGAGTACAACTTTCTACCCTGCTGCAATCAGTGCATTCCAAGAGTCCATGCTGCTCTGACTCACTGCGTGAAAAGCAAGGCATCAATAAAAAAATATGCATGCGTAGGTGATTGCATCTGGAGAGAGAGCCCTTCTCTTTGCTATGTGCTGCTGCTCTAAACTTACTACGTGAAAGTGAGGCGTCGATAAAAAAGATGAGCAAAGGAACGGTCATGTGCCACATGGGAGGACGAGAAGCCAGATTTTTGAATGGGACTGCTACGCTAACGAAGTAATAACAAAATAAAACCAAGAATAGAGCTTCTTCATTAAACTTTGTGTGGGCTAGATAGAGCCATGTCACGTGACACATCCCAACCCTGTGTCCGTGGACAAGCTACACCATAGTAGGGCTTCCGTCAAGTCCAGTCAAGTTAGATTAGAAGTGATCCGGCACTTTTGTGAGTCTATTCGTAGACCGTGCATGCTTAGTCACTCAGTGTAGATGCATATCCTCTGGTTGCACCATGCATAAGCATAAGCATTTCCATTAGATTCCATCAGAGTTAGTTTGGGGATTTTTCAGATGACTTTATCCCATTTTTCCCTATTTTTGACATTTTTCACTATTTTATTAAGTGACTTTTGTTGGGTACTCAGTAGGGCAAATTGGGTAAGTTAATTTATAAGCAAACCCAAGTTCACACAAATTGGCAGATGAGCCAAGGAGCACAGCAGGCTACCAAGCGACAGGTGTTCCCTCCCTCTCTCAACAAGACCCTCTCCAAGCTTCTTGGTGAGGCCCATCCCCCCGCATCATCAGCCTATTGGTGTCGCCCTATCTTCTTGCATTGCCTAGTGCTTTCCCCCCTTGAAGCTATCGCCAGCAACTTGAAGATTCAACGTTTTTCCATCAAGTTACTAACGCCATGCAGTTCCTCATCAGACTCAGCGTTTTGGCTATCCCTTGGCAGCAGTACCCAGCCATTACTAACGCTAGCAATCAGTGGCAGATCTGCAGAAATTCAACATTACAAACGCAAGGAAAACCCTCAGTTGCAGCAACATTTTCACCATCAGTCGCAGTAGACGATCCACAGCCGGTAAGGGTAAATTGATACTTGCAAAACAGTTCATTTTCAGCAAGAAGGGCTCTGCTGTGGTAGCGTTTTCTTAGCCAAGATTCTCCCCCAAAAACGCAGCCTAAGGATACAGGGAACCTAGCGTTTCTTTAGCAGTCATTTGCAGCCATTACACCCGCAAGAAACAACCCATTTCCAGCCCCGAAAGAGTCCAATTTCAGCCCGAAACAGTCCAAGAAATTCAGCGTATCGAAGAACCACAATTTCAGCCCAAGTCGTCGCCGTCATCGTCGTCGTCGTCATCGGCATAGTCCCATTGCATCAGTCCATTGTATACGCATTGTACAACCTTTGTGCAATCAAGTAGACCACTCTCGCCGACGAGAGTGGGGCCTTCGGAGGAGGGTTTTACAACCTCTCGGTGTCGTATTTCTTCTCTCTCCTTCTCTCAGTCTCATTCACTTGCACGCACAAGATCCACTCACTTTGTTCATGATCACATCACTCTCTATAAGACGACTTTGCTGCTTCACACAAGTCTAGGGCACTATAGCTAGTGTCTCCGGGCTAGCCACCCATAGTCTAGGTTGTATCTTGTCCGGTCACCCGAGTTTGGGTTTGCTAGCCACCCACTAAATGCAAAGCAAATAGATTGGAAAATTTATATATTAATTTATATCAATCGATTCATTATGGATACAATATACTTAACGGAAGTCCTACCACAACCAAATAAATCACCACTTATTGAGAAAAAAATTGTTAGAACATCAATTGTATATTAATTAATGTATTTTTTAACTATTCACAAGCAGCAAGCGACAAACGGGGAGGCAAGGCGAGGCACCCTCACGCGAGGTGGGGCACGAGGAGGCGTAGGCTTTAGACAATTGGCAAGGAGGGATGCCATGCACACAATTCTATAGTCTCAATTTGTCACATGGTCATATGGCTTGACCGGGTGTGCCATCTTGAGCTATCGATTTTACCTTCAGTTTTTCTAGCTATCCATATGTCTTGACCGGGTCTCTTGAGCTATCCATTCTTACCAAATGTGTAGTTGTGCATGTTTTAACTTTTTACTATAAAGAGCTTTAAATATTTTAAGATCGTTAGTTTCCTTTTACATGTAGTTACAAATTCTATAGTCTCAATTTCCCACATGGTCGTATGGCTTGACCGGGTGTGTTATCTTGAGCTATAGTTTCTTGCCAAGACACGTTTAGCATAACTTGGATCTATGTGTCACACATACACAATGTCTTCATTTTGCATATAGTTACAAATATAGTTTCAATTTGTCACATGGTCATATGGCTTGACCGGGTGTGCCATCTTGAGCTATCGATTTTTACCTTCAGCTCTTCTAGCTATCCATATGTCTTGACCGGGTCTATTTGAGCTATCCATGCTTACCAAATGTGTAGTTGTGCCTGTTTTTACTATAAAGAGCGTTAAAGATTTTAAGATCGTTAGTTTCCTTTTACATGTAGTTACAAATTCTATAGTCTCAATTTCCCACATGGTCATATGGCTTGACCGGGTGTGTTATCTTGAGCTATAGTTTCTTGCCAAGACACGTTTAGCATACCTTGGGTCTATGTGTCACACATACACAATGTCTTCATTTTGTATATAGTTACAAATATAGTCTCAATTTGTCACATGGTCATATGGCTTGACCGAGTGTGCCATCTTGAGCTATCGATTTTTACCTTCAGTTCTTCTAGCTATCCATATGTCTTGAGTGGGTCTCTTGAGCTATCCATTCTTACCAAATGTGTAGTTGTGCCTGTTTTTACTATAAAGAGCGTTAAAGATTTTAAAATCGTTAGCTTCCTTTTACATGTAGTTACAAATTCTATAGTCTCAATTTCCCACATGGTCATATGGCTTGACCGGGTGTGTTATCTTGAGCTATAGTTTCTTGCCAAGAAACGTTTAGCATACCTTGGGTCTATGTGTCACACATACACAATGTCTTCATTTTGTATATAGTTACAAACATAGTCTCAATTTGTCACATGGTCATATGGCTTGACCAAGTGTGCCATCTTGAGCTATCGATTTTTACCTTCAGTTCTTCTAGCTTTCAAAGTGAAATATGGTATATCAATGTGTCACATTCGGATAATGCAAGAGCCTTGATGTAATAGTTTGAAATAGAATCGAAAATATCTATATATATGTAGGTTGACTTGAATGCTTCTTCTTTTTTAATAGGATATCATTATAGTCATTATGGCAGAGGGTAAGAAGAAGGCATTTATTCAGTCTCTAAGGTCAACTCTCTGCAAGGTGATTAGTGAATTACCGGAGAAGCAGGTGCAAAGTATTGTGCAAAATGAGACACTCATAGACAAAATGCTTGAAAAAGCAATCGTAAGTGCGGTCTCCAATGAAACCTTTGTTATAAGCAAAGACAAAGCTCGCTAGTCTGCTTATATTATCATTGGTAACATGGAAAAGTGCGCCCATGATTTATATGAAGCTCTTCCCGAAGGTGTTCAATTGATAAAGCTCAAGGCTTGGGATTTGGCTTGGCATGCAGAAAGAGAGAAGAGTAAGCGTGCCAAAGACATAGATACACAATTTGTGTTATCTAAAAAGCTACGAAAGGAGCAAGTCGACCATGCCCAAGAGAAGATGGTTTCAGAGATAGAATGCCATGGACATCCAATTGTAAACTCTCTGCAGAGGTCTGTGAGAAACTCGGATTGTACTTGACACTTGGCATACCACATGATACTATCACCTACTTACAGAACTTGGGTGTCGGCTCCTTTGGTACATGCTTCCAAGTAAGAATTGATGGTATTTCGTATTTTCCAAGAGAAAACACGTATGCAGCGAAGCAGTATCGAGGAATGCCTGGACAAAAATTGAAGTCTTTCAAGGATGAGGTCAGCTTTGATCTTCGACACAAGGGGATTGTGCGTAGTATTTCACATACATGCAATGAGCCTTTGATAGCCATTTTTCCTTACTTCAATGGAGGAAGCATTGGAAAAATAATGCACATTCTACCTTTTGAGAAAGGTACCTTTAGCCGAATTGTGAAGAAGGAAGAGAAAGCTAGCACAGGTTCAAGTAAAGGTAAGATGACTAAGTTGAATCAAGGAGAATTAACTCCAGTCATGGCCTTTGCGAACAATCTACCAAATATCATAGCTGCCTTGACACACACAATGGCCTATACCCATCAATTGGGCGTTGTTCACTGTGACCTGCATCCTTTCAATGTTATGCTGGATTTTACTAGGGATTCAGATCCTCGAGTTGGCATCATTGATTGGGGATCAGCAATGAGGCCTGTATCAGAGACGACAATCACTCAATTGTTGTCAAAGCAAAGCCCATAAGCATAAACCTTGGATTGCTCCAGAGCTATGGAAGGACACACATAATGACCATGTGTATACCAAAGAGATTGATGTCTATGCATTAGCATGGCTTATTGATCAAATGGTCAAGTTTTGTAGAGAGTTGTCTATGGAATACAATACCGATTGGCTAGCATCTCGTTCAGCAAGTGAAGCATACCATATTCAAGATATTTGTAAAAGCTGGGTATCTTCTACAAGAAAAGAATAGAAAATCATTTGAAGAATTGTATACAGACTTAACCCACATGCACTTGGATGGGAATAAATGTCTGCGGCCATTGGTAGAGATGATGCCAGCTTTTTATTGAGTTAAACTCTTTTGCCTTGTAGCAAAATGTTAGCCATCAAAAGTGTAACTTTCTTTTGGTTGGTCATCAAAAATGTACTTCTTTTGTCGGTAATTACACTAATCTTTGTCGATTCTTTTTCAAGGCAAGCTCGAAAGCTAGCTAAGATTCTGTAGAAAGTTGGAAAAACGCCCTCTATTGGAGATTGTAAACCCTTTGTTTTATATGCTTAAAGTGTTTTATATGCTCGAGTATCAAAGAGTTTTATATGCTTCAATCCTTTTTTTTGGGTTATACTCAAAATTTTGAGTGGTAGTGTTGTATCAATTCAATAACGAATCTACATTAAGTCTTAAGCTGTAGGTTGTCTTTCAACGACTCAAAGATTCCTTTCTTTTCAAGTTTTTTTGAAGTAGCAGAGATGGACATTGTGAGTGAGGATGTAGTTACAAATTATGTAGTTGTTTGCAAGTATTCTTGTTTATGAATGGGGCTTGTCTTTACAGATAAGCAAACTCGGGTATGGCCATCAAAGAGATTGTGATTAACCTCAATGAAGGGATAGGACAAACAAACACACTTGGTTTTGTTATGGGGAGAGAGGGAGCTACATATAGGGAGATTAGAGAAGAGATTGACTCTGGTGGTTTAGCTTCAAATGACTATAGATTTCTTGGAGGCTCACGTATGTTACCAATAAGTGAAAAACAAGAGGAGATATGGAAGGTGACCAGTGATGAGGTGACAATAGAGTACAAAATTGGTGTTGCATCCCCTGCAAAGCGTCCTAGGGTAGATTCTAGTGGTGCATCTAATGAGGTGGATGGGAGATTCTCAACGTATCAGGCAGCAACAAGTGAGACATGTCCCTTTAGTTCCTCGCTCAATGCTTCTGTGGAAGAGAGAGAAGGAGAAGTTCGTATGAAGAGCATTCTTGCTACATGCTCCCAAGTCAAGAAGTGGGAACAAGATGTGAAGACTGCTAAAGAGAAGTTGCGATTCAAAGGGCACTCTGATAGGTTTACTCTAATGTCAAAGGATAAAGATGGGAGGGCTTTGTTTCAAATCTGGTGCAAAGAATGCGAGATTGCATATGGACAGGGAGGTCCAGATACCATATACAATTTTATGAATTCACACTTAAAGACCATAAGTCACATGCGATCCATGGGTCTCCATGAAGCAAAAAGGTCGGACTCCCACACTGCAAGCCTAGAGGATCAGATTATTACTAGAAACAAAGAGAAGGTGGTTGAGGCAATGGAGGAGGTCAATGCATTTGCAGAAGAGAGGAAATCAGAATTTGAATTGGTGCTTGAGACAATTGATGACTATAAGTCTACCTCTAAAGTCTTTATAAAGTGCAATGTTGATGGAAAATGGATCCCCCTATTTCCAAAGACAGGGTCTATCAAACAATGCATGATAGAGCACACAAAGTCAAAGGTACATATTTAAGCTAGTGCTCCAAGTTTGCATGAAGGGACAAAGAAGGTTGGTCGTCCAAGTTCCCGGTACCTGATGACCATCAGAAGGAGTTGACTGGATTTTTCAAACCAATCTCAGGTAAATTGCATTATTGACATTTTTATTAGTATCGTAGATCTTTTGTTGACAAGCTTGATGAATGTGTGTTGTCCTTGCTAGTATGTTCCGGGAAGTCATCGAGTGCACCAGAAAGAAATGAAGGTGAAGGTATGCCATTCTAAGTATCTCTTTGTCTTTTTCTTGTACCACTTTTGAAGCAGTTTCTGATAAAAAAGACTTTTTTTGTTCTTTGTTTTCCTTTTTTTCCAAATAGAAGAAAAGATATATTCAACACTATGTTGGGGATTTTGGCAAAAATCATTCACATTTGGAGGAAACACAATTGACCTAAAACCATTTTTAGATGATAGTAGAGGGGGGGCAAATTGGTTTTGTGAACCAAACACCATAGCAACGTTATATAAGGATCAATGCGTCATTGACATATCTGGAACTTTTCGTCACAAAAATTGCAGCAGAGTAAGCATACTGGGAATGCCATTTGATGGGCTAATGTGTTCAAATTGTGCCTCCATTCCCAAGGAACGAGATTTTCAAATGAGAGTCTATCGCCAATCCCAGGCAACACATAGTCGAGGGCTTATAGATACAGGTTTCGGCAGAAGACTCGATTACATGACTAACTCAAAGATTCTTGGCATAGCATGATCTAGGTGTATCCTAGTTCGAAGACTTAAGAAGCAAATGTGGTTCACAAAAACCAAAGTTGCAGCATTAAGTGTAAGAGTCAAGAACCTTCATGATACTGTCTCTGAAGCTTTGGGAAGAGGAGATGTGAAAAAGTTTTGTATGGATATAATCAATGCGCACAACCTCAGTTTGTTTGAGGGAAAGCACGCATTGTGGAGATTTCTCATGGATATCTCGCAAAACATTGGAAGAGATCCCCGAGGCAAGAGATACTCTGACACAACAAAGAGTCTCTTTGAAGCTGTTAAATTGTGGGGAGGTACAAGAATGCACAACTTTCTCTCTTTGAACCTTGGGGGACCTCATATTTCAACCACTATGAGGGCAACAAGGAAGTCCATATGTTATAAAACAGCGGTCAGGGAGGATATATTTCAACATGTGGCTGAGGTTTATAAGCATCAAATGGGTAGAAACAACATCCCGATGGGTAGGGTTCCTGTTATTATTGCCGAAGATGAGACTGTTATAAAGAGGATGGTCAGGTGGAATGCAAGGGATGATGAACTTGTCGGCTTTTGTGGAAGGAAACAAGAACACAATTGTGTACTAGATTTTGTGGTGGTCGTTGGTTCTGGTGAAGTCGGGTACAACAACGTTGTTGAGGCGTTCCACGCTAATATTATTGCTCACTATGCACGGGTTCTTATTGCAAATCCACTTATTCATTGTCTACCAAAGCTTGTCCTGGTGGTCCAGCTGACATGTAATCGATTTAATTCAAATTTTATCAAAGCACAGTGGGATGCAGTAGCATTGCTTTGGAATCGTCATCTTAAAAACATTGTAGGTCCTTTGATTGGTCATGCTTCTGATGGGGATGCTCGAAGAAGGAAACTCATGAGAGATGACTACACTTCTCAAGTGGGTATTCGATTCTCTATTCCTTGGAAGGGGTGGCCATTAACAGCGAGCATAAATTATGATGGAAGTATCTTGGGATTGCATGACTCGGACTTCATTCATAATGGGAAAAAGTTGGTTAACCCTTTAGATAATGCTTCTAGAAGACTTGTCCTTGGCAAGGATATCGCTACATTGAATCATGTTGCTCTTGTATATCAACATTTTAAGGTTGATGAGCATGGATTGCAAGAGGGTTATGTGGAGAGAAAGGACAGGCAAAACTGGAGATCATCCCAAAGATTGGCAGGACGTAAGGTGCAAGCGCGTCTGAAGGATTTGCGCATTGGAAGTCAATTTCAGCAAGAAAGAACACTTGGAACAGAAATGTACCTTTCAATAGTAGCTTCATATATTGATATTTTTTTGTCTCCAACTCTCTCATTATTTGAGAGAGTGAAAGCTTCTTGCAAGGTTTCCTTGTTTTTCAGGTACTCAGTGTTTAGACAAGGTGCCATTCTTTATGTTTGCCATTAAAATAAGACAATAGCTATTCATTTTGTAAGAAATATCTAACGTTGTTTTTTTAGGATGTGGCGCACTTGGATCATGAAACAAGCGATATACACTCTCAAGGAGAATTTCATTAGCAAAGAAACATTCCTTGATATTCAGCTCTCTTATCACTTTATAGTTCTTCTAATCAAGCTATTCAGAGAAAAGTATACACATCTAGAGGTTCCTTTGTCTGCAACAGGGTCAGACACTTGTGAAAATTTCTTTAGCAAAGTTGGCTGTATGGTTAGAAATGAGAGGAGTTATGATGGAGTTGATTTGTTAAGCAGTGCTGGTGTGCTAAACAGGATCGCCGAGATTCAATCAAGCTCCATGCTTGTATTTCCAGTAGCACACTCTAAGCAAGAAAGCATATGGACTGTAATGAATCATGTACCTGGCGTTCCATTTGCCAATCTTGGTGACTACATGTCCGTATCTTGTGATGGGGACATAGTATGAGCTTTAAGAGAGGGCTATTTTGAAGCGAAGGATGTTGGAAAATACTAGGGATTCACGATATCTCTTGGTGCCATGACACATGGCAAGAGAGAGATCTTGAAGATATAATGGTTGCCAATGCAGATGACCAAATTTTGGATTATGGAGTTGTTGATGACCTTCCTCTTGAGATAGATGAAGGTGCAAATGAGTTGAGCACATGTGCCAAAGATGATGTGATAGTCGCAGAGATGGTTGATGAAGAGGAGAAAGTTCAGAGCCAGTTCTGTTCTTTTGTAGAGATAGATGGCAAGAAAATATGTAAGAGTACTCTTGTGAGTCAGCTAAATGGAAATCCAACTCTGTCTAAGGACAGACTAACAAGGGTGAAAAGTGGGATTTATTCTTCAATGGATAAAAAGATAAGGTTTCAAGCAGGAACTTCTCTTGTAGTAGGCTCATATTGTGTTGTTTTATTTGAGGGTTTGTCTTCCAAAGATGACACAAGGTGCAAGAGGAAAGGAAAGATCTGTAGCACTAGCGAAGGTGCAGATAAAGGTACATGGTATCTTGGAAGACTTGTGTGTATGAGAAGAAAAGTGGGAGTTGCTATGAAAGAGACCAGGGGTCCTTTTGATCTTCTTGACCGACCTGCAAATGTAGAGATACATCTTGCATGGTATCAAAAATCTAAGGGTGCAAGGAGCTATACATACGATCTTGTGGACAATCAATGTGTATCATTGGAGTCTATAATTTCACTTGCAAACTTGACGTATGATTTGGAGACTAAGAAATACCAGCTTGATGCTAAGGACTACAAGGTCTTCAATGAGTATGTGAAAGGTAAATTGACTTCATTTGTAAATTAGGTTCAAGCATGTGCAAGAGAAAATTTCATAGGATTGGTTTGTACAATAAAGAGCTATGTTTATTTGCTAATTCTAAGTGTAACTATTTTGAATCTTACAGGTTGATACTTATGTTGGATGCAAGTGGCAAAGATGAGGGATGACTACGCTTTGAAAATATTGACTTAGATTTGTGCTCAGTACTTAGATAGGAGTATTTGCATAAAAAGACGATGTACCGTATGAAAGATGTTTGCCCAACATGGCATGTAGACTAGTGAAATGTTGATTAAGGGGTGCGGATTTGGTTTAGGAAACTCTCTTCAAACATTTCATTTTGATGTTTTGATTTATGTATATTATGTACACGGCCACCATATGACATGGACATGCCATTTTGTTGATTGTGTAGTATGAGAAGCATGACATACTAGCACTTGGAATGTACTTTAGTTTTGAGGGCTCTTAAGTTGATTTGGTAGGCTACTTTTATGTTTTCATTTTGTGTTTGTTTTGTACATGATTGCGTATCGATGTGGACATGGCTTTTTGGTAATCGTGTGATTAGACTATGTGATTAGAGGTTCCTATGTACTATGATATGCAAGTCATATAACAACTTTGAAGTTAGATTACTTTGACTCTATTGAAAATGTGTTTGATTTTAATATGTAAGATAATCCTTAAATCCCACATGGGAGCCCAAGATGAGGTGGACAATTTTTTTGGAAAAAAAAAATTATGTGATGAAAATCCCATGTGGGAGCCCAAGAAAAGGGTATACTGGTTTTTTTATAGAAAGAGGTCTCTGTACAAAGGAGACTCTGGCGAATTTTTTAAGATTTCTATTTTATGTACAAACTCAAAAGTAAATACAAATGGTTCTTTTTTAAAAGTTGCATTTGCTTAAGCATAGGCGTGCATTCATATCACATATAATTGTTTTTGTTCAAAAAGATTAATTTCAATGGGTTATTTTGTAATGTGTTTTGATTTGATGAGTGAAGTTCTTCATAGTTGTTTAAGAGTATGCATTATTTGTTATTTAGAGAACAATCCATTTTATATGTGTGCCTTAAATCCCATGTGGGAAGCCTACTAAGTAGGTGGGTAGTATCATATGTTTTGAAATTGAGATTTGAATCACAAGGTAAATGCTATTTGTTTTTTGACAAATTACATTGAAACGATTGGTTTATTTTAATTTAGTTTTCATTATATTTGTTGCTTTTCATGGTTTGTTCTTTTAACATCTATTGCAAATGAAAACACACTAAAATGTACACTTTTGTTCATTTGCAGTTCAATATGTATTTTTTGCAAAAGCATGTGCTTCTAAAATTGTTATGTTACTAGTATACATAAAATAGTGGGTCATTACATTCCGTATGAAATCCGGATGAGGGGGGATGGCTCATTACGAGAACGTCCGTATCTTGTCTGTATGTAGGGGAATAGGTTAGCAAGTAAGATACCGTACATAGGGGGGTTTCTCTAATTTTGATGCACGCAAGTGACATCCCCCCGTTATTAATAGTGAATCCCCCGGGGGTTTAGGCAGATACGATATGTCCTACACTTCTCAAAGAATTTCTTTAGGTGATCAACATGCTCATTTCTATGAAGGGAATGCACACACAGGTCATCCATATAAATCTCTAAGAATTGTCTCAGATATTCCTTGAATGCATGACTCATCAGTCTTTGAATGTGGAAGGTGCATTTGTCAGACCAAATGGCATTACCCGATATGCAAATATGCCCTATTATGTAGCAAAGGCAGTCTTGTGTTGATCATCCAGCTTGATTGCGAGTTGATATAGCCTGAAAAGCCATCTAGATAGTTGTAGGCTTCCTTCCCCAAAACAACTCTTTCAATCACATGATCAATGATAGGTAAGGGATAGTTGTCTCTGATTATGGTAGCAGTTTCTTGTTGAGATTTACGCATACTCATAATTAGTGATTTTTGTTAGGCACCACGACAATTGGTGATACCCATTTTATATGTTTGATCTCATAGATGAATTTTGTCTCTATTCGTTTGTCTATCTCTTCCTTAATTTTCTTTGCAAAGGTTTCATTGTAAGTGTATGGACGTTGTCGATGCAGTTTTGCATCGCTTTTCAGAGGTATCGTGTGTTGGCAAATGCTAGGATCTACCCCCTTTAGATCTTTGTAAGACCATGCAAACACATCTTTATATTGTTTGAGGGTAGTTATCAACAGTTTTTCCTCCTTATGCTCGTCTCCGTTCTTTCCCTAGTTTTGCTAGATCAATCTTCTTTGCATTTTCAGGCCCATCATACGATGTTCCCAATTATTTCGACTCTGTCATTGGTTGTTCCACCATAATATGCCGATCTTGAACTGTATATTTCTTGTAATGATAGGGTGCGTTGAATTTTTTTGAGTGAGAGTCCCCTCAGTCTCCACTTTTGTAGTTCAAACCTCCTTCAATGTTCGTTTTAATTTCTAGTATTCACTCTTGCATTCCATTTTAAACATTTTTTAAGCCTTTTTGGTTTCGTTTTTTTTTAAATAGTTTTTTGCTCTTCCTTTTTTTAAAAAAACTTTTCCCAAAAACTTGTCAAATTCAATTGTTTTTGTAGTATTTTATCTCGGATACAATCAACTGCTCCCACAAGCCTGAGATGTTGCGTTTTGGTCATCATCTTTGATATTTTTTTCTCAATTTTGTTTTTTTGTTTCTTCGTTTGTTTTCTCTAATATCTCTCTTGACTCTGCGTTTTTTGGTTAGAACACTCATAGAAAATTGACTCGTCCTCCCTTTTCATAACTTTGTGTTCAGAATCAATCGAGAGTTTGTCCTATGCATCGTTTCCTAATTCCTCACTCTTCAAATTGTGGTAGTCGTCTTCATCATCATGTGAAAGGTCATGTATAGAAACCTCGTCCACTATTCGTTTACAGTCGCTTACCAATTCTATTTTAGTAGCTTCCGAAAGGTTTTTAGTTTCTTGGACAATCGAAACCATTAGAAAGGGTCTTATATCATAGCCATCTTTGTCACAAAATGTGGTTTTGGTTACCTCATTTACGCAGACATCAAGAGTCACCAGTGTTTGATCCCATCCAAAGGGTTCAAACAACTCCTCTAGAAATGGTTCCTTGGTGAGCTTCTTCTTCTACTGAACGCTGTAGAATGAAATATTCCTTTCTAAGACTCTTGCATTATGATGCTCCGCACATCCAAATGTGAGCATCCTTCACTAACCAAGCAGGTAATTGCGTTCCATCGTCCGTAGTTATAGCAAAGTCTTCTATCAAAGTTTGATTTACGTCTCTGTAACTATGGTCCTTGGTGTTCACCTTGGTTATGACTCCCTTGTGCCATAAATAAAGATGATCATAGCCCCAATCTTGAATCATTTTGAGTTGACGGCATAAAAGGTCGTCCCAAAATAACTTTAAAGTTGTTGCCTTTTTCAAAATCTACCACTGCAAAGATATGTTTGTATTCTATCCCGCATGAGGATACTATCACTTGCTCCAACATTCTCAAGGCATATCCGTTAGCTAATTACAATTTCATGTGCGTTTTTCTAAGATCTGGCCTTCCCTATTTCTCTCAGATTTCTTTTGTAGTGATGGCTATTCGGACCCCACTGTCGAGTATTGCAACGTGTGGTCCCTTATATTGCAGAGGTAAGGTGGTGTTTTTGCCTTCACCTTCACAATAATCATCTACCTTATTTACTGGCACAGGTTCTGCTTTTGATTTCTCAAGATGGTTTGTTTTCTTGGTTTCTTCCATGACTTTGTCTATTAATTGGACTTTTATCCCCATCTTCTCCAAGTTTTTGTTCATACATATCCACAAGTGTGGTTTGATTTCTAGCAACTCTGCGAGGGTGATTGTACACCTTATAGGAGAAGACAATAAATCATGCAAGCTCTTTGTGTCTGTCACTTGTGGAATGGAATTCCAATGTGATGGCACAACTCTTACTTCAAATTTTGTCTCATATTCATCTACAAAGGACGGTAAAGTTATTATGGTTACAAGTTTGTTTTCTAAAAGAAACTTCCGTTCATGCATCTCTGTAGAATGACTCAATATCGCCCGAATAAATTTCATGGTCCAAGTTGCGCGCACTTTCGTCTTTCTAGTTTTTGATCGTTTCACATAATGATTGTGGCCATGGTTCATCTACTTTTGGAATTGACTGCATCTCTAAATATCTTTCTTCATATGTGTGTTTGTCGCCACCTTCATGGTCATAGCTTCTTCCTTGTTTATTGTCTTGGGTTTGATTTTGTTGTCTGTATTCTGTTTACAATTCATAAGCACATAATCTCTTCCACATCTGTCATGGAATCCTTGAAACACATACTTTTCACCCGCATTTGTTTCTTTTCGTGTTCTTGTGTTCTCTTTTCCAACCCCATGTTTCATAGGCTCATGAAATTTTGAACCTTCACGTTGCATTAGGCCTTAAGCAGTTTCTATAAGTCTTTTGTACACCCCCAGTCTTTTGGTTTTGTCTTATGGCTAGGGATAGGTCATAAGTCTTTGTTCTATACTCTGGTTGTTATTGAGCCTTGCTGCATAGGCTTTTAGCAGTGCGTCTGGTGGCTCGTTTACCTTTTCCACCAAGACTGAACCGTATGAGTTAGTCTTTGACTCCCATGATCCCTTTGCATTTTTATTTCTTTCTTGATCGTGTTTGGTGCAGTTCTATTTCCAAAGTTGTTTCTCCTTCACCCTATTTGCTTTCATTTTGTCCCTTTTGGCTTTTCATGATTTTCTTTGAGTTCTAATTGATCCATTTTCAATTTTAGTCTGTTGTGAAAGTCTCAAATTGTCAGCTATAGGTCATTTTTTAGTTGCTTCATGAGCTTTAGCTCGAGTCGCCACTTTGACTGGAACTGTTGGCTCAGATTTCGGTCCACTCGTACATGGTAAAATTTCTATGACATTGATAGTCGCTTTCCCCGAATTGTCAGGGTTCTTTGCACAGTTTTGAATCAAGTGACCTCTTCCACACCCGTCACAAAAGCCAAAAAGTTTCATTCATTGACCTTTATAGGGACACTCTCATGCCCAATGGTCGCCTCCGCATTCATAGCACGGGCCCTTTGTCGGGTTGTTGGTGTTACCCACGTTGACTGGCCTACCCTAGCTGGATAACCCCTGGGCTTGCAGTTCTAGTTTTCTATGACCATGAGTGTATTTTTGTTCATTGTGAATTGATTTCTAGATGTCTGAGCCACATGCAAGGGTTCGGTTGCTTCATCGACACTAGCCCATAATGGACTCTCATCAAGTGTATAATTTTCTCCCTCCGTCTCTCTTCTGTGGCCTTTAACTGGCTCCTCATAATACATAGTCAGGGGCATCATTTGTTGAGTTAAGAGAGGTTCTTTCGGTTGTGCATAACAACACACAATTGCCCGATTATCATGAGGTGAAGGCGGTTGTTTCCCCAGTACTAGTTGCGGTTTGTCCCCTCCTTCTATTGCGTTATTTGGTCCAATCTGATACCTTGGAGGTGATGGCAATTTTTGCATTGTCTATGGTCCATACTTCCTTTCCCTCATGTGGTTCCGATTATAGAAACACGCACTGGTGTCATAGTTAGTGTATTTCTGCTCTATGGCACACCACTTCATCACTCTTGGAGCATTGACTACTTGTGGCTGTTGTGGCCTCATGTTATGATTAGGTTTGATTCATTCTGCATACCATTCCTCCACTAATTGGTCCATTTTTTGTGTGATTGAAGCAGGAGCACTGCATTTCACAGTAGATTCATTGATGGTAGAAGAGGTGCTGCTAGGATTGATCTCTATGTCCTTAGTAACCTCTACATTTTGCAATTTTCAACTAGCTACAGTGCTTCTCTGATGACTTGTTCAAATGTCGTGTAGGCTTTTAAATGAAGGTCCTTTTTTAGGTTTCATTTTTCAAGCCCTTAATAAAGAGAATTGATAATCGATCATCATGTGGAAACTCTCGCATTGGACATCTTTCGATGTATTGTTTGAAACGTAGTGAAGGTTCCTTCACCTGTTTGTTTTCTTTCTGTCTAAAAGCATACATCCGAGAGACAATGTTATGCTTGATTCCCCCCTTAGAGAATTCCTCCACAAACTCTCATAAGAGTTGATTAATGTTCAAGAAATCTCTACTGTTTAGAGGTTGGAACCAAGTCAACGCCTTTCCCTTCAATATATTCCAAATCTCTCATATTGTGTATGGAAATCTGCTACTTGTTCCACTCTTAAAGATGGAAATATGTGCATGTTCCACTCTTAAAGATGGAAACATGCGCATATGGATCTCCTGATCTGGTGTCAACTTTCTCTTTGGTGGCTGTTAATCCCCATTTGTCCACAATAAAAGGATTAAGCACAACGATATACATGTTTCCCTCTTTGTTGATGTACCGATCGCCACTGTAATCTACGAGCACTACGAGCTTAAGCTCACTAGACCTCTCTTCAATTTTTATGCAGTAACGATCCATATTGTCTTCATAGATTTGAGCTCCGTGCTCATTGTTGAACTGATATTGCAAGTGAAAAAGTTTTTGGTTTGCTGCAGGTTGTGATGGTCCTGCTCTCATTTTGTTTTCTTCTTTAAAACTCACAATTTTGGTTCCCTTGGCCATATAGGTGTGTAAGATCCCCAATTTTTGGGTCTCTTCTAAAAATAAGAAAAATAACTTTCAATATCTGTTTTGCCGAATTTTGATTTAAGATGCTTGATTGACAATATTGGAAAGTTAGAATTATGTCAGGATATTATGCTGTGGTAGAGTCTAGCCAGATACTGCTCGGATGGTCATTTTGATATAAAAATTGAATGGTAAGTGGGAGAGTTGACCACCAAAAAGCAAAGCTTGTTTTTATGAAAGAAAGAGTCTTTTTAGAAAAGAGAGGAGGAGTTTAGTTTAGAACTCTTCTCTTGGAAGCCAAGCATCTTCTTAGACTAAAAATCACGCATCAAAATCCGTGTCCGCAAGTTAAAAAAAGTTTTTTTAAAAAAAATACAAAAATACAAAAAAAGCCGAGAACATGCGCGAACTTGTCTCTCTTTGCCCACTCTATTCTTGGCTTGTGCTTTTGGCCTTAGGAGCCTATATAAAGACCTTTCTTCCTTCACTTTGAACACACATAGATACACTCTCAGAGGGGGAAGCTCTCTTGCCTTAACGTCAGAATTACCTATCTATTTTACGGAGTGGTGCAAGCTCTTCATCACCATCTCCATAAGCTCTTCTTTTGAAGAAGAAGAAGAAGGATACTCTCTCTCTCTCTCTCTCTCTCTCTCTCTCTCTCTCTCTCTCTCTCTCTCTACTTGCTTATTATCTTCTCTCTCGTTTCACGGTGTACGCGCTCTCTGGGAACTTTCGTGGTGGGTACCTCTACGTAGCTCTCATCACCGCTCTCTTGTGGCAAAGCAAGAAGCCTTTCGACAGCCCCAAATCAATTCTAAAATACGGCAACAAACTCTAAACTCCATAGTCATCATCTCTCTCTCTCTATGTCGTTTTTCTACAGTCACCCTCGGTGATTGTTTTTTTGCATACGAGTGCATGTATGAATTAAACAAGTACATATGAAGTTGCCCATGATTATTTCATCATGTTTAACACACTGATTTATGCATATGATACGTTTATGATTTATGTGCATGCATAAAAAACGTTTTTTGTTTCACGTCATAGAGACGATAGGAACACTATTTTAGTCATAAATCACAAACCGCTATGAATCAATCTGAACACTTTATACCAAAGATAAAACACATCATTTAGAACATTTTCTCTCTTTGGTGTCATGTGAAAAACATGCACGAACTAAGAGATATGGTCAAAAAATAGTTTGATGCCCATTACACAACCAAATATTTTGACTCCAGGTTCCTTGGAGAACCACTATATAGATTCACCGGATGGGCGAACCCACTTAACTAATTTCAAATATTGATGAAACTTGATGATGAATGAATTTACGTTTCTGTTATCACTTCAGGAATGTCACTTATTAATCACTCTATTATCAGTTTTACCTACAAGCGTAGGAGTACTATCAAGGGGAGATACCATATGACGTCGTGAGTTAATCGATCCGTTTTGATATGTTTTATGGTTTGTTTTGGTGAGTTGATTTCAATTATTAGATGGCCATAAACTCGTGTGGGAATATATGGTTAAACATCTCGAACCACATAGTCAGATATGAATAAAGTGACTTTCTTTTGGGGTTACTGTTTGTTGTGTGAGTACCATATGGTCAAAGTGAGGTGATCGAGTGATAGTCTATATTATGGACCTGAACTTGATGCATTGGTTTGAGGTAAAATAATTTCATTTTCATGTTTTGCATGCTTCTGAAAATATCAAAAAATTATTATTTTTTGCATATGTGTGAAGTTATGGTTTATGGTTGACCTAAAGGTCCGAGTTGTTTTGCATCATGTTTAGGGTGTTGGTATGATATCATATGATTTATGGGAACTCATGGATTGATGTGGATTCATCATATGCATGGTTATGACTGCTTTCCACCTTTGTAGCTCAAAAACTAACTCTATGTGCTAGAGTGGTGAAGTGCAGATGTGATGCATCAACTTTGCATGATTGGATGTTGTCAAAATTGGATTTTTTAATCATGGTTAGTTGCTGGTCGGACTCTTTTTATGCATAAAAGAATCACATCTTAAGGGTCACATGTGTGTAGACTCCGATTGATTGCAGGGGATGTGTCAAACTCCAAGTGCGGGAGTTGGTTCAGTGTGATTATTATTTATGGTTAAGGATTGAGATTCCCTCATGGATTACGGTTGAAATTTTATGGTGGAAGCTGGTGTGGCTTATGGGTTTTTTTTTTAATTGGGTTATGTTGTCGAAATGCTGCCAAAAATTTTGCAGCCATGTTGTGTTCTAAAGTGATTATGCAGGATTGGTCGTGCCTCACCCAAGTAGGGTAGAGTGCTCACCCGTGTGAGGTGATCGGATTATGGTTTATGATTTTTGGGATTGGATCATGAAGTGATCAAGATGGTTTATGGTAGATGTGTAAAGGTAGAGACCCTGTACAGTCTAGCTGTTTGGAAAAGAATTGTTTGTGCATCTGGGAAGTGCTATTGTGGTTGGACTCATGTGTTATTTTTCTCATGGCACCGTCACTACAAGACTAGGATCACCTAAATCGCTTAGCCTTAGACTAAAGGGTCGCAGACCTGGGGCTTTGTGGGATCGGGGGTGTTGCCTAGGTCTTCTTCTTTTTGTTAGGCTCATCTACACGGTTAGTGCATTGGGAGTTGAATGACCTACACGACTAATGCGTCGGGGATCTTGCCTTGGCTTTGCCTAAACACCCGGTGCTGGGCATCGAAGAGGCGTGGAACCTAAACTGGTATGGTTGGTGTTGATACCCTACCACCTGCTGGTATTTGTAATCCTGGGTTCATGGAGGGAGGCAAAGCGGCCTCAGCCTATGTCTGGCTCAGGTAGGTTGGAGGTTTTCTGGCTCGCTCTCGACGAAGCTAAATTCTCTCTGTCCTTAGTAGAGCAAAAGTGGATGGTGGGACTAGTTGATCCCTACACATGGTCCGGTGCTCTGCTAGTTGTTTTGTCATAAACTTTTTCATGTTATGGTATACCCAGCTTTTGTCATTGCATTAATACATGGTTGCATGTTCCATTTAGATAGGCATTTAAAGATTCTTTGTTGTCATCTTCTCATGTCTCTATGCACTCAATTACACCCTACACTATATTCTCTCTCTCTCTCTCTCTCTCTCTCTCTCTCTCTCTCTCTCTCTCTCTCTCTTCCCACAACGCTGTGTACACATATATTCACCCTCCACAATGTTATATTTTTCTTGAGTATGATTTCATTCATAACACCCACTTCGGGGTAGCACTAGTCGCTAGGTACCTCTGGATGCAGTCTGGCTCATGGCCTAAACTCCATGCTTGGTCGGGCACTGAGAACTCCTCCCCTATGAAAATGCTTCCGCAACTCTGATGTATACTAAAAATTGTATAAAAGTGTAAATTGTATATTTGTGCATAGACCCCTGGGGAGGGGTATCTCTCACCTTATATCAGAGCCAATGCTTAAGCTTATGGGGATAGCCTAAAGCCTGATAGTATTTGGGTTAGTTATACATCGTGCACGCATTCAGGCATGTTGTTTGAGAAAGGATATTGTATAGTGACATTGGTTGATGGTACTTGTTTGACTTGTCTTGTTGCGTGGAAGTGTTGGATTGAGTTATGGTAAAGTGATTGAAGTGTTCAACAAGTGTATCAAGAATTTATTTGAATGTTTGTTTTAGTAATGACCTTTATGGGTAACTTCTAACGTCTCGTAACTAGATCTTGTCTTTCAATGGGGTGTAAATGACTACCCATTCCTTAGAAAATTATGGTTAATTTTTTTTCCCTCCCACCCATCCTTTTTGACTCATAATGTGGGAAGATTAATGTGATATATTGTTAATAAGATTTTGGATTTGACATGATGCACACTCCTAGAGGAAATGGAGTTCCTGTTAATGCCAATGTCCCTATTGCACCTCAACCGACTATCATTGATCGTGACATCAATGCTATGCTTTGAAAGCCACAACCTGGGAACTTTAATGAAGAAGGCAAAGATGTAGGCAAGGTCCTTGAGGACTGGATTGAGTGCATGGATGATTAATTTGATTTGGCTCATTCATATGCAGAGAACACGGCTATCATTGCTAAGTTTAAACTTGAAAAGACGGCCAAGCGTTGGTGGAGAGACCATTGTACTGAGAATAATGTCAACCCTAATGCAACAACTTGGGATTATCTCAAGACTCAATTAAAGAAGAATTATAAGAACCAAATATATCATTCAGACCGTATGAATGAGTTTCTTGATTGTACTCAGGGAACCAGAGACCTAGAATCATACTATCAACATTTCCTAACCATTGTCAAGTATGCTCTAGCAGGGATGACTCAAGAGGTCAAGGTAGCTTGATTCGTGTCAGGGCTATATAATCCTATGAAGACTAGACTTCAGAGCTTACGCCTTACAAATTTTGCAGATGTTCTTGATGCGGGTAAACCGATAGGGCTCGAAATATCAAATAATAATAAAAGACCTCGACCAGAGGATGACTCTAGATCTTCATATCCTCATACTCGAGAAGCCATATTACATAGGAGGGCAATAAGAGATCACCTTTGCTTCAATTGTTTTGAGCCTGACCATGTGTCTCGGGATTGTCCGTTTAATGATCCAGAGAATAATGAACTTGCAATACAAAATGATGCTAGAAGTACGGACACTAACAGAAACTTTAGAGATTCACAATCTGGACCTAATACAAACTAGAGACCACCACAAAACCAAGGGAATTTCAGACCTGGGAATCCAATCTTTACAAGAAATGGACAATTCAATAAACCAGCTCGTTCAGGAGGAAATCAACAGCCTCAAGGAGAAACCCAAGCCAGTAAAACTTAGAATGCTCGAGGTGGAGAAAATCCATCAATGTTCGTGTCCATGCAGCTACTTCAAATGAAGGAGAAAATGAAAAACTTTCGGTGCCATTTGGACTTGTAAATGCTCCAACATTATTTAATATTATGACAACCGAAATCTCTCCAAGGCAGGATCATAATTGAGAAATAGGATAGTCAATTTAGCATATATCTATAGAAGGTTTTAGGCTTACTCATTTTTTATCCATGTCGAGATGAGGACACCTCGAATTTTTCAAGTGTGGGAGGATATAAGATCCCTAATTTTTGGGTCTCTTCTACAAATAAGAAAAATAACTTTCAATATCTGTTTTGCCGAATTTTGATTTAAGATGCTTGATTGACAGTATTGGAAAGTCATAGTTAGGTTAGGATATTATGGTGTGGCATAGTCTAGCTACGGTTTCCATTAGTTGGCCAGATACTGCTCGGATGGTCAATTTGATGTAAAAATTGAATGGTAAGTGGGAGAGTTGACCACCAAAAAGCAAAGGCTTGTTTTTAGGAAAGAAAGAGTCTTTTTAGAAAAGAGAGGAGGAGTTTAGTTTAGAACTCTTTTCTTGGAAGCCAAGCTTCTTCTTAGAGATTGGAAATCGTGCATCAAAATCCGTGTCCGCAAATATAAAAATAAATAATAAAATAAAATAAAATAAACTAAAATAACCACAAATGTGTGCGAACTTGTCTCTCTTTGCTCACTCTATTCTTAGCGCGCTTGTGCTTTTGGCCTTGGGAGCCTATATAAAGACCTCTCTTCCTTCACTTTGAACACACATAGATACGCTCTTAGAGGCGAAAGCTCTCTTGCCTTGACGTAAGAATTACCTATCTATTATACGGAGTGGTGCAAGCTGTTCATCACCATCTCCATAAGCTCTTCTCTCTCTCTCTCTCTCTCTCTCTTTCTCTCTCTCTCTCTCTCTCTCTCTCTCTTTACTTGCTTATTATCTTCTCTCTCATTTCACGGTGTACGCACTCTCCGAAAACTTTCGTGGTGGATACCTCTACGTAGCTCTCATCAACGCTCTCTTACAGCAAAGCAAGAAGCCTTTTGATAGTCCCAAATTGATTCTAAAACACGGTGAGAAACTCTAAACTCCATACTCATCATCTCTCTCTCTCTATGTCGTTTTTCTACGTAGTCACCCTCTCGGTGACTGTTTTTTCGCATATGAGTACATGTATGGATAAAGAAAGTACATATGAAGTTGCTCCATGATTATTTCATCATGTTTAACAAACTGATTTATGCACATTATACGTTTATGATCACGTGCGTGCATAAAAAGCGCTTTTTGTTTCACATCATAGAGACGGTAGCAACAGTGTTTTGGTCATGAATCACAGACCGTTATGAATCAATCTGAACCCTTTACACTAGAGATAAAACACATCATTTAGAACATTTTCTCTCTTTGATGTCATATGAAAAACATGCACGAACTAACAGATATGGTCAAAAAACAGTTTGCTGCCCATTACACTGACCAAATATTTGACTCCAGGTTCCTTTGAGAACCACTATATAGATTCACCGGATGAAACTTGAGGATGAATGAATTTAGGTCTCCGTTATCACTTCGGGATCACTCTATTATCGGTTTTACCTACACGCGTAGGAGTACTATCAAGGGGGATACCATATGACGTCGTGAGTTAACCGAGCCGTTTTGATATGTTTTATGGTTTGTTTTGATTATTTGATTTCAATTATTAGATGGCCATAAACCTGTGTGGAAGTATATGGTTAAACATCCCGAACCGCATAGTCAGATATGAATAAAGTGACTTTCTTTTGAGGTTACTGTTTGTTGTGTGAGTACCATATGGTCAAAATGAGGTGATGGAGTGATAGTCTATATTATGGAGCTGAACTTGATGCATGGGTTTGAGGTCAAATACTTTCATTTGCATGTTTTGCATGCTTCTGTAAATGTCACTTTTTTTTTTTTTTGCATATGTGTTTTGGTTTATGGTTGACCTAAAGGTCGGAGTTGTTTTGCATCATTTTTAGGGTGTTGGAATGTTATCATATGATGTATGGGAACTTATGGATTGATGTGGATGCCTCATATGCATGGTTATGAATGCTTTCACCTTTCTAGGTAAAAACTAGCTTTGTGTGCTAGAGTGGTGAAGTGCAGATCCAAGTAGGGTGGAGTGCTCATCCGTGTGAGGTGATTGGATTTGGTTTATAATTTTTGGGATTAGATCATGAAGTGATCAAGATGGTTTATGGTAAACGTGTAAGGGTAGAGACCCTGTACAGTCTAATTGTTTGGAAAATAATTGTTTGTGCATCTGGGAAGTGCTATTGTGATTGGACTCTGTGTTATGTTTCTCATGGAAACATCGCTACAAGACTAGGATCACCTACATCGCTTAGCCTTAAACTAAAGGGTCGCTGACCTGGGGCTTTACTGGATTGGGGGTGTTGCCTAGATCTTTTCTTTTTGTTAGGCTTATTTACACGGTTAGTGCATCGGGGATTGAATGACCTACACGGTTAACGCGTTGGGGATCTTGCCTTGGCTTTGCCTAAACACCTAGTGCTGGGCATCAAAGAGGCGTGGCGCCTAAACTGGTATGGTTGGTGTTGATACCCTACCACCTGCTGGTATTTTGGATCCTTTCAGAACTCGGGTTCATGGAGGGAGGCGAAGCGGCCTCAGCCTATGTCTGGCTCAAGTAGGTTGGAGGTGTCCTGGCTCGCTCCCGACGAAGTGAAATTCTCTCTGTCCATAGTAGAGCGGAAGTGGATGGGTGGACCAGTCGATCCCTACACAGGGTCCAGTGGTCTACTAGTTGTTTGTTCATAAACTTTTTGATGTTATTGTATCCCCAGATTTTGTCGTTGCATTCATACATGGTTGCATGTTCCATTTAGCTCCACAATATTCTCTCTCTCTCTCTCTCTCTCTCTCTCTCTCTCTCTCTCTCTCTCTCTGTGTGTGTCTCTCTCTCTCTCTCTCTCTCTCTCTCTCTCTTTCGGCAATGCGGTATACACATATATTCACCCTCCACAATGTTATGTTTTTCTTGAGTATGCTTTCATTCATAACACCCATTTAGGGGTAGAACTAGTCGCTAGGTACCTCTGGATGCAGTCCGGCTCATGGCCTAAACTCCATGCTCGGTCAGGCGCTGAGAACTACTCCCCTATGCAAATGCTTCCGCAACTTTGATGTATACTGAAAATTGTATAAAAGTGTAAATTGTATATTTTGTGCATAGACCCTTGGGGAGGGGTATCTCTCAAGGTGTATGATCTCTCCCAAGAGGTATCAGACAGAGTCTCCTCCAAGATTGGCTCTAAAGCACGTGTGGTCCCTTACTTGACACTACCTTTGGTTGAAATATGGCTTGATTGGTCTCTATTACTAGGGCTTCTATTCTGATACAACTTTCCTAACCACAAATACATCAAGAAAATTAAGCTTGCAAAACCCTAACTAGTTACCTTTTATAGTGCATTCAATCCTTCGACTAAAGGAAAATCTCTGCAACTCTGATCCACAAAACCTGGAGAAAATTCACTTAGTGGCTATAGCTTTACAGTAGCTGCTGGGTTAGTCAAAATCTATAGAAATCAGAATTTTGTCGCACTTTTGATACAATTACTATTTTGCTTGCAACTCGCACAATACAACTCCATTGGATTTTGAAAAGACCATTGTGCTCACCATGACTATTGCTAACTATGGGATGAATTTGGACACTTTCTGTATCAAGGGGTCATGGATTGCGATCCGTGCATCCCAGGACATAATTATTTGAAATTTGACACACATGGTTCTCATAGCCTCTTGAAGGTTGCTAGGTGAATTCTAGATGATTTGATGACCTTTACTCGATCAAAGCAAGCTAGCGGGTTTCTTGAGGGGTATACTCTCCCACACACACTCACACACACTCTCGATGTGTGAAGTGCAAAGTGCAAGAGCTCCATCTCCTTCTCCAAGCAAGTAGAGATGTTGAGAGCCTACACCAACACTCTTGGATATGGAATGCAAATCCAACCAAGAGCCATGCTTCAATGCTTAGGCTTACCATCTTCTCCATCTTCATTACTATGCTATTATGTATGCTAGCAAGAAGAGTGATGATAAGTGAGGAACTAATTCTTCTTCCTCTTCCCTACCCTCATATCCCACTAGCTTTATCGACCTTCGAAGGTGTTTGAAGCCTTGGGACTGAGGCTTGGGATAATTAATGCTTTCCACAAAGTTTATGTTATGCTCATGATGCATGAAGCTTTCCATCTTCATTTCATCACCTAGGTCACAAGGAACACAAAGATTGTATTGTACCAAGTCTCTCTTGATGGGAGAAACTATAATACAAATGCTTATTGGAGGGGGGGACCGACTCCACATAAATCCAGTCCTCAAACTGCTGTCATTTTCTATAAACTCTCTCTCTTGCAAAAGTATTGTTCATGCCAAGTTAACTGTGAGGTCCCAACCCCGTTTTTACCATATCGATTTGGCAAAAGGAGGGTACCTGATAGGTCGCTAGGCCCTAATCGATTGAGAAAAGTATAATCAGATAGACAATATTTATAATAAACAGACTCTCATCACCAAGTAACTTGAGTCCAAGCCATTGCAAAGGGGCCCTAGCCCTGTCTCACAAGGAAAGCATGAATTAACATAATAATCTGACGTTCCTAATTCTCACCTTCCAAAAGAGAGAAACCCCAAATGCCTTTTTCCCCATAATTTTCAGAGGCACATACAATTGGGACTTCTCAACTCTTGGCACAGTGAGTCTCTAGTTTCTCTTCTTCTATCAATGAGGAGCGGAGAGTTTCTCGACTAATCGAGACCACCCATCCTTGACTGGCAACTCAAACCAGTCCCCACTTTCCACCCCCGCACTCACACTTTGTTTTGCTTGTTTTCTAATTACTACAACATGATTGTTCATCCACAAAGTTCCTTTTTATGATTTTCATCACAAGTTCATTAAAACGGTCCTTCAACCATTATCAAATTGGTACCGAGACAATTTTCCCTAGAAGAAAAACAACATACGACTCTTCTTCATTTAAATATCCAAACCCCAAGAGTTCACTCCTCTTGGCGAGAGTTTATTGCTCCCGATGTCTTTAGTTGCCCATGCAACTAAATTGTCCTGCAACCTGGGTACAAACCCCGCAGTGACTAACTTGCAACCTGGGCACCAACCTGCAAGTATTATCTTGCATTCTGGGCACCAACCCGCAAGATGTCCTCCCTGGATATCAAAAGGAGTTTTGACTATATCAGTATAGGATTTTTGAATGAAGAAGATTCGAGAGTTCTTCTACTAGGCAAACATTTCTTTCCTATGAGCGAACAAACTACTTTCCAAACAATCTTTTCCTATTAATACAACTCAAGAAAATTAACAAATTCAATTGATGCGGTTTTGAATTGGGAATGACCCAATGTTTATGTAGTTTTCCCCTTCCTATTTATTCATAATGCAAGGAACAAAAACAAATTTCCTACCTGTTCTTGAGCAATAACGTCACTTCGTGGGATAAGTGGCACCTCGCCATTCATCGAGGCCTTTCCTTTGTCTTTACCATCACTAGTTCCGGCTTCGTGATCGTGTGATCCACCATAGCGATTTCTCTCGGGTGCCATTCCCACTACTAGATACTTAACTTGAGAATTTGTAAAGTATAAGAGAAGAAGGGTAAATGATTATAATTGTTTTCATTCCAAAACATATAGGGTTATTCGACACATCAAACCAAAAACATATGCTTGCTTAATCTTGCCATAATCTTATGATAAACATGCATTATAACCCATACACTAATCACATAATTTAACACTTATATCTACTTGCAAAAACAATCCATCATTTTAGTCGGACAAAGATCTTGAATATGATTAGCTAATTCATGCAAGCATCTACATTGATGAAGAATTGCGCATGCAATCACCACAATTGATTAAGCAATCGAGGAGTGAGACCTTTGTTACTTTTTCATATAAATAAATTACCATAAAATAGATATAATGATTGTTGATTTTCAATTGAAGATAGGTAAATAAGAGTATAGCATTTGATTATAGAGTAGCAAGTGGAAAGGATTCCAATTGAATGGTAATATGATAGCCATTGGAAAGGATTCCAGTTGAATGATAATATATGGAAGAAATTGGAAAGGATTCCAATTGAGAGAAGAGATTGATAATAGCTTGATTAAACAATAGATTTACATTACCCAAACGTGCTTTGGAGTTATTGGTCTCTCAAAGCTTTGATGTAGAAGCCACCGAGTTAATTGCCACAGCAGCAGAGCTCCCTTCTCTCAAGTGTACTCAAGCGTGTCTAAAATTGAGTGTGAATGTCCTTTATATAGAGTTTTAGGGGTTTCTTGATGCTCAAGGCATGCCCATACCTCCCTTGCTTGCCCCCTCTTGCCAAAAGAAGTAGAGGTGTCACAAGCATTTCACTAACCACTAGAGGTGTCCCCTTTTACCCAATTGAGTGATACACCTCACATATTTACTCATGCTTAGAGTCAACATACCATAAGAGATGGTCTATATCCACGGGTCATTTATGGACATACATACACATACACATACATACACATGCACATACATGCCCATGAACATGCATACATATGCATACCTTAGACTTAGGATTTAATCTATTAACATTAGGATGAGATTTAATTGTCTAGAGTGAGCTTGGCTTATCAGAATTTAATTTTGAAAGTTATTATTAACAGACAAGCTTGAGGATGATAATCTAAGGTGTCAGATGCACACACCTGCTATATTTAGCAGTTTTTGGAGCAGGCAGCTATTTTTATGGAAATTCAGGACCGGATAGATTTTGATGAGACGATCGCGTCTAGGTGGGTGTAAGCACCTCAAAACTTTCTATTTTGTCATTTTTGGACAAAAATGACAAAAAAGTAAAAATTCCATTTTTGAAAATATTATAACAATATATTTATCATTAGCTCATCCAAGGTGGAAAAACTACCAAAAATAGTAACTCTTTGTATATGACTAGAATGGCCTAATATACATTCCTTTACATGGGAATCCCCTCTCCAAGGGTGGCAGAGACCTTACATTAACTAAATGCTATGTTGCAAGTTCACCCTAAAAAAGTAAAAATTCCATTTTTGAAAATATTATAACAATATATTTATCATTAGCTCATCCAAGGTGGAAAAACTACCAAAAATAGTAACTTCACCCTCTATGCTCACAAAGTAATTTCACAAAAGTACTTTCTCTAATTTCCACTACTCTCAAAGTTAATAGGCCATTTCCATTACATCCAAGCTCATCACCTTAGATGAAACCACAAAAATAATCACCATTTCACCAACTAGAATCAAAATAGAACCTGTGAAGAGGAGGTATTTTCCATATTTGAAGAAAGCATGCAGCCATCAACTTCAACAATGCACCCTCTCTCTCTCTCTCTCTCTCTCTCTCTCTCTCATCAATAACAAAAACCATTCAAGTCTAAGCAAGGGAAGACATTTCCCTCACCTGTTTATATAGGTGGAAGGAAGGAGATTTAATGAGGCAAGCCACCCACCAACTATGAGCCAATATCCAAGCCATGTATTCAGAGTAGGCCAATAATCTAAAATGAGATCATGTACATTAGTGACACATTCTGCAAGCATAGGTTGAGAGGGAAAATCTAATAAATTTGTATTACCTTAATTTGTTCATAAAATCCACTAGCAGAGCCATGTTGAGATGCTATTTTTTGCACGGTGCATGATGCAATTAACATTCAATACATGTAGTAGACTATAGACCAAAGGACCTGCATATATCTCATACCTACCCATACATTCCTATTAGAAGAGGACCCAAAGACAACTCAGGAGACCAAAGGCAATTATTTTAGGTAGGTAACTTTCAACGACGTGATTCCTACATGGGTGCCATAAAATGCCACCAGACACACTATATTCTTAGTGCTAAAGAAGTAGGGAGGCCCATAGTCATTGAGACAACAGTGCAGCACCCCGGTGGTATTTAGCTTCAGATCCAATCATCCCATTTACAAATTTTAGGTGCAATCACTAGGCCTACATGAGTGAGTGTGTGTGTGTAGCTATTTTACTTATATAATAAAACATAAATGAGATTTTAAGCTCAAAAGACAGCTGGCTTTAGACAAGTGACAATGATTAGTACAAAAACAACTCAATCTTGTTCTAGTTTAAAAGTACAATAGCTGGTCTAAAAAGTATGTCCCAAGAAGTAGCAAGAGCCTGTGATGTCAAGGAAAACCATTTGCTTCAAGCCAAAAGAATTCCAAGAAAGGATAGAGTCCTCATCTGCATCCATCCAAACAAGACAACGATTACATTAGCCTTGGATGTGTTTTACAGGTGCCAACGGACTACATCAGTTGTTATCAATGTCCAACTTACAACTTTTTAAACTTAAAACCAATGTCCAAAGTGTTTATGTATTCCAGTTCTTTGGTTTTTATTGTTTTGAAAAAAAAGTTTATTATCCCAAAGATTTATGGAAGTACTTATAAGTATGGTTTCTATATAGCCCTGTTTTTTTATTAGACCTTAAATAGATATTAGCATACATATCATTCTGATCAGAAGGCCACCACCCCTTTTGATCCAAGTGTCTTAATCCCCATATCATCCCATAGATCAGTCTTTCTATATCAAAATTACTTTTCAAGATTTGTCAAGCTCCAACTCCTCTAGGTTTTTTAATTACCATAAAGCCATAAAGTATCCAAATCAACGGCTTCAAATATCACTCAACAACAAAAAAATTCCATTGATAGTTTAAGGTATCAAACTTGGCTATGTTATCAAGAAAAACCAAATCTCACAGGCCCACTTTGGGCATATGGAATCCAACATACCTCAATTTGTATGCCAAATGAGAAGAAGACCTACTAACTCTAGTCAACTTTGCCTTAACAAAGTTTAAAATATCATGCCCTAGTGAACAACATAAAAAGTGGCACCCTTCAATACGTTGGTAGCCTGATATGAACTCAGTATTAAATGGAACAAAGGTTACTTCAAGGTATGAAGTCAACAGTCACAAAGTACAAATAACAATCGCCCTTTGGGTCTACTAGTATCCAATACACCATTACCTTTCCTGTGAGTGTCAAGGGTAATTTATACCACCCTATCATTGCTCTAAAAACCAAATTTCAGGCAACGTAGTGTTAAGACAGAGATCTACCAGAATCATAACAATAACTAGTAACCTAATGCATCTCCCACTAAAGGCTGTGTGTCAATAAGTGGCGAGAAGACTAGCCTACAACTAGTATATACAAGAGGTGAGAGAAGACGGCTCTCACCTCCGTGAGGTGGAGGCGGGGCTCTGCCCCTACTTCTGGTCTTAAGGCGCGCTTGCGTGCCGATCCAGGCGGAAGACATTGTTAGGTGGGGAGTTTGCTTGGGGCGGCACATCTGTTAAAAGATAACGCAGGTGTCCTAAGATGGGTTGAACGAGAACAGAAATCTCGTGTGGAACAAAAGGGTAAAAGCTCATGTGATTTTGATTTTCAGTACGATACCAATTGTGAGTGCGCAAATACGGTGTTAGAAAAGCTCTGATACCAATTGTGAGTGCGCAAATACAGTGTGTGTGCGGAGAGTGAGAGGGGAGGAGAGAGAGAACACAAGATGTGGGGTGGAGCTCCCAAATCTCACTGTATGAGCATTGTGTGAGAATGAGTGAGAGCTCCTTATTCTTTGAATGTATAAAGAATAAGGAGATGATGTGGGCGGTCAGACATTGGCCGATAGGCACGACAAAGCACAGTGAGGCACACCACCTTTACCTAACAATGTGCCATATTGGCCGTCAAAAAATAGCTTTATCTAGAGCCAGAACAACATTTATGCACGGGTTCCACTAGACCAAACCAAGGTGTAATAAGGTTTTTCCCAAAATCCACCAGTGAAACATAACTTACTATGTATAATACAAACTATCTAACACAGTAATCAAGTTAGAGATAGCCAGTTAATAAACACTAGCACGACCTATATCATGTCAGAGGAAAAAATGATGCAGACGTACTTTGTACAAAAAAACATTGTTAATCCAAATCATACGGACGTAATTTCCAATCACCAATAGCTATAAAATCCAAGGAATATTAATAACTTAACACACTTGAGGTGGTGCAGAGTACTGCAAATTTCTTTTTTAATACGAACCTTAGATGCCTCCTTGTGTTCAACCATCTCCATAGCCACACAATAAGCAAGTGTCCAGGCCCTCAAAAACTCTCTTTCATGTACACATACAGAAAACGCAAGAGCCAAGGCTAAGTGAGGGGCAAAGATTAGCCCTCACCTGGTTATAAATACCCAATTCGGTACATGTTCTGAGGGGCCACATTCAATGCGAATTGTGAATGATATGTCATCATCACAAGGAGAATACAATCTAGCGGCAGTCGCCAACCTTAATCCAATAGGGGCGGGGGGGGGGGGGGGGGGGGGGGGGGGGGGGGACTACCTTCCCTTGCCAATGAGCTGTGTCCCCTTGCTAGCTTGCTCTATCAAAGAAGTCACATGAGAAAATGGCTCCCTGCGATTTCTTTGTAGATGTTTTTTGAAGTTACGTCTGTCACTTAAGTGATGCTAACCAATATGCAGACATCGCTAAGGGCATCGCAAAACTAGCATCACTTAAGCGACATGTTTAGCGGAATACATCCATATCATCCTCATTGTGCATGACCTTAGACTCTTGCTCATCATGTAGGTAAGAAACCTTTGTCAAATTTGTACTTGCATACAAAGAAGCTAGCCTATTCCATGCCTGCAAAGAAAATGTGTGGAATAATGGAAGATTAACAGAAGCCAGAATCAATGCATGACTCTAGCATCCTTAGCAAACCAACTCTAGCAGTAGAACTACTAGAACCTTTACCATCATCCATAGAACATGTATCCATAAAAACCTTGTCTTACATCATAACCGTGCACAATGTTCCAAACACCCTTTGCAACAAGGACATGTTGCATCATGTATGTCCAAAGTGGATGGTTGTCGAAGTTGCCACCTACCAAAATGGAGTAGTGCATTTGCCAATATAAGACCTAGAGTTACAAAGTAAAAGGTAGAAGGAAGAGAATTAAAGCATACACTATTGAATTGAGAGGTCTTATAAAAACGTCCACATGGTTCTAAATTCTAATCAACTCTTCGTCTTTGCTCATAACACTACTCTCTCCAGAGGCTCTGGGAGTAGGTAGATATTCTGATTTAAAACTAAAACTCGTTGGAGAGGGGGTTCCTTATGAATAACAACCTTAAAATTACCCCTTCTTCCTCTCTCTCTCTCTCTCTCTCTCTCTCTCACTCTCATATATCGACAGATCTGCTCTTCCTCTCTCTCTCTCTCTCTCTTTCTTTCTCATCGAACAGGGATGTCGCGTGCCTCTGGATGGTTGTGGGCGAGCGCGGCAGGCTGCGCTGCTGCCACGTCCGCTGTGCTTGCCAAGCTTCTCTCCCCACAAGTAAGCAACGCGCACACCCAAAGCTTCCTTTACTACTATTCTTTCGTAGATCCTCACACCTCTCTCCCTCCTTGTTTCGTGGGATGGAGCAGCTTCTGCC
Source organism: Adiantum capillus-veneris (assembly GCF_014529385.1). Classification (NCBI taxonomy): domain Eukaryota; kingdom Viridiplantae; phylum Streptophyta; class Polypodiopsida; order Polypodiales; family Pteridaceae; genus Adiantum; species Adiantum capillus-veneris. The sequence goes on from NC_140933.1 coordinate 154,346,262, forward strand.
GCTGTTACGGGTGCTGGGCTATGGCGGTGTCGTCCTGCTTAATGTTTTGATGTGGAGCTGCTATGTACGGAGCCTCAAGGTTCTCTCTTCCCTGCAGGCCACCGTAGTCAATTTTGCATCCAACTTTCTCATATCCGGACTTGCAGGCTACCTCTGCTTCTCCGAGCATTTACCACCCCAGGTCCTTTTCTTCTCTTCTTCTGTTGCACCTTTGCGCATATGATGTGCTTCGTAGAGATGACAGTGAAGGAGCATGCGACACATTTTGTTCTTCTGGCTTTGTTAAAACTCTGAAAGGGAAGAGCATACACATATATATACAGTTTTAACACATGTGTGCATGCATATATGACACATTGCACACAAATAGGAGACTCAAAAGTGTGCGTGCGCATGCACACACGCATCCACGCATGTGTGCACACACACATGAGTGCAAATCTTTTGGACCATCTTTTGGAAAGGGTAGGCTTGCTAAACGGAAAGAGCTACTGCTGTTATTCAACACATCATTTGTATGCAGTGGTTTTTGGGAGCGTTCCTTATTGTTACCGGCATTGTACTCCTTAGTGAGGCTGATACGTCGAAGGAAAAATCCAAAACCAACTGAGGTTTGTGTTTTTACTAGGCTAGTCCTCAAGCCCTAACCTTTTTATTGGCTTTACAGGAGTTTTAACTCATGTATTGGTTTTTGAAAAGGCTGGATATAGTTTTGTTGAGAAGCTCTTCTTCGCAACAACAAGTGAATGCGACCAGCAAAGGCGCGCATGAGCACCCAACATGTGGTTTCTACATGGTAAAAACTTGGCAATATGCTCAGTCTTGCTCTCCCAATGCTACAAGATGTCAAGACACATTTTATTGGTGCGATACAGAAGCTCGCAATATTCAGAAAAAAAGAGAATTTGCAGAAAAGAGCTGTAAAAAAGGCAGGACGAGGAAGAATTTCAGTAGCCTTATGTTATGTGTACACATATAGTAGGTGACAACTCTGTGCGAGGATAAAAAGTGCATTTTTTATCAGCTTGCTAGATGTTAAATATGTGTGCGCTACATGAGCTGTGATCTAGTCTGTTAATGACATTTATGCAGTGGAAAAATTTTGTAGAAATATTTTGCCACCTTCAGAGATGCTATTCAGTGTAAGAATATGCCTCCCCTTTGAAGAATGGCTTGTGGGGCGATTCTTAAGGTCGATGTGGGGGTAGGTATATGGCAATGGCTTCCAATTCGATAGCAGGGCACTTCCTTTACCATCTTTAGCCGCTTAGCTTTGTTTTATTGAATGTTTTGAGCGCAATGCAATGCAGAAGTGGACCTGTGTTCTCTGCTGCCAGCATCTCAACTCAATGCTTAAGGTAAACGAAGAGTTGTGATGGATGTTATAAAGAGCAGGCAGGGCTAATACTAGTGTAATAGGGACTTCGTTTAAGAACATTTTCAGAGCCTGCGTTCCAAGGCCTTAAGACATTCATCAATAACTTCAGTTAGCCATGCCAAAGAATGATTGGTGGTCTTCTGCTCGAACAGGAGCGTCGCTAGTTGGACAAAAGATCACTTTTGGAACAATCAACAAAGAATCCATTTGAGTTCTTCCTCTTTTCTTTTGTATGCGTGGATCTGCCTCTTGTTATTTCTGTCTCCTGAACCCTCAAACCTCTCTCTCTCTTTTCTCTATTTAAGTTTTTGAATGCCCAAAAGAGAATAGACAGTGCGGTAGAATCATGTCCTTCAAAGGAGGAATTGGCTCCCTTGAAAAATAGTACTATGGTACAACACTGCTAGACCATTCAAAAGCCATGCGTCATTGTGGACAATAATGACCTTTGAGGATGACAGCACCGCTTCAACTGGTCGTTCTATAGCCTGTGCACAATCTCACCTGCAAGCAAGGGCTTATTGCAATTGAAACCAATTTATGAAGTGGACGTGGTGTAACTAGAACCAATTCAAGAAGTGGACTTGGTGTAATAGGACAGTTTTAGGGGAGGTGCATCGAAGGCACTTCCTGTTGAGACTACAAGATAGGAGAGCTTCCAAGCTCTGTGAAAACTCACACGGGTGTCGCCCTTGATCCTTACATTGAGAGGAAAAACGAGGATTCACTTGGATACCTCTTTCGGTAGAGCCTTGGAAGAAACATCAGTGGTTTGGAGGAGAGAGAGTTTCTATTGGCAAGAGTGGACGGCTTTTGGCTGAAGCAGACGATCGAATGGGCATAGTCAAGGAGTTGATGTCCACTTTGTGGATTGGAAGAAGGCAGAGAATTACTTGTTGGTGCTACTACTACCAAGGCAGATCCAATATATCTAAAATGTGACATTGTGAAGGGTACCCCTCTCTTGATGTAGCCCTTAATTGCATCACAATCTTGAGTAGGGATGGACTTAATCCTTGAATAGGTGTAACCAACAAGGGGACATGAAATAAATGACTTTTGGCATGAAAATACGGTTTGCTCCCATGAGTGGGAAACTTGGTTCTTGACCTCATTAGGCTTGCCTGCAGCTAGAGGCTTTTTTTCCCTATTGGCCGGCTCTAGCCCCAAAGAGAGAAAAAGTAAACAGCAAAACTTGAACCCATGGCAGATGTGGAGACAACCTAGTGCGCTGAGTATTCGGGAAAAATCATTTTTCCAAACATACAAATTTCCTTTCCTTGAGTTTGCCAAGAGGAAAATTAGGGATATTTTTGGGTTTTTACACTAATTTCTTTATTTTGGGATGGAATTTCTCTTGCCCTCAATCTGCATTTTTAAATTGGAAATGGCAGGATATTAAGTAAAGACACATTTTTCCCGAACACTGGTTGAGTAATCTTGCAAAGGTTTCTTATGTAGTGCTTAATGAATTCTTCGCATGCTTGGGACTATGAGCTGCTCGTTTTTATTTTTCAATATTGTGTTTAGTTCCTCGATTTGTTGGACATATGTAGCCTTCCTTCTCTAGTGTTGAACAACATTTCTCCTGTTTTTAACCTATTTTGAGCACTTCAATTGCAATTAACATAAATACATTGGTAGTGTGGAAGCGGATTAGATCCAATATCTATGTACCAACTTTTTTGCAAGCCTCTCTCTCTCTCTCTCTCTCTCTCTATTTGTACGTGCGCACACACACAAGTGTTTGTGTAATAGACTTGGACACTCCAAATCAAAGATCAATTGCAACACACGTAAGGGATTTGCAAACAATTGAATAAACTTGAATAGAGGGAGGGAAAGAACATGAGAATCGACATGGCATGGCGAAGTTTTGAGCTAAGATGCATTGGCCCAAACATTGGAGTCCCTTTCGATATTCTTTATTATTACTTTGCAAGAGTACAATGTTCGAGGGTCCTCTCTCTCTCTCTCTCTCTCTCTCTCTCTCTCTCTCTCTCTCTCTCTCTCTCTCCAAGTGCTCCCAAGCCAATTTGGCTAGAGGCCTTGGCAATTTATTTTAAGACCCTTGGCCAAAAGAATATATGAAAAGCCGTGTTCCCAAAAGCAGTAACCCAAAAATTTGGAGCCCCATGGGTTGAAGCGTAGAATGCGGATGTCCATATAGTGCCACATCGCTCGTCAACAAAAAACATGGGACGTTCATACAATAGTGCCATATCATCAATTCTACATAGATTTGGGTCCTTTGCTTTATTCTTAAGGGCTTTAAGGGAATAGGTTTAAAAACCTAACTGCTTCAGGCCTCTTAGCCATAGTATGTATGTTGATAAAACTTCTTCTGCTTCTTTTTATTAGGATTTAAGCCCCTCTAATGGGTTCTGCTAGCTAGGCCGTGCCACGTGTATGCCACATCATCAGTTTGTGACATACCCCCCTCTTGAAGGAATTGTAATTGCTCTCGATTACGCCTCTAAAAACAGACATAGGACATAAACTAGTTCATTAGACATTGACTCTAAGTATTGACGTACTAAAGTGCACATATCCAACACTTGCACAAAGACAATAGTGACCGAACATTCACATCAAATTCACTTCACTACCCCCGTTGAGATCTTCGATGACAATGATGATCATTGTAACTTATTTAGCAATCACATATAGACCGCATTGATCTTCTGATAGATGTCTTGATCTACTAAATCTTGTTACTATCACATTCACATCACCCCTCAGGTGACTCAAATAAAATGTTGCAGTCATTTCATTCTTTCGACGTGTACTCAAACAATACATATTAAAGAGCACATGTAACATATTCATCCTTTACATAAAGTCATTCAGTATCCTGAAACCTCAAAAAGAAATCAATGACTTTATTTCAAGCGAGGTAACAGTGTCAAAGTAACGAAGTGACTCTCCTCTTGTGTTGTCCGCTCTGCACCAAATTCAACATGTTGATTCATTAATAACTTTTGGAATGGTCGGTGCTAAACCAAAAGCCTCAAGGTAAATCTCTAGTATTTGAGGAGTATCTTTCCTCCTCCTCCATCCACTTGGCATCAAGAGTCGGATAATTCTTGAACTTGACCAAATACCGTCGTGTCAGCTTATCTTTCACTTTCCTACCCAAGCAAGCTCTCTTCTCCTTTTGGTTACTCGTCTGGCTCCCTGTCCATTGACACATAGCCTTTGAAAGGTCTCAATAGACTCACATGAAATGCATTGTGAATCTTCCAAGTATGTGGTAACTTCAGTCTCAAGGATACATCATTTATCTTTTCCTATACTTGGAAGGATCCATAGTATCTAATACTTAGCTTTGGAAGAAACCTCTTCTTACCCTTTCAATTTCCTAATCATGCTTTCTCAATCTGGAGTAGCAACCAATCATTTTCTTTCAATTGCAAGTCACAATTACAATTCACATCAATGCTTGTATATCATGAAAATTAACTTCTAACCTTCTAAAAAATTTTCTCATCTTAATTTGGCTATATAGGTTTGAGGAAAATAAAAAAGAACAAGTGAAGTTAATTTAAGTGCTTATGGATCAGCACGACCAAAGGTTTTTCTACAAGGCCTCGTAATGAGACCTCCAAAGGAGGAATCTCTTTGGATAATGAAGAGAAGATACAAAAAAGACCTCTAAGGAAAATTGTTCAAGAAGAAGTGTGTTCTGAATTTTCAAGGGACAAGTATGAAAGTGGCACCCCTCCTACCTTTGAAAGTGATGTTGCCCCAAGAAGACGGCAGGCACGGTGGTCACTTAGTTCTTCCAAAAAGAAGAGGAAGTCATTAAGCACTCCCTCCCATGAAAATCCAAAGAAGGGAGAAAGAAATCCAAGAAAGAGAAAACAAAGAAAGCGGTCACCATCCTTGCCTTCTTCTTTGTCTTCTTCTTCGTCATCACTATCTTTTGACATGGTGAACAGTGACTTGTCACTGAAGAGAGAAAACAAAGTGATAAATGGAGGAGTTATGTGGCATGGAAGAGGTTACAAAAGTTGAAAAAGTTCAAGGAGGGAGGAAAAAACATCACTTTCCTTACCTATGATAGAATCTTTGCAACAACTGCTAAAGTGTTGGCTTTTTATTCACCAATTTGATGCGGATTTTCGAGATGAGGATTTCTTGGAATCTTCAAAGTTTCGAAATATTTCTATTTGTTGGCGGTTAAGTCAAACGAGCTCCCTTCGAGTCGACCCTTCTTCCATGAGCCTTAAATTCTCATATCTCTTAATTTATTTTTTGAAAAGCCTTGTAATTATTTGTAGTCCATGATTATAAATGTGTAAGCTCTGAGATGTAAAGTTGTAAAAGTCTATAAAAGGTCCGAGATTTGTCAAGCCGCCCATTGTCTAATAAGGCCCTAGGTATAAAGCCTATGTTGTAAAGTGAGAAAAGGACCCTGATCAATATCAAGTTTCGAAGTACTTAGCGTACGATGACTGAGAGTGACGACTCTTTGGCAACTTGTAATCATCATATCTTGAGCTTTGGTAATGACATTTTAGTTTTGAAACTTGCATTGTGTTTCTTGTTCGATGCTCTTTCATTCAAGAACTTTCATTGATGATTTTGATGTGCTTTGTGACTACGCGTTAGAAGCCTAAATCTATTGATTTAAGAGCGTTAATGATTGTTTTTTGACATTTCGACCATAGGAGAGTGTTCCTATATCCTAGGGCGACTTTTTTGGTATGTTTTGTTGCAATTACCAACATCATGATTATGATGGATCGTGATTTTGATATCTCCTTGGAATGCAACCAAATTGTGTAGGTTAGTGCCCTAAAGTGTCCTGGATGTCATCCTAAAGTTTTGTAGCATTGGGATTTTATTTGGGGGTCGAATCAAGTTGATGATTTGAGTGTGGTGATGTAAGCGCATAGGCAGATTTCCAGATCTGAGAGTTGTAGATTTGCATGTGCTAGAGATAGTGTTATTTTGTAGGTTGACTCTTGAGATTGACACCCTCAAAGAGTCTCTGTGTCCCATTCAAGTCGCTTCCCCGAGTATTGACATTGTGTTAGTATTGGAAAGCTATCCTATAGATGCCCATCGCGCGGCGACCCGCTAACATTGGCACCATTGTCGGGGATAGTGATCCTTAGGTGGTGAGTGACCAAGTCGTAGCTTTTACTTAGAAACTTTGATTTTGATTCCTTTTCATTTACACATTAGCAATCAGATAACTAAACACGGAGTTTAGTGCTTGGTAGAGTTTAGAAGTTGAGGGCTTGCTATATCCATTCTCGAGAGGCAAAGGGTTGTGAGTGAGATAGCCAAAAGCAGTTCATTCTCCGATTTATTCATTATTTTTAGAGTGATGTACCGTTTTCCGTTTCGACTTCAATTTGTACCATTTTGTCTGTTTTTCTTCAAGTTTCTTTTCAGTACTTAGGAGTAGGGTAAGTAGAAATTATCACTATCAAAATTGGGCTGAAAGATCAGAGAAGAAAAGGGTAAAAACCATAATTTGGATTAAATAACCATTAACTCTGAAATACTGACAAATTGATTGTCAAAACTCCAAAGCTAATCAAAACTCAAAAAGAAGTGCAAAAAGGGCATAACCAAATCATAGAGAATGGATTTGGAAAGTTCCATGCAGATTGGTGCAGGAACATGGATCGCGATCCATGACCCCCTGTAACATTTTTGGCAGGAATTGATATCATTGGGTCCAAGGTGATTCCAAATCTTCAGCTATACAATTTTGGTGAAAAAATTGACACAAAAACTCGACCAAATCAAGAAAATTGGGCAGAAACACAAAGAACCTTGGAAATATACTAAAATTAGGCCTTTTTGACTTTTTGGTATCCAAATTCAAAAAGAAGTGAAAATTTGACTTGTACATAGTCTAGATATACAAATGACAAAATTTCATGTCAAATGCAGTGGAATTGGATCGTGATCCATGACCCCCTGAGAGATTTGACACTGAGATTTGACCAGTGAGAAGCTGATACCGATTTGTGGTGCTCATCCTATAATTAAAACTTAAACTTCATACTTTTGATCAAACTGAGACTCAAGAGATTGAATGTGTGTTTGATTGGTTGAATGAATGTTTGAAAACTGAGTACAATAGGCTTCTTATATAAGAGACAAAGAGGCACAAATGAAAAGACACGTCTCATGGTGAAGAGACACGATTTTAGACGTAAAGACACATCCTTTCGGCGAAGAGCTGCAACCATTGGGCGAAGAGTCGCACCCTTAGAGAGAAGGGGTGTGACCAGTCGTCGAAGGAGTATGGCTTTTGACGAAGAGACACGTCTTTTGAGCGAAGGGTCGTGACCATCCAAGCGTAGGGGTTCTCTTTGGCATGGCACTTTGCACATCTGTAACGAGGAGTAGATGTAATAGTGTAACATAGTCACAATCGTGACATTCCCTACCATTTAAAATGAGAGTATGTGTCAAAGAAATGACTATTGATGTTGATAGAACTTTGGAAAATCTTTGTCTTGAACCTTTGCTTCTTGCAAAACCTTTTTGCGTTGATTGCTAAATCCCATGTCATTGCATCGTTCAAAGACTTTTTAGAGAAATTTGGCATAATCAGGTTGACTGCAACAAGGGATTGATCTTCAAAATTCTTCATGCGATGTAAGACTTCTGGTTCAAAATCTTCCAATAACTACGAAAATAGTTGGTGAAGAGGAAATCTTCTCAAGGTACTCTTCAGATGGGGTAACTTCAACTTTAGTAATCACTAGAGAGGATTTTGGCTTGAGAGTGTAATCATCTTCCAATAACGAATCCCAAAATTCTTCAGAATCGTCTTAAAAAATTGTGACTTCATGACTTGCAATTGGCATATCATTATCCAGCAAAGGATCAAAGAGAGCATATATCATATTCTGACTCAGAATCTGCAACTATGTCCTTATCTTTGTCTGGTAGAGAAGTAACACCGGGAACAACTTCTTGCTTGAGATCATCTTTGTCTTCATCAATTGATTTAGGAGAAGGTAATGAATTCAAAAATTCATCAATAATAATTTTTGCATCCGCATCAAAAATCATATTCGCTTCATACTCCATTGTATCATGTCGTTTGACTAGTACACGTGAGGCTTGAATTACTCGTTCCACATGATAAAGCCCGTGTAAAATCAATGTACGTCCATCTTTGAACAAATTGATAGTATGTCCTCGAAAGCTAATAGTTAGATCATATTGGAATAACCAATACTGACCAAGAATCATGTCGTAATAAGATAGAGGCATGACTTCAAAATCCAATGGATCTGCATAATTTTGAATACTGGACTGCAACTGTCGAATTGTCTCATCACAAGTTAAAATTGATCCATCTTCCTATCCCACATCATATAAGTGAGATGTCTTCTGAGTTGGGAAGCCAAGTTGTTGAACTATCTAAGCACTGATGAAATTATTTGAGCATCCACTGTCCACGAAAATATTGATGGATCAACCATTGAGAGTTCCAAGAAGGCTCAAAACTTGCTTTGAAAGAGGCTCCAAAACTGATGAACTACTCTGAGCATGCTTCATAAGAATAGTCGTATCCTCTGAGGCATAAATTGTATTGACCACATATTTTCCTTGATCCTTAGCAAAAGTTGGTTGTTCAACATTATGTTTTTGTGTTGGAATTTCTTTTCAAATTAGACGGATTTGGTTTCTTTGGACAATGTACCATCTATGGCCACCATCGCAAATTGTACATAGTCCTTCCTTCTTTGAAGTCGAAGAAGCATTTGACGAAGAGCCTTGCTGAGTATTAGAACGTCGAATTTGAGAAAAATCACGTCCTTTACCACGATCAAGTGGAAGAACATTTGAGGAAGATCTGCTTTGAGATTGTCAATGTTGAGAGTAGAACCTTGAAGTTAAATAAAGCTGTGTTGCTTGCGTTTTGAACTGAGATTGTTGTTGTTGACTTTGGCTATAGCTTTCTCTCCGATCACGCTGTGAAAAGCGAGCGCTATTTGAAGAACTTTCTCTAGGGAGAAAATTTCATGTAGGGTGCCAATTATCGTCGCTAAGACGTTCCACATAGGCAATTGCAGCATCTAAGGTGGTAGGGTTGTATTTGTGCACATCGTCCTTCAGGTTGGGTTCGAGTATGTCGATAAAGCTGTGAAGTTTATCAGAGGGACTAAGGGTCTCTATCTCCAGAGTTAGCCTTTGGAACTCTGTGATGTTCGCAACTAAGGAAGCTGTCTGGCTCAGGAGGTGAAGAGAGGACCGGGCATGAAAATCCGCATTGGGAGGTTCAAACACCTTGCGAATAGCACGTTGGAATTTATCCCAAGAAGGTGTGTGTTTACCATTAGCAACCCGTCGTTGCCACCAAAGAAATGTTGTGTCTTTGAGTAGAGAACTAGCAAGTGTAACTTTTTACTCTCGACCAAATCTGTGTTTAATAAGTAAACCTCCATTTTGAACAGCCATTGGTCCAGCACACGCTTGTCGCGGCGAGCATTATACAATTCCGGCAATCTAGCATCAAGCTTCTTCTGTGCAGCATTAAAAATTTTATAAAGTAATTGAAGTTCACGATTGTCTACCTCTTTAGTTGGACCTGGTTCGTTTGGTTCATCCACTGAAGTTTTGGAAGAAGGTGTTGAATCAACATGTGTAGTCCGATAAGTTGTAGGACGATTTCGGGAAGTGTTCTGCGTATGCGTCTGATCCAAACGAGTGTGAAGTGATGAAAGGCTTGTGGAAAGTGATAAGAGTAAGGGCTTTGTCAGATTGACCACCTCCATTGTGAGAATTCGGCATGGTTACGTCTCAAAGGGAATAATGAACAGGTCCAGGTTTTGGGTCGGGAACATGTTCTTGGACTGAGAGCGAAAAATCCTTCTGGAATAAGTTTGCACTCTGGAGTTGATGAATCAGAAATAATTATTACGTCCGGCTCTGACAAATCAGGAATTATGACCACTTCGGATGCAAGGGGTTTTTCTTGGAGAACAGTGTTCGAAATCCCGTCTACATATGGGAGAAATGGGACCGGAATATGGAAGTCGCCGGCTATGATGGAAAAAGTCTCGCACATGCAAAGTGGACACAAGGCCAGTGGGGGAGAGTGGAAGAGAGGGCGATGCCAGCTGTAAACGAATGCCGGAGTTCATTTTGATCGGGTGGGTTTTTTTTTCTAAAGTTAGTTTATTTGGGGGTTTTAATTTGTCAAGGGAGTGAGTAAGTTCACATGGGTTTTAAAAACAATTGGGGTTGGCTGGCCAAGGGAACTAATTAAAGGTTCTCTTTATGGTTTAAAAACTATGCGTTGCTGATTTGGCTTATGTAAAAACAACTCCAGCGAAGAGTTACTCCAGCCCAACATTTCAACCCAACGTTGAATTTCAGGCCTTCGGGTTGTGTGGGGAAGGGTGCCGCGAAGGGGCACATCGCGTGGGGAAAGGAGAAGTGGTTGATCGCGCGATGACCTTTCGTTAGAAAGGGTGCGAGCATGGAGAAGCAAAAGGGTGCATAGTTTCACCGGGTACATTGCACACAGTCATGGCTGTCCCGTTCTCTTTATGTTGCTTTTATATGCGTATAATTAAATCAGTTACCTCATACCATCGGCAAAGAAGTTGAATTCCATCTTCTTCTACTTCCATATAACTCCAAGAGAGGGATAAAGTGTAGTGGCGAGGGTGAGAGGCTCACAACCTTTGAGTCCCGGGGAAAAAAAATTGCTCTGATACCACTATGAGGATTTTTGGTGCTAATCCTATAATTAAGAGTTAAACTTCATACTTAAGATCAAATTGAAACTCAAGATACTGAATGTGTGTTTTATTGGTTGAATGAATGCCTGAAAACTGAGACTCCTTATATAGGAGACGAAGAGACACAAATGAAAAGACACGTCCCATGGAGAAGAGACACAACTTTAGACATAAAGACACATCCTTTCGACGAAAAGCTGCAACCATTGGGCGAAGAGTCACACCACGTAGAGCGAAGGGGTGTGACCAATCGTCGAAGGAGTGTGGCTTTTGGCAAAGAGACATGTCTTTTGGGCGAAGGGTCGTGACCATCCAAATGTAGGGGTTTTCCTTGGAATGGAACTTCACACATCTGCAACTAGAAGTAGATGTAATACTGCAACATAGTCACAATCGTGACAATTTGGAACAACTTTTGTGAAGACCTTCTTAATAGAAAACAATAAAAAGTTGACCAAAACACCCAAAAACAAGCTGTAAGTCAAAAACCGCAAGCAGTTACAAAACCTTTCTTTTGACGAGGCAAAAGGGTTTTAAATCCAAAAAGAAGGGGATAAGTGGACCACATATACTTCAAGAAACAAACTGACCAAGTCTTGGGTCCAGACTTGGAGGAACATGGATCGCGATCCATGACCCCTCGCTAGATTTTGGGACTGTAACTTCATAGGTTTGTAGCAAAGGCCAACCCAAACATTTTGTCCCAAAACAACGATAGCAAAAAACACTCACTAGGAGGCCCAAACCAGGTCAGAGACAGTCTAGACCAAAATCCACAAACAGATTGATCAAGGGACTTTTTGTAGAGCTAAAGGTCATCAAATCATCTAGAATTCACCTAGCAACCTTCAAGAGACAGTGAGAACCATGTATGTCAAATTTCAAATAATTCAGTCCTAGGGTGCACGGGTCGCAATCCATGACCCCATGATACAGAAAGTGCCCAATTCATCCCATAGTTAGCACTAGTCTTAGTGAGCACAATGGTCTTTTCAAAATCCAATTTGGAGATGTATTGTGCGAGTTGCAAGCAAAATAGTAATCGTATCAAAAGTGCGACAAAATTCGGATTTCTATAGATTTTGACTAACCTAGCAGCTGTATAGCTATAGCCACTAAGTGAATTTTCTCCAGGTTTTGTGGATCAGACTTGCAGAGAGTTGCCTTTAGTCGAAGGATTGAATGCACTATAAAAAGTAATTGGTTAAGGTTTTGCAAGCTTAGTTTTCTTGATGTATTTGCGGTCAGGAAAATTGTATCAAAATAGAAGCCCTAGTAATAGAGACCAATCAAGCTATATTTCAATCGAAGGTAGTGTCAACCAAGCGACCACACCTCCTCTAGAGCCAATCTTGGAGGAGACTCTTTTTGATACCTCTTCGGAGAGATCATACACCTATACAGCCGAGGGAACCAAAAGAAGAAAACAAAATGAGAGCAAGACCATCACAACCTGCATCAAACTAGAAACTTTTGCACTTGCAATATCAGTTCGAGAATGAGCATGGAGCTCAAATCTATAAAGACGATATGGATCGTTGCTGCATAAAAATTGAAGAGAGGTCTAGTGAGCTTAAGCTCGTAGTGCTCGTAGATTACGGTGTCGATCGATGCTTCGACAAAGAGGGAAACATGTATATCATTGTTCTTAATCCTTTTATTGTGGACAAATGGGGATTAACAGACACCAAAGAGAAAGTTGACAAAGAGCCTGAGGAAAAGCCGCCAAAGCTTGACATTCCAAATGCCAAGCTTAGATGAGTAAATGTGGCTACACTTGTCAACACCGACAACACCATGCGGGCTTATATAAGTATGACAGTGGGGAGCAAATGCTCTACTGTACATGCGAGGAGCCCAATGTGAGAGAACTAACTATGACACTGGCCCAATGTACGCATTTATATTTGAGGTTGAGAGAGAGACACAAATAATGTATTTATATTTGAGATTGAGAGAGATACACAAATAATCATGCTAGACAAGTATGGTCAGAAATATTTGGCAGTGAACCGCAATGAGCTCAAGGGATATACGTACTTTGGGGGCCCACTCCTTCAGTACTATGTCACTCCTATTGTACTCAAACCAACATTCTTAGAAACAAAAAAACCAGAAAATATGAGAGCGAGTCCTTTGAAATATCATGTGGAAGACTCATTTAGTCAACCGCATTTGTCTGTACCGAATCCTTGGATTCGCGGGTTCCTATGTCAACACATTGAGTTAGTATTATTGCAGACAGGATATTCAGTACAAGGGTACCAGATTTCAGGATTGAAAGTCGGGACATAAGACCTTAGCGAAGGGCGTTCGAATGAGTCTCTTCTAGAACACCTTTCAGTGGTTATGAAATGAGCGATGTTATGGATGGAAAACCTAGAATGATGAGGATGGTTGCAGAAATTGAAAAAATGTGACCTTCTCAAGTGGCTAAATGCGTATCAAAGAAGTACAAAGGATCAAGAGAACCATATGCGCATGTTTTTATCTTTAAAAAAGTTTTAAGGGCGGAACAAGTAGTAGATTTCCATACACAATACGAGGGATTTGGGTTACCATTGGAGGGAAAGGCATTGACTTGGTTCCAACCGCTAAACAGTAGATATTTCTTGGACATTAATCAACTCTTACAAGAGTTTGCGAAGGAATTCTCTAAGGGGTGAATCAAGCATAACATTGTCTCTCGGATCTATGCTTTTAGACAGAAAGAAAACAAAAAGGTGAAGGAAGCTTCACTACATTTCAAATGATACATCAAAATATGTCCAATGCAAGAGTTGCCACATGATGATCGATTATCAATTTTCTTTATTAAGGGCTTGAAAAATGAAACTCTAAAGAAGGACCTGCATTTAAAAGCCCGCACGACATTTGAACAAGTCATCAGGGAAGCACTGTACCTGGTTGAAAATTGCAAAATGTACGCCAAGGTTACTAAGGATATAGAGATTAATCCTTGCAGTACCTTTTCTACCGTCAGTGAATCTACTGCAAAACAAAGTGCTCCTGCTTCAATCACACAAAAAATGAACCAATTGGTGGAGTAAATGGTCCGCAGAATGAATCAAACTTAATCATAACATGAGGACACAACAACCACAAGTAGTCAATGCTCCAAGAGTGTTGAAGTGGTGTGCCATAAAGCAGAAATACACTAACTATGACACCAGTGAGTGTTCTATAATCAAAACCACATGAGGGAAAGGCAGTATGGACCATTGACAATGCAACAACTGCCATCACCTCCAAGGTATCAGATTGGACCAAATAACACAATACAAGGAGGGGACAAACTGCAACCAGTACTGGGGAGACAACCATCTTCACCTCATAATAATCATGCAATTGTGTGTTATGCACAACCGACATAACCTCTCTTAACTCAATAAATGATGCCACTGACAATGTATTATGAGGAGCCATTTAAAGGCCACATAAGAGAGACGGAGGGAGTAAATTATACACTTGATTCTCGAGAGTCCATTCTGGGCTAGTGTCAATGAAGCAACCAAAGCCTCGCATGTGGCGTAGACATCTAGAAATCAGTTCACAATGAGCGAAAATACACTCATGTTCATAAAAAACTAGAACTACAAGCCCAAGGGTTATTACCCACCTAAGGTAGGCCAGTCAACGAGAGTACCACCAGCAACCTGAATAGAGGTCCCGTGCTATGAATGCAGAGGCGACCATTGGACATGAGAGTGTCCGTATAAAGGTCAATAAATGAAACTTTCTGGCTTTTGTGACGGGTGTGGAAGAGATCGCCTGATTCAAAAATTGTGCGAAGAACCCTGACAATCGAGGGAAAGCTACTGTCAATGTCATAGAAATTTTACCATGTACGAGCGGACTGAAATTTGAGCCAACAATTCTAGTCATAGTGGTGACTCAAGCTCAAGCTCATGAAGCAGCTAAAAATCGACCTATAGCTGATGATTTTTTGCATATTTTTTTCGTTGAAAATTACATCCCTATTCCTAAAGATTCTACCATCTTTAGGATCCCATAGGTGACAAAGTCTACTTCTCCATAGCCAACGAAGAAAGACTTCTTGGAATTTGCATCTAGCTTTGACCTTAGACTTCTATCTATGTTCATAAAAGACTCGCATCCAAAGAATTTCCTAAATGCATAATTCACCAGTTTACATGTCCATGTCTCTTTTGGAATTCCTCCATCCAGTGCCGTTGAGGGCGATTGGTTGATCAAGTACATATCCTTGTAATTATTTCTTACACCCAAAGCTCAAGTGCTAGACCTGCATGTAGTCACATTCTTTGTGCCTGCTCCATGATTTTCATGTTCATCCTTTCCAAAACTTCATTTTTTAAGGTGTCCTTGGGGTTGTCCTTTGCCTCTAAATGCCATTGCTAGCACACAATCTTTCAATAACTTGGCTACAATACTTGCCTCCATTATTGGATCTAAGGTATTTAAGCTTGGTACCTGTTTCATTTTCACAAAGCTTTCCACCTCTAAAATGTGGAAAACACGTCGGACTTATTCTTCATTGCATAAACCCATGTTTTCAGGGTTGCATCGTCTATGAATGGTACATAGTACAATGAATCACCAAGGGATGGTGTACTCACAGGACCCCATACATCAAAATGAACTAATTCAAGTTTTTTAGTTTTTCTTTCATTCCCTTCGTTAAGGAATTTCACCCTCTTCTGTTTACCGTAAACACAATCTTCACAAAATTCTAGGTCCATTCCTTTAAACCTGGTAGAATTCTTTTGGACTGAAGAATTTGCATTCCTTTGGCACTCATAGAGCCAACTCGATAGTGCCACCCCACACTGCCAACTTCTATAGATGTTGCACAATTTGAAGATTGGGCATTGATCGTACATAAGTAGAGTGTACCCACCTTTTTTCCTTTTGCAACCACCAAAGATCCTTTCGAGATTTTGCAACATTTGTTTTTAATGTAATGTTTTGGCCTTTATCATTCAATTGACATGTAGAGATCATGTTTTTTTGAACAAAGGGAACATGCCTAACTTCCCTTAGCTTCCATTCATTTCTATTTGCAATTTGAAATAAATTGTACCTTTGCTGATAATTTAACAAGCTTCATCATCTCCCAAGTATACGTACTTATATATACCTTTGGTCAAATTTTGGAAATGATGCTTATGGGGTATCACATGCACTACAAGAGGTTCTTCATATTAGTGACGCTAGCAGTGCGACGCTCAAATGTTAAAATCCATGGCATCGCTATGGGTGTCGCTATCTATGAGCATTGCTATGAGTGTCGTTGTATTATTTGTTGCATAGCATCGCCCATAGTGATGCGCATAGCGACGTCGACATGGTAAAAAAATAAACCGAGCACCAAAAACTCAGATCTCATATCTGAGTTCTGGTGCTCTAGCGAAACAGGTATACCTGTGCCACTCTCTCTCTCTCTCTCTCTCTCTCTCTCTCTCTCTCTCTCTCCTTCCCCCTCACACACACACACACACACACACACACACACACACACACACACACACACACACACACACACACACACACTTTTAAAAAAAAATAAAAATGATTTGATTAATTTATAAGTGGAAAACCTCAAAGCGAGGAAAACTCATCAAAGATCATATACAAATAGAAGAACACAATTGTGTTTTACGATGTAAAATCGCTAAAAGCAAGCACAAAAGACTTGCAAGATTTCTAGGGATATGTCCCCAGTGTCAAAGGCAAAATAAAATGATTGCCTCAGCGAAATCTTGAACAAAGGAAAAGGATCCGCTTAATGTCAGTGAAACATATGGAGATTGCAATGGTGCCACATGGGCCACATCGACCAAAATTTGACCCAAGCGAAGAAGGTGGAAAAATGTTGGAGGGAAGTCAAAAGAATGCCAAAAAGCCAGAAACATTTATGGAAAAACATCGAGGGAAATCGAAGGTGTAGACAAGAAGAAACGCATCGAAGGAATGTCCTCGTGCAGCGACAATCCCAAAATAGATGTCTGAGATTCTCATCAATAGAGCAGAGCAACTGACACAATGAGAGGCGCTAATGCAACGCGCCGCAAGGAGAGTTCCAACTGGAAGAACTCCCAACAAACAACGCCAAAGAAACAGACGCTCCTTAAGATGCAAGCGAGACTTCCAAATCGGAGTGAGAGTCTCTCTCCACCATCTTTCAGATTTGTGCAAGGCTCAGAGCGCATTATAGTGATCAGCCAGCCAAGAGTCTTTCACAAGGGAAGCATAGATACCTGAGCAGAAATGGCATCCACAGGAGTGTCCCATAGATTACAATCTTGCATATGAAGACCACATGTCAACGACGGAACAGGGAGGAAATCAGCCAGCATATGCTGAAGAAGACCATATTAGGTATTATGGTAAAAATCCCTCATTATGGGAATCTGCAAATTGACTAAATTCATGTAATTTGGGAATTTTCCATTTAAAGTGGGAAAAATGTTGATATACTTGCTGATGGGGTAGAGTGAAATCTTAAAGAATTGTGGTGTTGATAAACACCAAAATTTGAGGATGCACAAAGCATGAATTTGAATAAATACTATTAATGAAATAAAAGAAAGAAAGATCACGACAATCAAAGGTCTTGTTTACAACCATTATAGTAACAAAAGAAGCTCCATATAATCTACTCCAAATTAGATGCCATGTCCAAATTTTGATCCAAGTGTGGTTGATGATGTGCATGAGCAAGGCCACTTTTTGCTTTTAGAGCATGCCTTTCTGGAATCTTAATCTTTGAAAATGGACCTTCTTTGTTGGGTCTCCAAGACCAAACAATCAGATCTACAGATTCCCACACTTGCGGGTCCTTATAGTTGACATCCCAAAAACCCTTCTAACAATTAGTGTAAGCTTGAGTATCTGTCATCCCACTCTTTCTTGCACAAGGTGCCCAATATTGAATCAAAACTTTTCTATAGTTTGGTGATGTAGGCTCGTTGTCAATGTTTGATAAAGCCATTGCAAGCCAAACTGGATAGATATCCATGTCACTTGGAAGTAGCATAACAAAGTCACCTTGGTGCACATCAGATAGAGGGTCAAACTCTTCCCTTGGTCTATCTCGTTGAGGACCACAGAAATCATCATTTAGATCTTCAAGACCTAGGAATCTTTCGGCTCCTTCTTGTAAGCTCATTGTGGTGCATTGTTCATGACGAGATTCTTGCGTTTTTGGCCAAAATTTTTCGTACAAGATTCCCTCTAATATGATTGCTCTTCGAAGCTTGTTAATTACCTTAGCCCAATAATCTATCACGGGCCTATAATATCGTGGCACACTTGAACCATTTCCTAGATTTTGCCAAAACTTAATATAATTCTTCAACCCTAAAATCACTTCTTCATGGGCCTTGACATACTCTGCCATTGGTACCAAAGGTGGATCTCCATGTGGTAACATTGGATTTCCTTCTATGTCAGTTTTCCAAAGGCAAATACTTCCACTTCAATTTGATACACCTACATGTGCCTTATATTGAATCATGGGTGTCTCATCTTGCATAAAAACATAAATTGAAGAGGTTTGGAATGGCCAACAAATATGTCTTGTCCATCACAAAGATAGCCGTCACAATATTGCTTGAAATCAGGGACCTTTGTGAGCATAAATGGAGCTAGAGATGAAGATGAGCTATTCCTTAGTGTATCCATCAAATGAGGCAAAGTATAAGTTTGTGTAAATCTCAACTTCTCTGAAAACTTACTGAACATTGCATCTATGTCCTCATGTGTATTTCCAACATTCAAAAATCCTTAGGCTAGTTGAATGGTTTTGAAAATGCCCCTTGCAACAAGCATGGAGAAATAGGCAAATAAGTATTGATTTTTGTTATCCCCTGCACAATTATCTAATTGTAGTAACAAGTCCTTCGGTAACTTGCAAAATGATGATCCCAATTCCTCTTCTGTAGTTTCTGATGTCTGCACAATGGGCTCTTTTCCGTCACTCAAGTTGTGGTAGTCCAATGCATCCCTTGAGTTCAAAGCATTTAGTAGTGAGATAGATCTCCTTGGTAGTATGTTGGTTGCTAGATCACCAAGAGGATGCTTATCTATCCTCTCTAGGTTATGTAAACAATTAGCAATTGAGCCAATTGTAAGATTTGGATCAGCTGGCCACAAACCATTCAAGACAAAGTGACCGTAATGACCTTCTCCATGTCCATGAGTGATTATACCTATCAATGACACTTGCAAATTGTATCCGGAGTCCACCCCTTAGGAACAACATGTAATCTAGGAATTGCAGTCTTCTTTTGATCCATATTATCATGAATTATGCATACATACTTTTGTGGTTAAGTTTCTGAATATGTGCGCTATGCATAATATAGGCTCCCGCAACTCTTTTGATGTGCCATGTGAACTTCTCTCTCTCTCTCTCTCTCTCTCTCTCTCTCTCTCTCTCTCTCTCTCTTTCTCTCAGATATCTCTCATCAAGAGAAGGTTTAGCTTCTAGCCTTGCCTTGATTGAATTTCAAATGCTTCCAGAAGAAGCTCCACATTTGCAAGAA
Source organism: Adiantum capillus-veneris (assembly GCF_014529385.1). Lineage (NCBI taxonomy): Eukaryota > Viridiplantae > Streptophyta > Polypodiopsida > Polypodiales > Pteridaceae > Adiantum > Adiantum capillus-veneris. The sequence continues at coordinate 154,365,899 of NC_140933.1, forward strand.
CTCTTTATCCACAAGAATGCCCGTCGTCTTGTTTTGGGACCTTGCAGCTCAAAATCAACATATCTTTCCAAATGCTGTCTTGGATCAATGCTTCCCATGCAGTAACAAGTTTTTGAATAGACCTGCAAGACATAGCATATGGTGACCACACACTGAATCAAAATCGCAGAATCAATGCTTCCCATGCAGTAACAAGTTTTTGAATAGACCTGCAAGACATAGCATATGGTGACCACACACTGCATCAAAATCGCAGAATCAACACTTAAAGAACTCACTTGACTAGTGACATGTGGATACTCTTTGTTCCACATCCTACAAAAAGAAGACTGAGATAACTTCTTCTCATAACCCATTTGGTCAAGTGTGTGTGTCTTGAGCCATCTAGTAGTGTTCTACTTCTATTGTGCATCTATTCAGAGTTGTTATCCACAAATCATTTAGCAATGCTCTTGCTAAATTAGTATGTTGAAGTCCTTATCTCAATGTGCATGTGTTACCATGCACATAATGGTGCACACCATTTTCAATTTTATTCCTTGTAGCAGTAAAATGATGTCTTTGGTATTCCATGTAGCTCATACCCATGCTCTACAACAAACAATAGAGCCATTTATCTTGAATTGGTATCGCATCTTTTCATCTTTCTGATAGCATATAGATAGGACATCGTAAACATAATTAGTGCGTGCTTTCTGAGACTCTGCCCAAAATTCTTGCCATAACCTTGTCACCATATCCCGATTTGCAAATTTACAGCATTTTTGTCTACAACAATCAATACATGAAACCCTTTGAATTGACTCAGTTGCAAGATAAAAAGCAGAAGCTGGTGCTACTCTTGTTTTTCGAGATCTGTTGATAAAAGTGTAGCGCCGCTTCCTTAACGATGTAGAAATGGTATTCCCATCACTATATTTTCTAGCATTATCATCATTGGATACATCAGAGTCTGCACATCTAGCATGCATCCCATTAATAGGAACAAAGTGTTGTAATGGGATCCCATCCAACATGGTTTTCTGCTTGATGGGCCACTTTACCAAAGTGATGCTAGCCACATAAGGTGTGTTCTCACTAATTTCATTCTCCCTTTCAATACCCACACCCACAAAATCATCACCAAGTACATGGAAGTTAACATAGTCGTTTGGAAATACATATAAGATGGTCCCTTCATGTACAATTGGCATCATTGTGTCATCCTTTAAAAGTACCCTTTGATTTCTCCAAAATTCTCGTATCAATGTTTCAAACTCTGGGCTTGTTATAGGTATTGCATCTGTAAGTAGAAGATGAGGTTGATCCCCTTGTTCATCACCACTGTAGCTTTCATTTGTGTCAATTGGGTTGTCATTTATCATGGAAGACTGCAAAAGAAGCTTGGGCCATTGAACGGCACTCCATAATGAGCTTTGGAGAGATATAGTATCCATTGTAGGAAAAGGGAGCACCATGTCCTTAAAACATTCCTCAACTAGTATAGATACATTTCCTTGCCCTATCTTTGTACCACCACATGTGGAATCTGGATCTGTTCTACACACACAACCAATACCAACAATTTCATTATCAAGAATCAAATGTACTTTCTCCCTAGATTCGACGTCCATCCTGCAAGTGAAAAAAATATGTTGTCAAGTTCATACTCATAGGTACTTCTCTTTGAGCAAAATTTTATAATTTCCATTATAAAAGACATGAGGGTTATGAATGTTAATAGTCCGATGACTTTCAATTTGAGGAGCCCCAATCAAAGTGGATAAATGGTGACCCACTTACTATATTACAACATAGCTTGGACAAGTGGTGGCCTAGTTCTAATGTCATACTAAATGACTATAGAACTTGCATCTCAATGTCCAAGTAATCCTTAATTATTTCAATGGAAGCAACATTTGAGGAGTGGTGCATATTGGCTCAAGAACCCCCTCCCTGTTTAAGTGGCATAGCTTGAACAAGTGGTGGACCTAGTTTTAAAGCTCAATGGCCAAGGTGAACTAGTGCATGACCCTGCTTCCTAGTGTCCAAGTAGTCATTGCCCCAAACCATCCATGGTAGTAAACATAGTAGCTCCACTCCATTCAACTATTGACCTTGAAACAATAGAGATAGCTTCTTTCAATAGAGCTAGCTTGGACAAGTGGTGGACCTTAAAACCACCTTGGTCTAAAACCTCTATAACACAATGGTTAGTAGGTTAGACAAGTGGTGGACCTCTGCCCAGACCATCCCTGGTAGTAAACATAGTAGCTACACTCCATTGACACATTGACCTTCAAACAATAGAGATAGGACTATTCAATAGAACTAGCTTGGACAGGTGGTAGACCTTCAAACCACCTTGGGCTAAAACCTCCATAACACAATGGTTAGTAGGTTGGAAAAGTGGTGGACCTCTATCCCAAACCATCCATGGTAGGAAACATAGTAGCTACACTCCATTCACACATTGACATTCAAACAATAGAGGTAGGACTTTCCAATAGAGCTATCTTGGACATGAATGGATAGTAGGTTGGACAAGAGGTGGACCTCTTCCCCAAACCATCCACGGTAGTAAACATAGTAGCTACACTCCATTCAAACTTTGACCTTCAAACAATAGAGATAGGACTATTCAATAGAACTAGCTTGGACAGGTGGTGAACCTTCAAACCACCATGGGCTAAAACCTCCATAACACAATGATTAGTATGTTGGGCAAGTGGTGGATCTCTACCCCAAACCATCCATGGTAGTAAACATAGTAGCTCGGCTCCATTTACACATTGACCTTGAAACAATAGAGATAGCTTCTTTCAATAGATAGGTGGAGGACCTTCAAACCACCTTGGGCTAAAACCTCCATAACACAATGTTTAGTAGGTTGGACAAGTGGTGGACCTCTGCTCCAAACCATCCATGGTAGTAAACATAGTAGCTCCACTCCATTCTATCACTGACCTTGAAATAATAGAGATAGCTCTTTTCAATATATCTAGCTTGGACATGTGGTGGACCTTCAATAAACAACCTTGGATTAAATATCTAATACAATGGATAGTAGGTTGGAGAAGTGGTGGACCTTTGCTTGCCTGAAACCTTCCATGCTAAAAGACTTAGTAGCTACACTCCATTTACACATTGACCTTGAAACAATAGAGATAGCTTGTTTCAGTACAGCTAGATTGGACAGGTGTTGGACCTTCAAACCATCTTGGGCTAAAGCATCCATGACACAGTGGATAGCAGGTTGGACAAGTGGTGGACCTCTGCTTCAAACCATCCATGGTAGTAAACATAGTAGGTACACTCCATTCACACATTGACCTTGAAACAATAGAGATAGCTTGTTTCAGTAGAGCTCAATTGGACAGGTGTTGGAACTTCAAACCACCTTTGCTAAAGCCTCCATGACTCAATGGATAGTAGGGTGGACAAGTGATGGATCTCTGCCCCAAACCATCCATGGTAGTAAACATAGTAGCTACACTCTATTGACACATTGACCTTTAAAACAATAGAGATAGATTCTTTTGATAGAGCTAGCTTGGAGAGGTGGTGGACCTTAAAACCACCTAGGGCTAAAGCCTCCATAAGATAATGGGTAGTAGGTTGGACCTAGTTCTAATGTAATCACTAAAATACTATAGAACTTGTATCTCAATGTCCAAGTAGGCCTTAATTCTTTCAATGGAAGCAAGGTTTGAGAAGTGGTGGATATTGGCTTAAGAACCCCTCCCTATTTTAGTGACATAGCTTGGACAAGTGGTGGACCTAGTTTTAAAGCTTATTGTCCAAGGTGAACTAGTGCAAGCATTAGGAAAGAAATGGACTCATTTTTTGTCCTTTTAGCTCTAGTGAGAGAATTTTCCTTAGCCAATAGGAAGAAGGCTAACGTTACGTAGAAAAAACCTTTTTTTCTCATTTTGAAAATGTCCATAAAAACCATTTTGGTGAAATTGTCACTATCATCAGAAAAGTAAGGCGCTTGATAGTGACATCTTGCACAAGCACCGAACACCTTTTTATGACCCGTTGTTGATATCCTATAAAGTGAAGTACTTGTACTTGTGCATCTCACACAAGCATCAATCACCTTTTTATGAAGTACTCGCAATTCAAATTTGAACAGATCGTACTTGATAGTGATTGATAGGTACTATTTAAGACTATGAAGGAGTCAGAACCAAGCGGAATAGAGACCCTTGAGGAGTCTCTGGGACCTCTATTCGCTTAGTTTTGACCTCATGAGGCCCTAGGATTAAGATATAGCATTTTTAAGCCCACGGATGCATCCGGAACGTCCCAAAACCTTAGGATAGCTCTTTAAAACGTTGAAATCTGACGTCTCTAGCTCAAGATATAGCATTTTTAAGCCTAGGGCCTCATGAGGTCAGTACCAAGCGAATAGAGGCCCTCAAGCACGCATTTAAGTGATTGAGCAAACTTTTACGTATATACTATGAGAAATAGAATTCCAAAAAAAAACTTTTTCATTTTTATAATTACCTCTCTCTATACTGAGTTGGCGTTTCTTACAGGGCCCAAAATTTAGTCCAAGTTTCTTCTAATAATGACCCTGCTTCCTAGTGTCCAAGTAGTCATTGCTTCTGAAAATGTAAGCAAGGTTGGACAAGTGGTGGACCTACTTTTAATGACCAATTTCAATTTCCAATCTCCAAGTAGCCCTTGCTGAAGCTAAACTACTAATGCAAGAACAAAGTGGTTGGTGGTGGATAGTGGACTAGGGTTACTCTATTCAAGCATAGATTGGACAAGTGGTGGACCTAACATTAATGGCCGGTGGTTGGCGAGAAGACCAAGTGGTGGAAAGTGGATGAGGCCTACTAAGAGTATAGCCTGGACAAGTGATGGACTAGTTTTAATGGCCAATGCCAACGGTGAACTACAAATGCAAGAAGGAGTTGGTTTGTGGAACAAGTGGTGGATAGTGAATCGGTTTCACTATCTAGTTTTAATGGCCAATTCCAAAGGTGAAATATTAATGCAAGAACAAATTAGTTGGACAATTGGCGGGGTGGAACCCAGTTGCGGATAGTGCTATTTTAAAGTAGTACAACTTGGACAAGTGGCGGACCTAGTTTTAATTGCCCATGACTAAGGTGAACTACTAATGCAAAAACAAAGTGGTTGGCAAGCAGAACAAGTGGTGGAAGTGGACGAGGCCTACTAGAAGTATAGCTTGGACAAGTGGTGGAACGAATTTTAATGGCCAATGTCAAAGGTGAAATATTAATGCAAGAACAAAATGGTTGGACAATTGGCAATGGAACCTAGTGGCGGATAGTGCTATGTTAGAGTAGTACAACTTGGACAAGTGGTGGACCTAGTTTTAATGTCCATGACTAAGATGAACTAGTAATGCAAAAACAAAGTGGTTGGCGGGCGGAACAAGTGGTGGCAATGGATAGGGCGTTGCCATAGTATAGCTTGGACAAGTGGTGGACTTAGTTTTAATGGCCAATGCTGAAGGTAAAATACTAATGCAATAACAAATTGGCTAGACAATTGATGGTGAGTCCCGGTGGCAGATAGTGGACTAGGCCTAATATGTTAGACTACATGTTGAACAAGTGAGTCATGTAGGTTTTGGGCTAAGATCTTGATTCCCGATGTGAAGGGCTCAAAAAGCAATAGAAGCAGTCATGGAAGAGTCTAAGACCGGTTTAATAACATGAATTGTCTCTATTTTGATTACCCTTTTGGCCAAGAAGTTATATATTATAGGAAGGTCTAACAACACTGCTGCTTCCACCAATTCCGTGATGATTCGTCCTTTCATCACATCATTACAGATTGGTTTTCAAGTGAAGCCATGTGATAGATTTTGGGAATATGAACAACTTAATTGTCCCTTTTTGTGCTTTAATTCTATGCAGGTGGCCTTTGAAACTAATATGAAACTTGTGTCTCTCTAGAATTTTTAGGGTAAGGATGCTTAAGTTGGGTACCCCAAAAGTTTTAACTTGGAAAAGGTATTAAGAAACGCCTCTAAACGCCTTTACATCTAGGAGTGTACATTATCTCTTTCATCCTAGCCCTTGGTTGCTATATTCAGAGTTCCCAATCAAAAGTTATGATAGAACAAGCAACTTAGACTTGAAATAGGATAATAAAACTCAAAACAGGCTATATTTGAAGTTTAGGTCCCATATGTGCCATGAGGCACAAACCACGATTTAGGTCATTATCCCTCTAATCTTAAAAGCCGCGTTCACTGCTTACGTGGCATTTTCACACAAAAAACACAAACCTAGGGTTGCTTTCACGCACAATACAAAATAGGTATTGCTGCAGAGGTCGTCATCAAAGGAACAGGTCACTACTGCCATCGTCGAGCAGGTCGCCATCATAGAGCAGGTCACTATTGCAAACCAGGTCGATATTGCAAGTGGTATTGCCATTGTTGAATAGGTCAACACCGCAGAACAGTTTGCTATCACCATCTAAGAAAATCAAGTTGTTATTGCCATCGTCGAGCAAGTCGCCATCGCAGAGTAGGTTGCACCATCACATAGTAGGTCGCTATTGCGGAACACATTGACACAGCAAATTATGTCGACATAGCAGAACAGGTACATCCTTCTCTCTCTCGCTCTCCCCCCCCCCCTCTTTGTCTCTCTCTCTCCCTCTCTCGCACTCTCTCTCATCAATTCTCTGTCATTCTTTTTTCCAGAGAGACATAATTTACGGTTTTAGGTTTTAGGGTTTAGGGTTTAGTATTGTTACTATGCAAACACACATATTGTATGTCTATTCAAATATCTTATTTGTGTAATATTAAATACATAGTGTATTAACAGTAAACGTGAATGACAAGTCGACTTACTTGTGTCAATTGCTTAAATCTTGGTTTGGCCAAATGGTTGGTCTTTGTTGAGTTGTTGATGGCTACTTTCTTTGTCTGTTGTTTCTGAAATGGCTAAAATATGTGAGCTAGAATTTTGGTGGATGTATAATGTTGGGGTTTTTCTTGGTGTTACTGGTTGGGCAAGTTGTGGACCTTGTTTGGCTATAGATACAAAAAATGTGATTCAACAAGGGCGGATTTGAATTTGGGCGGGACAAAGACATCCTTTTAGCTGAACTTGCTTTCAAATTTGAATCTGGATGGGAAAATTTGAATTTAAGCAAGACGGTGAAGTTGATTTAGGTGGGAATTATTTGAATTTGAGCGGCTTGATTTGAATTTAGGTGGGATTATTTAAATTTGGATGGTTTAATTCAAATTTAGATGGGATTATTTAAAGTTAGACAGTTTCATTTGAAACGAGCTAGCTTGGACAAGTGGGGGACCTTAAAACAAAACACAATGGATAATAGGTTGGACATGTGGTGGATCTCTTCCCCAAACCATCCATGGAGGGGTAAATATGGTAAATATAACTCCATTCACACATTGAACTTCAAAAAATAGAGATAGCTTCTTTCAATAGAGCTAGCTTGGACAAGTGGTGGACCTTCAAACCAACTTGGGCTAAAAACTTTATAACACAAGGGATAATAGGTTGGACAAGTGATGGACCTCTGCCCCAGACCATCCATGGTAGTAAACATAGTAACTACACTCCATTCACACATTGACCTTCAAACAATAGAGATAGGACTATTGACTAGAGCTAACTTGGACAAGTGGTGGACCTTCAAACCACCTTGGGATAAAACCTCCATAACACAATGGATAGTAGGTTGGACAAGTGTTGGACCTCTACCTCAAACGATCCATGCTATCACAATAGAGATAGGACTTTTCAATAGAGCTTGCTTGGACAAGTGGTGGACCTTAAAACCACCTTGGGCTAAAACCTCCATAACACAATGGTTAGTAGGTTGGACAAGTGGTGGACCTCTACCTAGACCATCCCCGGTAGTAAACATAGTAGCTACACTCCATTCACACATTGACCTTCAAACAATAGCGATAGGACTATTAATAGAGCTAGCTTGGACAGGTGGTGGACCTTCAAATCACTTTTGGCTAAGACCTCCATAACACAATGGATAGTAGGTTGGACAAGTGTTAAACCTCTACCCAAAACCATCCATGCTATCACATTAGAGATAGGACTATTCAATAGAGCTAGGTTGGACAGGTGGTGGACCTTCAAACCACCTTGGGCTAAAACCTCCATCACACAATATTTAGTAGGTTGGACAAGTGGTGAACCTCTTTCCCAAACCATCCATGGTAGTAAACATAGTAGCTACACTCCATTCACACTTTTACCTTCAAACAATAGAGATAAATTCTTTCAAACCACCTTGGGGTAAAACCTCAACTACACAATGAATAGAAGGTTGGACAAGTGTTAGACCTCTACCCCAAACCAACTTGGGCTAAAATATTTATAACACAAGGGATAGTAGGTTGGACAAGTGGTGGACCTCTCCCCCAGACCATCCATAGTAGTAAACATAGTAGCTACACTTCATTCACACATTGACCTTCAAACAATAGAGATAGTACTATTGAGTAGAGCTAACTTGAACAGGTGGTGGACATTCAAACCACCTTGGGGTAAAACCTCCATAACACAATGGATAGTAGGTTGGACAAGTGTTGGACCTCTACCCAAAACCATCCATGCTATCACAGTAGAGATAGGACTATTCAAAAGAGCTAGCTTGGACAAGTGGTGGACCGTGAAACCACCTTTGGCTAAAACCTCAATAACATAATGGTTAGTAGGTTGGACAAGTGGTGGACCTCTGCCCAGACCATCCCTGGTAGTAAACATAGTAGCTACACTCCATTCACACATTGACCTTCAAACATTAGCTATAGGAATATTCAATAGAGCTAGCTTGGACAGGTGGTGGACCTTCAAACCACCTTGGGTTAACACCTCCATAACACAATGGATAGTAGGTTGGACAAGTGTTGGACCTCTACCCGGAACCATCCATGCTATCACAGTAGAGATAGGACTATTCAATAGAGCTAGGTTGGACAGGCGGTGGACCTTCAAACCACCTTGGGCTAAAACCTCCATAAAAAAAATGGTTAGTAAGTTGGACAAATGGTGGAACTCTACCCCAAACCATACATGGTAGTAAACATAGTAGCTACACTTCATTCACACATTGACCTTCAAACAATAGAGATAGCTTCTTTCAATAGAGCTAGCTTGGCTAGATGGTGGAACTTCAAACAATCTTGGGCTAAAACCTCTGTAACACAATGGTAAGTAGGTTGGACAAGTGGTTAACCTCTACCCCAAACCATCCATGGTATGAAACATAGTAGCTACACTCCATTCACAAATTGACCTTCAAACAATAGAGATAGATTCTTTCAATAGATCTAGCTTTGACATGTGGTGGAAATTCAAACCACCTTGCTCTAAAACCTCGATAACACAATGGATAGTGGGGTGGACCAGTGTTGCACCTCTACCCCAAACCATCCATGCTATCAGAGTAGAGATAGGACTATTCAATAGAGATAGCTTGGATAGGTGGTGGACCTTCAAACCACCTTGGGCTAAAACCTCCATAACACAATGGTTAGTTGGTTGGACAAGTGATGGACCTATGCTTCAAACCATCCATGGTAGTAAACATAGTAGCTACACTCCATGCACACATTGATCTTCAAACAATAGAGATAGCTTCTTTAAAAAGAGCTAGCTTGTACAGGTGGTGGACCTTCAAACAACCTTGGGCTAAAACCTGCATAACACAATGGTTAGTAGGTTGGACAAGTTGTGGACCTTTGCCCCAAACCATCCCTGTTAGTAAACATAGTAGACACTCCATTCACACATTGACCTTCAAACAATAGAGATAGATGCTTTCAATAGATCTAACTTAGACATGACCTTCAAACAATATAGATAGCTTCTTTCAATACATCTAGCTTGGACAGGTGGTAGACCTTCAAACCACCTTGGGCTAAAACCTTTGTAACACAAGGGATAGTAAATTGGACAAGTGATTGGCCTCTCCCCAGAACCATCCACGCGATCAGAGTAGAGATAGGATTATTCAATAGAGCTAGCTTGGACAGGTGGTGGACCTTCAAAGCACCTTGGGCTAAAACCTCCATAACAGAATGGTTAGTAGGTTGGACAAGTGATGGACCTCTGTCCCAAACCCTCCATTCACCTTTTGACCTTCAAACAATAGCCCATTAGCTTCTTTCAATAGAGCTAGCTTGGACATGTGGTGAACCTTCAAACAACCTTGGGCTAAAACCTCCATAACACAATGGCTACTAGGTTGGACAAATGGTGGAGCTCTATCCCTAAACATTCATGGACATTCATGGTAGTAAACATAGTAGCTACATTCTATTCACACATTGACCTTTAAACAATAGACATAGCTTATTTCAATAGATCTAGCTTGGATAAGTGGTAGACCTGCCGACCGCTTTGGGCTAAAACCTCCATAATACAATGGATAGTAGGTTGGACAAGTGTTGGACCTCTACCCAAAACCATCCATGCTATAAAAGTAGAGATAGGACTATTCAATAGAGCTAGCTTGGACAGGTGGTGGACCTTCAAACCACCTTGGGCTAAAACCTCCATAACACAATGGTTAATAGGTTGGACAAGTGATGGATCTCTACCCAAACCATCCATGGTAGTAAACATAGTAGCTACACTCCATTCGCACTTTGAGATTCAAACAATAGAGATAAATTCTTTCAAACCACCTTGGGCTAAAACCTCAACTACACAATGGATAGTAGGTTGGACCTCTACCCCAAACCATCCACGCTATTGGAGTAGAGATAGGACTATTTGATAAAGCTAGCTTGGACAAGTGGTAGGTCTTCAAACCACCCTGGGCTAAAACCTCCATAACACAATGGTTAGTAGGTTTGACAAGTGATGGACCTCTACCCCAAATCATCCATGATAGTAAACATACTACTTTACACTCCATTCAAACATTGACCTTCAAACAATAGTGATAGATTCTTTCAATAGAGCTAGCTTGGATAGGTGGTGGACCTTCAAACAACTTTGGGCTATAACCTCCATAACACAATGGTTACTAGGTTGGACAAGTGATGGACCTCTGTCCCAAACCATCCATGGTAGTAAACATAGTAGCTCCACTCCATTCACACATTGACATTCAAACAAAAGAGATAGCTTCTTTCAATAGATCGAACTTGGACAGGTGGTGAACCTTCAAACCACCTTGGGCTAAAACCTCAATAACACAATGGATAGTAGGTTGGAAAAGTGATGGACCTCTACCCCAAACCATCAATGTGATTAGACTAGAGATACGACTATTCAATAGAGCTAGCTTGGACATGTGGTGGACCTTCAAACCACCTTGGGCTAAAACCACCATAAAAAAAATGGTTAGTAGGTTGGAAAAGTTGTGGACCTCTGTCCCAAACCATCCATGGTAGTAAACCTAGTAGCTACACTCCATTCGCACATAAACCTTCAAAAAATAGAGGCAGGAATTTTCCATAGAGCTAGCTTTGACAGGTGGTGGACCTTCAAACCACCTAGGGCTAAAACCTTTATAACACAATGGATAGCAAGTTGGACAAGTGGTGCACCTCTATCCCAAACCATCCATGGTATTAAACATAGTAACTACACTCCATTCACACTTATACCTTCAAACAATAGAGATAGGACTATTCAATAGAGCTAACTGGGATAGGTGATGGACCTTCAAACCACCATGGGTTAAAACTCCATAACACAATGTTTAGTAGGTTGGATAAGTGGTGGACCTCTACCCCAAACCATCCATGTGATGAGACTAGAGATAGGACTATTCAATAGAGCTATCTTGGATAGGTGGTGAACCTTCAAACAACCTTGGGCTAAAACCTCTATAACACAATAGATAGTAGGTTGGCCAAGTGGTGGACCTCCGTCCCAAACCATCCATGGTAATAAAAAAAGTAGCTACACTCCATTCACACATTCACCTTCAAACAATAGAAATAGCTTCTTTCAAAGAAGCTAGCTTGGGTAGATGGTGGACCTTCAAACAATCTTGGGCTAAAACCTCCATAACACAATGGATAGTAGGTTGGACAAGTGGTGGAACTTTGCCCCAAACCATCCATGGTAGTAAACAAAGTAGCTACACTCCATTCACACATTGACTTTGAAACAATAGAGATATCTTTGTTCAATAGATCTAACTTGGATAGGTGGTGGACCTTCAAACCAACCTGGGTTGAAACCTCCTGAACACAATGGAAAGTAGGTTGGACAACTGGTGGACCTCTACCCCAAACCATCCATGGTAGTAAACATAGTAGCTACACTCCATTCACAAATTGACCTTCAAACAATAGAGATAGCTTTTTTCAATAGAGCTAGCTTGGATAGATGGTATACCTTCAAACCACCTTGGACTTAAACCTCCATAACACAATGGATAGTAGGTTGGACAAGTGGTGAATCTCTATCCCAAACCATCCATGGTAGTAAACATAGTAGCTACATTACATTCACACATTGACCTTCAAACAATAGAGATAGTTTCTTTCAATAGATCTAGCTTGGATAGGTGGTGGACCTTCAAACTGCCTTGGGATAAAACCTTCATAACACAATGGATAGTAGGTTGGAAACGTGTTGAACCTCTAGAAGAAACCATCCAAGCTATCAGAGTATAGATAGGACTATTCAATAGAGCGAGCTTGGACAGGTGGTTGATCTTTAAACCACATAGGGCTAAAACCTGCATAATACAATGGCTAGTAGGTTGGACATGTAATGGTCCTCTACCCAAACCATCCATGGTACTAAACATAGTAGTTACACTCCATTCACACATTGACCTTCAAACAATAGAGATAGCTTCTTTCAATAGAGCTAGCTTGGACAGGTGGTGGACCTTCAAACAACCTTGGGCTAAAACCTCAATAACACAATGGATAGTAGGTTGGACAAGTGTTAGAACTCTATCCCAAACCATCCACGCTATAAGAGTAGGAATATGACTATTCAATAGAGCTAGCTTGGACAGGTGGTGGACCTTCAAACCACCTTGGGCTAAAACCTCCATAACATAATGGTTATTAGGTTGGACAAGTGATGGACCTCTGTCCCAAACCGTCCATGTAGTAAACAAAAGTAGCTAGACTCCATTGACACTTTAACCTTCAAACAATAGTGATAGATTCTTTCAATAGAGCTAGCTTGGATAGGTGGTGGATCTTCAAACAACCTTGGGATAAAACCTCCATAACGCAATGGTTAATAGGTTGGAAAAGTGGTGGACCTCTGTACCAAACCATCAATGGTAGTAGACATAGTAGCTCTACTCCATTCACACATTGACCTTCAAAAAATAGAGATCGCTTCTTTAAATGGATCTAGCTTAGACATGTGGTGGACCTTCAAACCACCTTGGACTAAAACCTCAATAACACAATTGATAGTAGGTTGGAAATGTGTTGGACCTCTACCCCAAACCATCAACATCATCAAACTAGAGATAGGACTATTCAATAGAGCTAGCTTGGACAGGTGGTGGACCTACAAAAAACCTTGGGCTAAAACCTCAATACACCATAAAGAAGTCACAAATCAAGTTTCATGGAGTTCAGTTTAGTTTTTAAGTTTCTAAGCCAAATTTTGTATCTGCAGTATGGTTTTCCATGATCTCCCTGGAACTCAACCAAACTTATAGGTTGGATAGGCAATGCCTAAAGACACAACTTATGCCTCAAATCCCCCATTCAATCACTTGCCAATTTGCACTTATTATCTACATGGCAAATTTGACCTAACTATTTTCGGCCTTGAATGCACCCTAAAGCTTAGCATTGATGCTTTAACACCTCTCCAATGCATAAAATGTAGTTTTGTTATGCAATTTTGAGTTATGAGTAGATTAAGAAGGAGGTTAGCTACAAAAAAAACACAATTTTAATGCAAGAGAAGCACATTGTTGCGAAGAGCTTTCACATGTGAATACGATGAAGAAAATGGCACTTCAAAAAGACCGTTTACTAGGTAGTTATGAGCTTGAGATGAAAGCAAGAGAGAACACATTGTTCTCTAAAAACATTGTAATGCATATTATCCAAAAACATTGTGCTTAGGCTTTACAAAAGATGGCCTTAGCCAAAGGTTTTGGGGTCAAAAATGGGAAAGATACTCTTTTACAGTTTGAAATTCACTTATACAGCTTAGAAGCATTTAGCCCCACTCTATTAGACTCATAATCACATAATTCTTTACATTTTTAATCCAAGAATCAATGAATTACAAATATTTTAGGCTAGAGACATCCAAATTGAAAAATTACATTATAGGTTGTATATAGGCTCCGATTGTTAGCAATGTGGCTAGCATTTTCCTCCCTCCTAGATTGGGTCGTCCACGACACAGCTTTGTGCAATTGGGTAGTGAGGGAGATCCTTCCCATGCACGAGCATCAATAACAGAATATAAAGGCTCACTCTAGGGAGGTACATCCTCAACCTAAACAAGAGCGAGGGGAAGAAGCAGCATGCTCTGATGGATCACAAACATGCAGAGAGGGAGCATGGATGGAAGGTGAGCAAGCGTGTCAAGGAGAAGTAGCCTTAGAAGCATGTGCAAAAAGGGTTTTGGGTGATGCTATGGAGACAATTGGGGTGTTGGTTTGATGCACAAGAGAGAACAATGAAGAGTGCAAAAATGTTGGGTCATGAAGAGGAGAGCGCAGGGGAGATCATGGGGGTGTTGGGTGATGGGGTAAGAAGTGAGAAGAGGATTGTACATTACCTTTCCCACCATGAAGAAAATTGGGTATAACAAAAAGGCTAGAATCAAAATCCTCATAAAGATAAGCATAGCCTTGTTCTGCCTATGGCTTGGCGTGTAACATCTCGTGTCTACTGGATACCTAGGTGGCACGAATCATTTGCTAGCTTGTAGAAAGGGACCTTAGATGTATAGATACCCAAGTGGAGCATTTTAGATGGTGTGGACTTACCTAGCCTTCGTAAAAGGGTGCACAAATAGGCCTAGAAGAGTACCCATGAGCTCCCTAGTGGATTGGATTGATCTTGAGCCTTATATGATGTCATCCATGATGCAAGAGAAGATTCCTAGACTAGCTATCTAGCTATCATTTTGTTTCTACACTCTACTCAAATTTCCTTTAAGTGGTTAAGCTTGTAATTAGCATGTCATTAGTATGAATGCAGCACTTTCTAAACCTCCTCAATCCCTACAAATGGTATCCTAGGTTGTATGCTAATACTAGAGGTTGCTCTTTATATCTCTGAGGTGGAGGGCATGGTAGTGGCCTTGCTTGTGGTGGTACAAAGGCATCGAGGGCTCCATGGGGTTGAAACTCTACAATATTAATTAAATTCTAGAATATCGTGGTCTTGAAGACCTCCACACAAACCTCTAAATATTTTGTTCTCAACCTATAAAACCATTTTTAAGAAGTTATGCTATGTCATCCACAACAATAAAATAATAGCTTGTCCTTACACTTCTATACTCCTCCATAAATGTGCTCTGAAATTATTTTTGTATTTGCAAGAACTCTCCATTCAGATGGATGTCTATCGTCCTATTCCGACACCTTGCCAGTCAAAATTAGCATTTCATCCCATATTTTCTCTTGGTCAAAACCTCTTGGACAACCGCAAGTTTCTAAATAGACCTATAAGAGTAGGCAAAGGGTGATGACTAGTTGCAAAAAAAGAAAAAAACACACACTTACCTATAGACATTCCCATGGAACTCATGTGTGGAGTTTGCAAGATGAAAATTCCCATGCTCCATGTTCAACCCAAGAAGGCTCCAACAAGAATTATTTGAGCCAAGTAATGAATTTACTACTACTCCTTATAGACACACTCCCTCAACAATGGCAAAAAATCACAATACTTACCCTTCGTTGCAATCTAAACGTGTCTTGATCGTGTCCATGTTGATGGATTGAGACAATCAACCACATCAATCAATGCAATGACAACAGAAGTGAGTACCACTGATAGGTATGAGTTTGCTTTGAGTCTAGCATAGATACTCAGATTAAATATTCCATAATAGATTGGAGACTAGAAGAATGAGAGTAGAAAACATTTCATTTAGAAGACTAAACATTACTGAATTAGAAATAGTAATGCAAAACAAAACTCACATACCATAGACAACAATTTACTATTTGGTATGTCAACTCCCTCACATTGTCTCCCAATATGATTATCTCCTCTAGTTTGAAAAAAAAGTATAGAACAAATCCCCATAAAAAAAGTGCTGCATCAAAATTGGGACCAAGGAAAACAAGGGCTTCCCTTTTGGCTTCATGAATGACTTCCGCCATCTTTGTATCTCTTGATTGAGTAAGAGACCCCTTATCCATTTTCTCTTGGCCTGGCTCCATGATTAGATGGGTGCCATATGTTGGGTGGTAGAGATGTATGTCACCTTTACTTAGGTGTGGGATGCTCAAAATATTATCTATGTGTAAATGGACACTCGCTCAAGTGCCTTGTTGTACCTGAACCGCAAAGGCTATAGAGAATTGATGTTGTGGAGCATCAAGGTGACTCTGTGTGCATGAGCTATCAAAACATAGCTATCCCAACAAATGTTTGTTTGATGAGAAAGCCTTTGATTGCCTTATGTAGGCAACACATTGCATTTCTTGCTCATAAAAAAATGAGGCTAGCCCTCTTGCTGATTTTGTGAACAACTCTTTGAAACAAGAGCTTCGAGATAGTTGGAGATATGTGCCTCTAGAGTTTACAAAGCTCCAGTAAAACAATTTGGTTCAGGTCATATCTTTGATTGCTCAAAGTAGTGCATGTATTCGGAAGGCTTTTTCATGCAACACGCGAGGAGGAAAGTTGGTTGTGGGTACACCTTCCTTGTTATCCGCTTTGTGCTCACCATGGAAACTGTAAAATTTTGCAGAAAAAGAAGAGTGGAAGGAAAAGGAGTAACTTGGATACTAAGAGAGGGAAAAATGAACCATGGGTGGTATGAGAGCAAAAGCTAGCTCAGAAATTAAAGTACCTAGCTTTGACAATAGTGGATCCGATAGAAAGAGAGATATATATATGAGGGAAGACATCATTATCATAATGGAAAGGACGATGGTTGCAGTTATGAGTCTTGCTCATTGTGGAAAGTGGTTCCTTGGGAAATGTGCACCCACATGCATGGAGGACACATGGTAGCCTGTGACTATGGCACCCAACCCTATGTTGCACCATAACATGACTTGAAGGGAGGTAGAAAAATCATAGCCCTACCCATGCTGTTGTGTGGAAATTTAAAAAAAGTGGACACCCCCACTCACATTGTGGTGCAACATATGTTCTTTTGGTGCAAGAAAAAAAGATTTCTTTTGTGCAACGATGTGAGAGGGGATTTGGGTGCAAAAGCGCACCTCCTCTCTTGCATTGTGGCCTGACAAATTTTGTATTGATGTGCCAAAATACGAGAGGGAGTTGTGCATTTTTACCACTACCACATCCCACGTTGTGGTGTGACTGAGGACCAAAAAAGGTAACCCTGAGACACAAACAAAGGAACAAGATGGGATAAATGTCGCATAAATTTAAAGGGAAATTCATGTGTACTCGTTCATAATTTTTTTAGAAATGTTACAAAAGGTAAGGGATGCACTAATTGATTTCTCCCTTCTTGGTGTTCCTCTTCTTTTTTACTCTTTGTATTTTTGTTTCCTCTGTCTTTGCATAACTGGATCCCAGAGTGTTTTCTTTTTAGGTTTATTTGATCTTCTTCTTCTTAAGCTCCTTTTGCATTGCTTTTAACTTTAGTGATCTCTTTCTGCATCTCTATTAAGTCCTCCCTCATTTTCGCAAAAAACTTGGCTTTCTCCTCCTTCATGTCATCAATTCGTGCCTTGTGTGTAGATCTAAGCCAAGCCAGGATTGTGCATTGAGGGTGCTTTATATGTGTGATGGAGGGCCAATCATTAGTACGCTACTATTTTGGCTGCATAACTCATCCCAGAAGGACATGTGCCATAGGATGAGTTACGGCATGCTGACTCGAGCTATGTGCCACATAAATGCACCTCCATGAATGCAATCATAAAGATTGTTGACATGACATCATGGAATTTTTGAGGGGCCTATACATATGAGCTACCCACTTCCTCACCCATAATTATTTTTTTCACTTCCTTGTACACTTTAGCCATAGCTAGAGCCTGCCTAGCTCAATGCCCTCTCATTTTTGCCTATTTTTAAGTTTGCTTGCCTCCTATCACAAATAGATCCCTTCCAAATTGAGACAGAGGAGGTGTCTTTCTCTAACAACACACCAAAGGATAAGCTGTTCCATTTTGTATACCGAATCAGCCTTCATTAGTGAAAGACAAAAATGAAGCCAATATTTAACCATGTTTACTTATTGTAAGAGTAGGTGGCTTTTGCCATACATTTTCTTATAGATTTTGAGCATGCTTATTAGCAACAGACGGCCAATGACACACTTGAGTTTGATAACCTAGCTATGTCCATTTTCAAACCATTGCAAGAAAGAAATTTTCTACAAGAACATTGCCAAGCTTCCATTGCATATGCATAGAAGTGACATAAAATGTGATATACATAATCAAAAGTCTTGTTTAGTGGAATACTATGCAAGATTCATCGTGTTTTTTCATGTAGGTATAAATGGCCACTAGGACATAGCAAAGGAAAAGAGGCTACTTCAACCACAGGTGACAAGAAGATGCCACCAAAAAGTGGTGCTTTACATTGTTGTGAAAACAACAACAAGAGGCACCTTTATAGAAATGTCTCCCAATAGCACTAAAGACACAAGATCAGCACCACATATGGCAACAAAATAATCCCAAAAAAACCATAGCCCAAAGACAAGAGATCCTTTGGGAGTTTACAAGCACACACCTACCCAAAAGACCCCCATGGAAACTAGGAAGCACCTATCTTGGCATGCATTTATAGCACATGCCGACCAACACACTTGAGGAAAATATCTTCCACCTTCATCAAAGGGATTATTCAAAACCACAATGTTGAAGTGTATACACACCACCAAACAAGATAGCTTCCACAACTTACCCTACACCAAACTGCCTATGGGCTGCCATATCTTGTACTGTGCAGGAAATGAACTGTATCTCCAAAAACACAACTCCAAAAAGGATGCTCTCAAGCCTTCAAAAATTTGTGCATTTTTTGCAACAAAATTTCTCAGATGCTTCAAATAGGTTTTTACTTACATTACTAAAGATATCACCCTTTGCCTTGACCTTGTACTTTTAGATATACTTCCTCTAACTGCTTCTTAGCATGGGAAGACATCAAGCTTCTTATTCACAAGTTTTGCATTAATGGATTCAAGAGGAATGACTCAATAAACAAAATCATCAAGACTATTTGTTGAAATGATTGGCTTGGCTTACAACTCACAGCCGTGCTAACCTCATCTCTCTAGTTAGGTAGTAGGCCCATGCACAATGGGCCTACTACCGACCCATTGTGTATGGAGCCTGGGACAGGGCGGGTACACACACACACACACACACACACACACACACACACACACACACACACACAAGTACGAGTACCACAACCTGTTAATGCTCAAAACATTTGCTCGAAAACATTTAAAGGCATGGAACTTCTCCATCCTCTTTGGGATACTCTTCCTTAATTGGCGGTTGCCCTTGGGACTTAATCCTCATAGAAACCCCTTGCTAAGCCGAGGGTGAGTCTTTCTGTACTTTGGGAAGTGAGCCACGCATTATTCCCCCCACTCTCTGTGCTGCATTTCCTACTCCCCGCTCCTTTGCGTTGCTGCACTCTGCTTTTGTTCACTCCAAACACACCTAGCCTAACAAAACACACAACCCCCCCCCCCCCCCCAATTGTGGCTCTTCAGATTTTGTACCAAATTGGGTACTTAAAACGAGGTGAGGGTTGATCTATGCCCCTCACTTAGCCTTGTCTTTTGTGATTCTGTGTGTGTATGTGAAAGAGAGTTTTTGAGGGCTTGACCACTTGCTTACTGTGTGGCTATGGAGATGATTGAGCACAAGGAGGCATCAAAGTTTGGCACCATGATTTTTTTTGTTTTTTTAATAAGAAAAATGCATTATCTGCAGTACTGTGCATCACCTCAAGGTTGTTAAGATGTTGATAATCCTTGGTATTGATAGCTAATGGTGACTGGAAATTACATTTGTAGAGGTTTGGATTAAAGTTGTTTTTTTGTACAAAGCACGTCTGCATCATTTTTTCCTATGACATAATACAAGTGGTGTTGATGTTCATCGATCGACTCTCTCTGACTTGTTACTATGCTAGGTAGTTTGTATTATAGATAGATAGTTATGTTTCACTGGTGGATTTGTGTAAAATCTTAATACACCATGGTTTGGTTTTTGGAAACCCCTGCATAAACAATGTCCTGGCTCTAGATAATGTTGTTTTCTGACGGCCAAAATGGGCATATTGGTTACTGGTTACTACCATGATTTTGGTAGGATTCTGTCTTGACACTGTGCTGCCTAAATTTGCTTTGTCGACTGTTGTTTGCATATCTTGGAGTAACCTTTGTTTCATCTGATACCGGGTTCATATCAAGCTACCAACGTAATAAAGGGTGCCACTTTTTATGTTGTTGACTAGATTTAGTAGGTTTTCTTCTCATTTGGCATACAAATTGAGGTATGTTGGATTCTGTATGCCCAAGTGGGCCTGTGAGATTTGGTTTTACTTGATAACATAGTCGAGTTTGATACCTTAAACTATCAATGGAAATTTTTTATTGGGAGATATTTGAAGTCGTTGATTAGGATACTTTATGGCTTTATGGTACTTAGAAAAGCTAGAGGAGTTAGAGCTTGACAATTTGGCAAAGTAATTTTGATATTGAAGATATGGGGATTAAGACACTTGGATCAGAAGGGGTGGTGACCTTCTATTGATCAGAATGATATGTGCTAATATCTATTTAAGGTCTAATAACAATTGGTGCTATAGAGAAACCATACATATAATTACTTCCATAAATCATTGGGAAAATAAACTGTTTTACAAAACAATAAAAACCAAAGAACTGGAATACAAGAACACTTTGGACATTGATTTTAAGTTAAAAAAGTTGTAAGTTGGACATGGATAACAACTGATATAGTCTGTTGAAACTTGTAATACACATTCAAGGCTAACACATCTATTGTCTTGTTTGGATGGATGCAATTGAGGACTCTATCCTTTCTTGAATTTTTTTTGGCTTGAAGAAAATGACTGTCCTTGATATCACATGCTCTTACTACTTCTTGGAACATACTTTTTAGATCAACTATTGTACTTTTAAATCAACTATTGTACTTTTACACTAGAATGGGACCTCATTCTTATAGCAATGTACATAAATAATCCTAAGACTCAGTTTTTTTTGTACTAATCATTGTCACTTGTCTAATGCCAGTTGTCTTTTGAGCTTTAAAGTTCATTTACGTTTTATTATTTAAGTAAAATAACTACACACACAAATTTGCAATCTTTGGGGCAACCGATTTGACATACATATCGATCAAAGCATGAAATCTTTCTCCAAGAGCCCCTATAAGGAAATAGGATTTTGAGGTGCAACCAAGGGCTATACACATGATTTGTCCCATAGGATAACTTTGCATCCATCTCTTAGATGCAGTCATTCTCTTTAGTGTTCACCTACAAGGGCCATGCTCATCCTCCTCATCCAAAGATCTTCTTTTCATCAGATGATCTTGCCTTGTTGTTTGGTCCACATCCCTCATGGAAAGGCTAATTTGATTCCCTTGATGTTTTCTTGCCACCTATTGTGTCCTGCTTAGGAACAAAAGAAAGTAAATTTAGGCTAAGAATCTCATCATTAACATTAGTGTCTTGTGTAATGCCATATGCCTTCAAGATGTCAACACATCCTTCAAGAAAAAAGTATAGGTTATTGAATTTAGAGAGATACACTCTTTTTGAATCTACTAAAAATAGCCTAGAGCTTTGTGTCCCTGCTCCTATTGTGTGTATCCTACAATCAATGCATTCCAAGAAACGACATTCCAAAAAGAAATCTCCTCAAGCAGTTTTTATCTGAATCACATCAGATTTGGCATACATGTTGACCAAGGCAGTTGCAAACATGACATATTTTTTCAACAACTTCTAACTAACAATGTATTTGTGAATTTTTGTGCCCATATTAGCATCTTGCATAGAGCCACATGCCTTCAAGATGTGTGCATGGGTGATTGCATCTGGAGAGAGGACCTCACTTCACATCTACCAAAAAGAGACTAGGGGTTTTTGGCCCTACCCATGTGGGGAAAATCCTACAATGAGTGAATTCCAAGAGTCCACACTCTGAATAGGAAGTTACTCAAGCACTTTTTGTGCTCTCTTAAGGGCCCACATTTAGAAAACATGTCAACCAAGACAATGCCAAGCATGATATCTTTTTTCAGCAGCCCTGACTAACAATATCAGTCAAAATTTTTATGACCATATTAGTATCTTGCATAGAGACACATGCCAATTCAAGATGCATGCCTATATGATTGCACCTAGAGAGAAGCCCTCACTTTGCCCTAGAGCTTTCTTGCCCTATTCTTGCTGCACATGTCCCACAACCCATGTATTCCAAGAGAGCACATTATGGACAAGAAGCTCCTTAAGCACTTTTTGTGCTTTTTGAAGTGCACCACATTTGAAATACATGCATTGCCAAGCATGACAATCTTTTGCAACAGCCCCTGAATAACTATTAAGAATTGAGCATGATTCACCCCTTGTAATTTTTTACTCAAAACCACATATTTGTAAGGCCCTCGTTATTAGAAGAAGCCATCGTGCCAGAGAAAAATCACTCACCAAAATATTCCTTTTTGCTGGAATATTATGACCGGATGACGGTCAAAAAGTGGCCCAAAAATGGCGGGTTGGTCGGTGGCTAGTAGTCAATGACCGGTTGGATCGTACCATCTCCTCTGCTCGAGGCTTAAGGAAGAAAGAAACTGATCATCATCCATACTTGCATTAAATACACGAACGTTAAGAAAATCTGAACAAGTTATAATTTGATTAATCACAATTTAAATTTCTCAAGTATGCAAGTGGACAAGAATGGACAAAACTCCATGTGAATACAATAGTTATTATAAAAAGGAGCAAAATTTCTCAAATACAATGTTTATGGCTTTAAGAGGTCTGTCTCTCATCCTCGCATAACTCATCATAACTCCTATGTCTATATAGAGCTCTCCGTTTAGGCAGATGTCCTCCGTTTCATTTAGTAGGTCCTTTGCATGCATCCCATAGAGGGTAGGAGCACTAGGCTCGTCTGGCACCACCTCAGCGGCTTCTGAATCAGCATCCTCTCCGATCTCCTTGACTGATGCGGGTGTGATTGGCACATGGTAGCCCTCATATGTCCATGCACTATGAGGGTTACCTCTATGACATACCACCAGTTTGGTGCAGACTTTGTAGGATGAAATACCACCTGCAAGAGCCACAAAGCTTACATGAGTGCTTCCAGACAACCAGTCCTCTAAAATTGGATGTTAAATATTTACAGACTTACTTGTTCACAATGCTCGGGTAGTACGAAAGTGTCTCAAAGGTTGGTCCATTTTTTGGTTGAATCCACCTCAAGGAAACCTAACTCTCCTCTACGCGCAGTGCGTTGCGACCCTCCATGTTTACCTTGAACCATTGTACGTTGAACAAATCCACAAAAAATTCTCTATAATCGATCCTCAAAATCTCTTGTAAAGTGCCAAAGTAAGTGAGTTCCACCACTACAAGATCTGCATTAGAGGACCGTCATCGACTAGATTGTTCAAATTTTTCCATGATTGCAAAATCTTGTGTAAAATGCTTTTTGTTGATCCGTTCCACCCTAAAATGTTGACCTTTACACCATGCTACTGTGTATGACTTATACTACAACCAACAAATTAAAGATTATGAGTGGCCGTCCAAACATCTAGAAAGCCACGAGTCATACATTGCAAACTTACCTTGGTTGCGCAACCTCAAGATTACTCCCACTCCTCCTAGTCACTTGTTTGACGCACTGTTGTGCGGTTTTCAATTAATGTGCAACATCTTAAGCTCATGAATGTTGGTAGGCTCTCAAGACCCACCGGATAATGCATCCGTGGTCGTCTTGCTCGTCTCCATTCAATTCGTGTCCTTTATCGCTCTTGCTTTGCATCCTCTTGTGAAATCCACTTTTCCATCACTGGATTATGAAGAATGCAAAATCGATTGATTTTAGCCTCTAGATCCTCTGTCATTTTTTTCTCAACACCGAGATTGCACATGGCAATCCCAAATATGCGCTCATCATCTATGGTTTGCCATAGCG
Organism: Adiantum capillus-veneris; assembly: GCF_014529385.1. Classification (NCBI taxonomy): domain Eukaryota; kingdom Viridiplantae; phylum Streptophyta; class Polypodiopsida; order Polypodiales; family Pteridaceae; genus Adiantum; species Adiantum capillus-veneris. The sequence continues at coordinate 154,390,219 of NC_140933.1, forward strand.
AGTCTTCGGATTTATCAAATCCGTCTAGCCACTCTCCAATGTAAACTAGGGACTTTGATACCAGCCAACCTTCTACCATGCTACCCTCCGAACGTGCCTTCTGACACACATATCCCTTGAGCATTTCCATGAAACGTTCTAAAAAGAACACCCATCTGGAATGCACTGTGCTAGCTATTTCCACCTCATCAACTATGTGAAGAAGAAGATACAACTGAATGGCTAGCATGGTAGTAGGAAAGTGTTTCTCAAACATACATACAACCTCCGTAGTGTTTAGTTTGGCGGATGGTATGGAATATACATGGATATCCTTTTGTGAGATCCATTGCACCAACTTTGCAAGTTTGTAGATTGTGGTACGGACGTCAGGAGACTGGCCACCGGTAAAATAAACTGCAAAACACATCTAGCAATGATATTAAAGTCCACACACAGATATGCTAGACAATTTTCACTATGATAATTCCACTTCAAATATACTTGACACATTTTATGCCAACCGTGTGACTTCAAACTTGTAAGCTTCCCTTCTTTAGTGAAACATGTTTGGAGCGAGTGCATTACGCCAGTGGGCATCTGCACGGATCAAATGATCTCTTTTACTTTGCGTTCTTGGACTCTTGTCGAAATCCATGGCGCTTTAGGGAGTTTAATTGATCCATCAGGTGCTGTTTGTGGCCAATATTGCTCCATACGATCCACATTTCTAAGGTCAATTTTGGTTCCCAAAGTATCTTTCTTGTTGTGGATGAGATGGTCCCACAGTAGATTACCCACATTGTTGAATATGTGCATTGGATCGAGCAAGTGATTGATCATGAGTCTAGGCCAATATGGTAACTCGTATCATAGAGAGACTCTCTTCATCCCTAGGGACACACCGTCATCACACATCTCCTTTTGCTCTAACCATGCTTGAGCAGCCATCCTTGGTGGCTCTCTTCCCAAAAAAATGTGGCGTAACTCATGATTCTCTAGAAGATACGCTTAGTAAACATCCAGTACAATCCAAAAAAGTGGCAAAAATCCTTGAATTTTACTCCAGAGATAATAAGCGCGCTTATTATCTTCCACCCAAAAAGTTCAACTTTTTGAATTTTGTAAAAGGGGATTAGATCTAGGGTAGTAATTGAGTACTTGGGAGAAGTTTCAAGTAATTGAACAATTATTGATTTGCTAAGCTACTCAAATTGCAACTGATACTGCCAAAAAAAAAATTGTTGAGAGATTGAGCTAAACTATTTTAAAAATTGTCACAACCTATTCAAAGCTTGTTGAGTATAGAAGAAACCAAGGGGGATAAATAAAAGTGGAAAAGGTGATTTTTTGACTCAGTAGATAATAAGTGCTCTTATTATCTCTCGATATCCAAAAAGCTCATTCTTGAAATTTTTTTGTCCACAAGGTTGATAGACACCTCATACAAATAGCCTGGAAAGTTTGAAGTCATTTGGACATTGTTTGCTACTTGAAACTGAGTTTATTGAAGCTGAAAGTTGAAAATTGGTCGTTCGGTTACTTTCGCAGGTGTGGGACACGTGTCTAACTTCACTATCCTAACTTATTGCAGTATTCGCGAGAACCACGATTAAATTGTCAATCCATGGGATGAAGCTGACTCGACTAGTGCATAGAGGCTACAAGAGGGTTTCAATCTCTCAAAAACCAAATAACAACTCGCACCTAACTCATGCTACGCTCAAGTGACAGAAATCACTAAAAGCCAATCGCTCATCGGCAAACAAATCACATCCGTTGTAGCATCAAATGACACCCAAACGTAACGAAACTTCTAGGACATGTTTATAAGACCTAAGCACACATGCTTATAGTTTCAATTCCCACTTTAGGTCAAGTGCCAAAATCACAATTATTAACAACAATGGATTTTTGACCTAGTCGTTTTCGATCCAGAATGCATTTAAATGCTTAGCAATGATGCCCCAATACCCCGCCTATGCTTGATTTTTTATTTGAAAGTCTAAATTCCTAGTTATGATGAAATTAGGCCGCAGGTCGGCGACGCCAAAAGCTACGAAATACCGTGATGTGTTTACGTCAATGCGTAGAGCTCTTACGTGCGGTTGCAATACAACAAACACGACTGCAATGTGACAATCGGGGAGGGAGTAGGAAGCGCTAGAAGGAGAGAGGTGAGCGTCGTTAGCTCACGCTATGTATTTCATTATCCAAAACTTAATAAAAACTTACAAAAATTGGCTTTTATACCTTAGCCAAGGTTTTTGGTTTGGTCAAAACTAATAATCTGGGAGTTCTACCAAAGATGGGTAATGGCAAGTTGATACAATCTGGAAGCTTGTAGCCCTGGCTCCTCAATTACAAGGTTTATCTGAAAAAATAGGAGTTACAATATTCCCGATTTATCAAATAATAAGTGTTTTTACAATGAGAACTCCGAAAATGGTATCTGTGTTAGCTTGATGCTAACATTTCCCCCCTCCTCGCCTGTGTCGTCCCTTGACACAGATTTATGGGCTGAAGTAGTCTTCGGATTGGCGGCTAGCAAGGCGGTCTTTAAGTGCTGTTAGAGCCTTTTGATATCTGATTTTTCGTTCCTTATCTAGCACTTGCAAGAACTGCATAGTTACTTTGTTTTTCAGCTCCACTGCTAAGTAGCCTACAAACTTTGAGGTTAGATTGCTGATCTAACCTCAAGTAAAGAATATCTTTGTTCGCCAAGTAAAGAATCCCGTGTAGAACGCATCGTCGAACACGAGCATATTGTGAGAAGGTAGAAACATGCATCTACCGTAGAAGCCATAGAGAACTTCTTTGGAAGATTGGCCTCTGAGATCATAGCATAAACCTTTGTTACCCTCGAGGAATGACATCCAAGGGGCACCTATTTGCTCTGGCTGATTGAACACTTCGATGCAGGTGAGCACCATTCGGCAAATTTTGTATAGCATAGCACATGACAAATCTGGTAGACTTCTAAAGAATGACATGGTGCCCTTTAGGGTTTTCACCATGTATTCTTCAGTTGCTGGTCCCTTTTCTGGAGCAGGAAATCTGGGGTAATTGAGCCAAGTTGCCTGCTTCTTTAGTAGTGCCTCATGTGCTATCCAGGTCCTTACTCTTGGTACAGGACAAAAGGTGGGATCCTTTTGCAGGGCCGCAGGTGCTCTCGTGAACAGAATCAAGTACCTTGGATTCTTGTTCAGCTAGCTCAACCTCCACTTCGGGTGGTCTCTATCTACGTCCTCGACTTGCATGTCTGTGTAAATTCTTTCTTTTACTTGTAGCAACTCAACTTTAATAAGAGGGTTGGGCAGGGATTGTTGGTGCCATTGTGCATTTATTTGATTGGGAGTGAGTTGTGTGACATTGACAGAATGAAGTACTCTCAGCTCCCAATCCATTGCTGCCTTCCACTGCTCATCTATCTCTTGTGTAACTTTTTCTTTTAGTGCATCTTCTTCAGCCTTTGAGAGCTGGACCATGGGCACTATGTCTTCTTCTGTGATGGGTACCTGAAATTCTTCCTCGCCGCTCAGCTCTACTGCGGCCTGTGTCTCCATGTCATCAAATGATACTGAGGGGATTTCTATCTGAGGTGGCTCCGAAGTGCCTGCCTCTTCTTGCATTTCTATCCTTCTCTCTCTCAGTAGCTGGTTGACTCGTTTGAGTTCAACTATCTCCTTTAGCAGCTTGTCTTCTCTTTGGACCCGCATCAAGGCTAGGTCTCTGCGCTAAGACTGCTCTAATTTCAGCTCTAGCTCGAGGTCTTTATTTTTCTTTCTGTTGCTTGTCTCTTGCGAGATGATGCTATTCAGCTTTCGCTCTTAACTCCTGCACTTGCCTCTGGAGATTGGTGATGGCATTAAGTCTGTCGTCTAACTCCCCTTGGAGTGCGTCGATCACCATCTCTAACTCTTTGGCCCGTGTGCTACGGCCAAGTGCTGCTGAGCGAACTCTTTCTATCATCTCTTGCATTTGCTTAGCATATTCGTTCACTTGCAGGATGAATTCATCATTCGATTTCCAGTCTTCACTTTGTGTTAATTGCCTTGATGTTTCTGCAGATTCTCTTACCTCTGGCTGCGTCATGGCTGCTGGTTGTTGCTGTTGCCTTTGTGTCAGCTGATCTTTTCCTTTTGAGGTAGAGAGTTGTATAACAGCCTTATCTTGATGTGTTGAGGTAGAGGGTGTTTCCTTGGCCTCTTGTTCTCTTGTGTGCTCAACTTTTGCGGAGTCCTCTTCTGGTGTAGGACTGGCTGCCTTTTCTGTCTCTGGCTCTTTCTCTCTTTGCTTCTCTTGAGTAGAGACATCTTCTTGTTGTGCTATTTTCGCTACTTCTTGTTGTTTAGCTTCTTGTGAGGCTTCAACTGCTTTTTCCTGTTCAGCTTTTGCTTCTTTCGTTGGCTCATTTGTGTGTCTTTAACTGGTGATGGTGGTGGGCTCGGCATTGATTGATCTTGGTGTTCAGAGATAGGAGAAGAGATGCGGGGAGACACATCACCTTGGGCATGTTGTCCTTCTCCTTGTGCAGTGGTTTCCTCTGCTCTCTTTTGTTGTTCTTTCGCCTCTTTTGCTTTTCTCACCGCTTGTTTGGCTTCTTTTAGCTTTAAAGCTTCTGCTTCTTGGCACATCCATTCCAATACTTCAGTGGGTTCTTCAGCCTGCTTCCTGGTGTGATGCTTGGTTCTTGGTCCCTTAAGCCCGCTAGGCACCCACTTTTTCGGGTCCATTCCTTGTGCTTGGCGGCTGCGTTGGTACGCGTGTTTCTCTCTTTCAAACCAGGCTTGCTTTTGCACAGGCTCTTCTTGGTGTGCTGCCACGGCTTTTCCCTTCATTTCCTCCCTTCGTGCTCTCTTTTTTCTTCATTATCCGAGATTTCAATGTTGTGCCTTTCCAGCGAGCTTTCAGCAGACTCTTCATCAGATTTATAGGATCTCTTAGCCGATCTTGTAGCTCGAGGAGATGGTTGAGCTGACACTATCCAAGTTTTTTGGTATAGGGCAGGTGTTAGGTTGTCGGCCATGCCAATGGCATGGTATGCAATCCTTGTCAACACCTCTGGTGCACCCAGGTACATAATCTTTCCTTCTTTCTTTATTTTTTTCAAAGTGGTCAAGACATATTGTGCATGGTCCACCGATTGCATGGTTGTTGACTTGAGAACTTGCGTGAAGGTGGTGGCAACCGCATGATTGGGCATGGTATACCTTGGTGGCCTCTTAGCCAAGAAATGGAAGTGTTGGTGGTATAACCTGGCTGGCTCTTTTAACTGCTTGTGAGTAAGGTCCGCAAAGGTGGCCATGGCGGTTTCTTTTGTGAATGTTCCGGCCGTCTTCCTATCCCTTGCCCTCATTGTCATTCCTTCTGTGGGCAATCTGAGTGCCTCTGCCACTATTTCCTTGGTGATCACCAATTTAACTTTGTTCCCTTGTGGGTCAAAAGTCTGCGCAGTTCCATCTTCCTTGATCGTGGACAAAAGCTCGTAAGCGTTTTGGAAGTCCACTCCTCACGGCTCTTGTTTGTAAAAATCTATGAGTCCTAGCCGTCGGTTGGCATCTTTGGTTTTGGGCTTTGCGGCGACATCGTACACTTCTTTTGGTAGGAGTTGCAACTCTACCTGATGTCCCTCCTCGCTCTTGAATCTACCAATGAACAATGTGGTGTGATGCTCCTCAAGCTGTTCCTATGAGAGATAGGTTGCCTTGGCGGTTTTGACTGAATCTGGGTCCAATTGGTATACCGGTAGTTCTTGCAACTTTTCTTTTTGGTTGATCTTTTTCTTGGCCCTCTCTGCTACTTGCATGGCTCTTGTTCAGTGAATAGAGTGTCAAAGTTAGCAGATTTGACAGATTTTTCTCTGAAGTGTCCTTTAGTTTGAAATGCTGACAATTTTTGTCCAATTTGCTTCAAATCAATTTTTGAACAAGCATAGATGCATGAAAACATGCAAGGAACAAAATTGTTAAGTTAAAACAAAATTTTGCAACTAAACTAAATAATCGTGATTATTTACATTTGAGTAATTTTTTCAACATTTTGCAAACTTGGCATCACATGCTTGAAGTATATACCAAATACATGCTCTGAGTGAAATATGGGCTCATTTGGATGCATAGGGTGGAAATGGTATCAGATTTGGCTTTAGGTCTCTGAAATAGTAGATATAAAGGAAATTTGAGATTTTGAGCTCCAAATTGGTTCAAACTTGGCTAGTGGGCTTAACACATCATGTACTTTGGATGTATGATGGCAAAATAGCAAAATTTTCCCATTTTGGCTAGAAAGTAAATAATCGCGATTATTAACTTTTCTACCAAATCAATATTTTTTGGTACAAATTGGTCCTAGGCATTGTATATACTCTGAATATGTGATATGAGGTGATTTGGATCAAAAAAAGTGGTCCATAACTCAAAATTTGGCTTGCAAAGATTTCTTTGCATTTTTTGGCAATTTTCCAAGTTATAGGTGCTCATTTTGGCTCATACTTGATTTTTGGCATGTAATAGGTGTGTACACATGATAGGTGAGGTTATGATACAATTTCCAAGCAAAAATAGTGCAAAAGTAAATAATCGTGATTATTTACAACAGTCACAATTTTCTTGCAAAACTTAAAATTTTGATCTAAACACGTTCTATACACCTAAAACAAGTCCTAAATTGAATTTGGTCAAGTTTGATCTTGTCGGCATCACTTCGTGCTTTGGCAACTTTGAAATCACCGATTTCTGTGACTACATTGCCTATTGAGTTGGTTTGTCACTTGTGAGGCTTTGGACTTGTCCACAACATAGTCGTGAAGCAACTCATCCAATTCTGGCTCATTTGGAGTCAGTTTGACCTCGTATGTCGAAATTGACGCTTTGTAACCTTCTAACCATTTTCTTCTTTTTGAGGGCTTTGCTTGATTGATTTCATGAAACCAATCATATACATTGTATATAAACCTCGTAGGCAAGCTGTCTATGGAGTCAGAACCAAATTCTGGCATCTACCAAAAACCTACCTTTTCTATTGGGGACCCCCTCGACCCCTACCGAGTGGTCAATCGATGATATAGAAAGGTTCTATTATGTAGGGCATGCTACAATTCAAATCCCATTTGATTTGGTTGAGCTGACAAGCCGCTATGGTTAGTTTTTGGTCGAAGGTCTTCGTGCACTGCTCGGATTCTTGGGTTTTTTCTAGGGGTTTAGACTAGCTACGGGCCGCAAAATCTGGTAGATCATCGTCTAACCCTTAAGGTGTTTCTCCTGAAACAATCCTTGACAAACGATCTGCTCTTTGATGTGTAGTGCCCTTTTTTACAACCACAATGAAATCAAATTCTAGAAGAATGATGAACCATCTCACTATTCTTCTTGTGATGCATGGCTTGTTGACCAAATACAACAAAGCTTGGTGGTCTACAAAGAACACAAACTTGTTGGCTAATAGGTACTGTCTATACTTTTTAACGACATAGATCATTCCTAACCTTTCTCTTTCAGTGGTAGTGTAATTCTTTTCTGCCAGGTTCAATTGCGGCTAGCATAAGAAATAGGAAAGTCAATTTTCATGTCTCCTGGTTGAGCTATATACAAACTATGGCAAAATTGGAAGCATCTACATGTATGTGGAATATCTTATTTCAATCAGGTGCTTTCAATATTGGAGCCGAGGTGAGAGGTTGATTAAGCTTCATGAAGGATTCTTCACATGCCTCAGTCCATTCAAAGTGTGTAATCAAGTTATACATGGGTTTTGGAATTATAGCATACATGTAAATGAATAATATCCACAATGCCCCATGAAGGCTTGAACCCCCTTGACCGTTGTTGGTATAGGCAAATCAGCAATGACATGAAAATCTTCAATATCAGTAGCTATGCCATTTTTAGACACTATATGTCCAAGAATTTTTCCTTGTCTACCCATGAATGTGCACTTTTCAGGATTTAGGCAAATCCTATAAAGTCTACATTTTTTGAATACCTTTTTGAGGTGTTCAAAATGTTTGGCTCGGATTGATGAATGTATGTATAGATGATCCATATACACTTCCAAGAATTTCCTAAGATATTCTTTAAAAGCATGGCTCATCAATCTTTGAAATGTGGCTAGAGCATTAGTTAACCCAAAAGGCATAACCCGATAGGCAAAAATACCCCATTATGTTGCAAAAGCAGTTTTATGCTGATCTTTTGGGTCAACCAGAAGTTGATTGTATCCCAAAAATCCATCTAAGAAACTGTAAGCTTCTTTCTTGCAACTCGTTCTAAAACATGCTCAGTGATTGGAAGAGAAAAATTGTCTCTAATGGTAGTTGCATTCACTTTTTTGACATTGACACACACTCGTAGTTTTCCATTCTTCTTGGGTACTACCACAATTGGAGACACCCAATCTGTGTGTTCAATTTTGTAAACGAATTCGGCTTCCTTTAGTTTCTCAATCTCTTCCTTGATTTTTCTGGCAAATGTTTCATTATATGTGTATGGCCTTTGTCTACTTGGTTTCGCATCATCTTTCATGGGTATGGTATGCTGACAAATTTCTGGATCAACACCGTTGAGATCCTTGTAAGACCAAGTGAAGATATCTCGGTATTCTTTTAGCAAGCTTCACAAAATCTCTTCATCTTACTTTGTTAGGTCGTTTGCAATGTAGGCAGGCCTAAGTTCTTCCCCTGGTTCAACCAAGTCTATCCTTTTCGCGTTCTGGGGTCCTTCGTAGGACTCGCCGTGTTTCTGTAATTCCCTAACAGGTTGTTCGACTATAATTTTGTGATATTGGAGAGTATACTTTTTGTAATGGGAGGGAACACTCATTACATCCTTACCATCTTCTTCCGTGGTTTTCAATTCGGTCGTATATATCTCCTTTAGAGCTTTATTCAACTCTTGATATTTATTTTTCGCTCAACTCGTGTCATGATTCGCTCCTTATCCTATTTGTTTGCTTGAGTATCCTTCCTTTTTTCTCTCGATCTTTTTGACATTGATTTTCGTTTGAAGGATATCTACCAATGATTTTGTCCTTGACACAATCATGTGCCTCTATCTGCATCAGGAATTGTGTTCTACTAGAGACTGATGGCATAGGTCATGTTTTCACGTTTCTGGTGTCTCTTTTTCGTCTATACCATTTTTGTCTTCTTGATTTCTGGTTAGGAAAGTAAAAAAAATTTTCCTCCCCTCCTTTGAAGAGTAGTTTAGCTCTCACATGTTCTTTTTTTTACCCCAAATCTTCTGAGGTAGTTGAGTGTTCATCTAACTCATCTGTTGCATCGTAGTAGAGGTATGAAAAGACTTGTTGAGCTTTCATCAAGTCCTTGGGTTCCTCGTTTTTATCTCCAATGTTGAGAGTTGAAATCATTTGGATGAGAATTATGTCGTAGCCATCCTCATTGCAAAATTAAGTAGGCATAGACGTATTCACACATACATCCATTGTCGATAAAATTTGAGTCCACTCAAATGGCTCAAACAAATGCTCTGGAAACGGTTCAGGTACATAGGCTTCGTCTGTGCAATTCCTTTCTAAAATACATTCTTCTCGTTTTAAACTTCCATTTTCCGAAGCTCCACACATCCAAATAGGAGTGTCCTTGTTTAGCCAGGACGGAAGCTTAGTTTCACCCGATGAGACTGAGTCAAGCTCTTGTATGGGTGTTTTCAAGACATCTCTATATGTGTGATCTTTTAGATTTACCCTTGTTATAGATCCCACTTGCTTCAAGTACAGATAATTGTTTCCAAACAATCTTGGATAAGTTGTACCTGTCACATGAAAGGTCTTCCCAATATGATTTCGTAATTGAGTTTTTTCCCAAAGTCTATAGACTATGGCAAATGTGTGTTGATATTCAATTCCACATGAATTGACTATCAATTTTTCAATCAGTCCTAATGGTGTCTCAATGTGTCCGTAAGCCAATTGCAATTTCATTCGAGTTTGTCTAATGGTTGGTTGTCCCCAGGATTCCCATACTGCTTTCATGGCTATGGCTATGCCTGCCCCACTATCCAGTATTGCCATGGTTTCAATGTCATTATATTTCAATGGAAGGGTGGTGTTTCCTTCTTCCCCTTTGTAATATTCTCTGACTTTGTTCATTGAAACAGATCGAATATCTTTGTTGTCCATTTCGTTTTTTAATTTTTTTTGAGATTAGACCCTTTATCTCCACCTTCTCTAGGGTTTTTTGTAGATCATTCCATAACTATGGTCTGAGTTTTAACAGTTCTCTCAAGGTAAGAGTGCATTGGATTGGTGTAGACATGATTGAATGAATGTTGTCTACTTCTAGGGTCTGTTCAGCTCTTTTTACTTGAGTGGTCTTACACACTATGGATTCATCTTTGATATCTCCCAAATAAGAGGGTAATGTTTTCAAGGTCAATGGTTTCAACATTCCTAAAGCTCCAGATCCGCAATCCTTGTACAAGGATTGTACATCCATGTTTATATCAGAAGGTAGGTTGTCCAACCAAACTTCCTCTATAGAAGCTGACTTTAGAGTTAGGCTCCCATCATTGATCTCTCTAACTTTTTCCCATAAGTGTCTTGGCATCTAAGGCATCTTCGTTGTCCGGCATTATAAGTTATGGTTCTCTTGTTTCAAGGTGGGGTTCTACCACCACATTAGATTTTTCTTTAGTGTCTCTTACCACAAGCTCCTCAGGTTTCGCGATTCTTTCAAGCTTGGGTTTCTGTTTTTCAAGCATTTCTTGTGTGATTCTTACCAAATTTTGATAAGCTTCCAGCTTAGCTGCTTCTATGTCTGGAGAAGGGTAGTTTTTCCATTTGTTTTTCATGTTTTGGCCTGCTTTAAGTCCCGCTTGATAAGCTTCCAAGGCTGCATTAATAGGCTCAAAAATTTCATCAGCCAAAATGGATCCTCTAGATTTCACAGTTGTTTCCTTGATTTCACTTCCCGTTTCTTTCACCTTTTCTTGGAATAGCTTTTTTTGTTATCTCCTTGATTGCAGCCCTTTGTTTTTCTTTTCTCATCTTATATCTTTTGCTTCTGCTTCTTTTGATCCTTTGAGAGGAAGCTTTTGTATTTTCCAAATCATCAGAGTTGTGTTTCTTTTTCTTAGCCTGGGCTCTAGTGGTTACCTTGATTGGAACAATCGGTCACTCTCAGATGAGCTACTAGGTATCACTTGGACTATGTTTACTACTGTTTTACCCTTGTTTAAAGGATTTTTAGGACAATCTTCCGGAAAGTGTCCTCCCTTTTTGCAACATTGTATGCAATAGGCTTCAACTGGCTTGAGGTTTTTGTCAGGCTCTGGACATTCATTTTTCCGATGATCATTTGCACCACAGTTGTGACAGTTTCCGGTTCTTGGATTAATCATGGGTCTTACCATGGGAGGTCTGACACCCTGATCAGCTACATAATACATTGGTGCGAGCTCTAGTGGAGCATAAGTTACGGGCTCTTCCATTGGTGGTGAATGTGAATTATACCAATCTCCTTCTACCATTACTGTAGATGGACTAAGCTTCGCATAGGGTGTAACAGGCACTAATGCTTGTTCATCTATGACTCCTTTGGAGTGCATGTACTTTACAGGCACTGCATTGTGTCCTGGATACGGAGGTTACTTACCCAACACAGGTTGAGGTCTTTCCATACCCATCGGTGGTCTTTGAGCTTGGGCCATGTTAGGCTGATATCTGTACATGGGTTGTCCTTGTGGCCTCATAGGCACGTACTGAACATTCCCATCATACTTTGGTCGGAAGTAGCACTCGTGGGTCTCATGGTTGGTCCATTTACCCTCGATTGCACACCATTTTTGTGGCCTAATTGGTTGTCTCTGTTGAGGTATCCCTTGTCCTGGTCCCCTCATAGGTGCTTTTTGCATGTTGTCATCATGTCGTTCATCCTTTTGAGCATATCTTCTATGGTTGAAAGGGGTGTTGTAGCCATCGTTCCCATTTGTCCTGGTTTAGTGGATGTTGTTTTCTCGCTTTGGTTATCCTTAGGGACATCTTTTTTGTTGAAAATATCACAATTGTCTCCTAAGTCAATAGCATCTGATACACACTCTTCTAGGGTTGTATGCTTTTTACTATAGAGTATAGCATGAAGTTCTTTGTTTAGCATTCCCTCTAGAAACAAGGATACGAGTCGTTCTTCTGCAGGTATCTCTAGCCCTCGGCATCTCACAATGTATTGTTTCATTCGAGTTGCACAATCCCTAACAAACTCACCATGTTTCTGTTTAAAGCTGTAGATTTGAGCTATCATATTATGTTTGATCCTTGTTTTGGAACAAACACCTACAAATCCTTAATGTGTTCAAGTCCATGATTGACCTTGGTGGAATGTTTTGGAACCATGTCAATGCTTTTCCTTCTAATGTCATTCCAAACCCCTCGAATTGAGTATGGAAATCGAATATACGTTTTGCTCTTAGCGCTTGCTTAAAGCTTGCTAAGTGGTCGTATGGATCCCCTAATCCACTATATTTTTTGACCTATTTCTAAAAATCAGCTGGTCTGACGAGTCTGTTTGGTTCAACTCCCGGTCTCCTAGCAGTTGGTCATGTTCCGAGTCCTTCAAACCAGTCTGTTGGAAATAGTGACTCATGTAGCCCTGGACTGGCCTTAGTGTCACCCGGTTTTCTTCGTGATGAGGTGTTTTTTGGTTTCTTAACATTACTCTCAGATGATCTGTCACGGTGTTCATCTCTTGGAATTGTTTCTGGTCCTTGTCCCAATATCCAATCCCTTATGGAATACCCTTGTTATTTGGTTTGTTCTACCTCCTCAGGAGCCATCATAACAAAGTTGTTGTTATAACAATCCCTAAACAGGTAGGTTGGTAGGTCTGCCGATCCCTTATCTTTGATCTTGAAGATATAGATGATCTTCATGGCGGTTAGTTGGATTGATTTGGCATGTGAAGTCCACAGAAGATCTTTTACGTTTCTATCCTCCCAACAATAGACTCCGATCCTAGGATTATCCGTACTAAGCTGTTTCAAAGGTTCAAACCTAACTGATCGTATCCCTCAAATTCTAAAGTTGGTGGTCCTTCTTTTGTTGACATATCTGGGATTATGGTGTTTACTTCTAACCCCCATTTGTCTATCACATCAGGGTTTTCGACTTACTGAGTTCTATTTCTGTCCATGTACATTTTTTCTTGTTTGTTTGCCCTAATCTCTTCTTCAAAGTGAATACCATGTGTTGGGGTATAAAGCCCAATGTGGTCGCCCAGGTAAGTGGGCGGGCCGCCAGGTATGTACACATATTCTTTTGTAAAAACCTAATAAGAACTCACTATGCTCTACACATTACAGTAGAGCGAGTTCACCATATCGTCGTGCTCTTCTTTTCGCACTCTCTCTCGCGTCGCACTTCCGCTCGTACTCCTTCAACTGGTATCAGAGCTCAGATCGAGGCTCGGGACAGCACTACAGGAGGCTAGAGTCACCAACTCAGATTGGAGTGAAATTCGACAGGCGAAGACACGGCCCCAAATCTCATGGGACCACCCGAAGGGCTTGGAGTTGTCAGAATTTCATTCTGAGGTCATCTCGGCCACCGTTCGGCTTCGACAAAGGTCTCCGCAGGCCATTTTCGACTACGTGGTCTCGGCGGGTGCAGATCCGACTCTGCAAATTTGGGGTTTTCGGCCTACGACTGCAGGTGCTGAGGATATCGACACTCCCAGAGTGTTGATTTGTGGCTGTCTACACATCGAAGGACACGGGCGCATCTACACACAGACTGTAGGCGACATCCACTAGTTCATCAGGTAGCTTGTGTTTGCTGCTTGATATTCCAGATTTCATCCTGACATTGCAGGTACTTCCACATGGGATGTATTGTCAGAGATGATGTATGTTTGTTGAGGGTTTGCTGGCTGTGAGTCACGTAGCAAACAACCGCCGCAGCGGTTACAGCATATAGTGGGAAATTTGTGGATGTATGACTTTGTGGGAAGTCTATGTACTGTCAGATTTACTGCAGCCTTTGTTGAGGGTCGAGTGAGGTTTTATTGAGCTGGGGGATTCTCGAATGTTGAGATCCTTTCGGTGATACAGGTCTTGGAGCGATCCCTCGAGCACCCTTAGATAGGCAGCTAGGATGTATTGACTGTGAGTAAGACAGCTGGGATTGCATCTTTGCTTTACTGCCGTTGAGGCATTGTCACAGCATATGCTCACAGGACAGTGACAGGAAAGGAAGAGAAAGTACAGGTGCAGGACAGGTTTACCCGCAGCTTATAGTGTCAGAGAGACAGTGTTTTTTGAGCTGTTTTTTGGTCTGTTTTTGAGTACACCATAGCCATTTTACAAAGGAGACTCTGCCGAAATTTATGTAGAATCTAAAGCTTTCTTGGTTCATTTCATAGGTTGATATTGGTTCAGAGGTCAGTTTACAGGGGAAACTCTGCCGAATTTTTCCCAGGAAAGTAAACCACTGTGAAGTGTAGCTATGGCCGGATCACAGGACACTGCTCTTTACAATATCAAGAAGCTGGATGGAACCAATTTCCCATTGTGGAAGAAGCAGATAAAACCTATAAAGCTTAAGGGGATAAAACCAGAAGATATGGACGAAGATGAATGGAACGAAATGGATGAATTGGCACTTTCTACCATTATGCTGACTTTGGCAGAAAGCGTTTACTTCAATGTAGCAGACGAGATGTTGGCTTATCAAGCATGGTTAAAGCTGAGTGATCTTTATGAGAAGCAGAGTGCAGCTTCACAGGTATACTGGCTTAAGAAGCTTGTTGACTTGAAGATGAAAGAAGGGACACCTATGTCCAATCATCTGAATGAATTCAACACAATCTATAGTCAGTTGTCAGCTCAAGGTGTCAAGTTTGATGAACCTGTTAGAGCTATGTTCCTGTTGATCACATTGCCAGAAAGTTGGGACACTTTTCGCACAGCTTTGAGTAATTTTGCACCTCCAGATGGTTTGAACATACCAGGTGTAGAAGGAAGTCTGCTTACTGAAGAAACCAATAGAAAGACAATGGACAAAGGCAAAGGAACAGCCTTAGTTATCAGGGGAAAGACCAAAGAAAAGTACAAAGGTGGAAAGAGGAATCAATCTCGTAGCAATTCCCGCAGTGCTAAAGGCAAGAGTGACATAGAATGCTACCATTGTGGCAAGAAGGGTCACATGAAAAGAAGGGAATGGAAATCTTGTCTCGTTCTGGTTATTTGCCTAGCTTTTCATTTAATGATTTTGAATTCTGTGAACATTGTCTGTATGGTAAGCAAACAGAGTAGCCACATAAGCATAGAAGCAATAGAAGAGATACACAGTTGGCACTTGTTCATAGTGATTTGTGTGGACCTATGCCTAACCTATCTCTAGGGGGAGCTTCTTACTTTATGACATTTATAGATGATTACTCGAGGAAAGTATGGGTTTACTTTCTCAAGCACAAGGATGAAGCGTTTAGTATTTTCAAAACGTTTGTGACACTTGTGGAGAATCAGAGTGGCAAGAAGCTTAAATGCTTACGCACTGACAATGGTGGAGAGTATGTTTCAAAGGCCTTTCAGGACTTTTGTGAGTCAAAAGGTATAACACGTGAACTTACTGCTCCTTACAATCCTCCTCAAAATGGTGTTGCTAAGACGATGAATAGGACCATACAAGAGAAGGTCAGAAGTATGTTGTCTAATGCACAACTGCCAAATGGGTTTTGGGCTGAAGCTGTATCAACAGTTGTTCATCTTGTAAATAGATCTCCTAGCAAGGTTTTGCAGAAGGATTTAGTGCCAGAGATGGTATGGTCAGGCAAAATGACCTCATACAAGCATCTCAGAGTCTGTGGCTATGAGGCATATACTCACGTTCCAAAGGAATTTAGGAACAAACTTGAGCCAAAGAGTACTAAATGCATCTTTCTAGGCTATGGTAATTTATGTGAGATGGGGTACAGACTTTGGGATCCCGAATCCAGAAAGGTTGTCCACAACAATGATGTTCACTTTAATGAATCCAAATATCATTCTAAACCAGAGAGGGTTGAGGAGATTAGAAGAGTTGTCTTCCAAGAAGATGGACCTGCACGTGCAAGACAAAATGTCAGGGCTCAAGAGGAGCAAGGACAGGATAGATTGGAACCACAGGTTGTGGCTGAGCCTGAGCCACCTATTGTGCGTAGATCTGGACGTGTCACGCGACCTCCTGATAGGTTTGTTCCATCTATGAACTATGTCATGAGACTGATTGCAATGAGCCTTCATGTTACAAGGAAGCAGTGCAAATGAAGGACTCCGGGAATTGGCAATTGGCCATGTATTCAGAGATGACAGCTCTGCATAAAAACCAGACATGGAAGCTAGTTAAATAACCACGGGGCAAAAAGGCTCTACCCTGTAAATGGGTTTACAGGTATAAGATCACCGCTCATGATAGTCAGCCAAAGTACAAAGCAAGGCTTGTTGCCAAGGGCTTTAAGCAAGAACAAGGCATTGACTTTGATGAAGTCTTCTCTCCAGTGGTCAAGATGACTACATTGAGATGCTTTCTTGCATTGGTTGCCATATTAGATTTGGTGTTGCACCAAATGGATGTCAAGACAGCGTTCTTGCATGGTGATTTAGATGTGGGAATTTACATGCAGCAGCCAGAAGGGTTTGTTGAGAAAGGCAAGGAAGATTGGGTATGCCAGTTGTTAAAGAGTCTTTATGGCTTAAAACAATCACCGAGGGCATGGTACCATAAATTCCACAAGTTTATGCTTTCTCATGGCTACAAACGTAGTGAGTTCGATCACTGTCTATATACAAAGAAGGCTAAGGATGGCAGTTCGCTGATCCTTATTTTGTATGTGGATGACATGTTGATTGCTGGCAAGCACTTGGAAGAAATTTCAGCTTTGAAGTCAAAGATGGCAAAATCGTTTGACATGAAAGACATGGGTGAGGCAAGTCATATACTTGGTATGCGCATTGAGAGAGACAGATCAAAGAAGTTGATTTGGTTATCTCAAACAGAGTATATTGACAAGGTTTTGCAGCATTTCAATATGGAGAAGGGAAAGGCATTGAGTGTTCCATTGCCACCATATGTGAAACTTAGCAAACAAGATTGTCCTGTGTTTGAGGAAGAACAGGCTGAAATGGATAAGATTCCATATGCGTCTGCAGTGGGTAGTTTGATGTATGCAATGATTGCTACTCGCCCAGACATTGCATTTGCAGTGGGAGTAGTTAGTCGATACATGTCAAACCCAGGCAAGAAACATTGGGAGGCAGTGAAAGGAATATTGAGATACCTGAAAGCTACAAAGAGTATGCGTATATGCTATGGGAGTCAGGAGCTAAGTGTAAAGGGTTTTACAGACTCAGATTATGCAGGTGACTTAGACAACCGAAGGTCTATGTCAGGGTATGTCTTTAAATTGGCTGGTGGAGCAGTATCATGGCGTTCTAGATTACAAGATTGTGTTACTCAGTCTACTACAAAGGCTGAATATGTTTCAGCATCAGAGGCATGCAAAGAATCAATTTGGCTTAATCGACTAGTAACAGATTTGGGAATCAAAGAAGAGATGCCTGTGTTATATTGTGATAGTCAAAGTGCTATACAATTGGCTCGCAATCCAGTTTATCACTCAAAGACAAAGCATGTGGATGTGAAGTATCATTTCATCAGGGAAATGCTCGAGGATAAGCAACTTCAGCTTGTCAAAGTTCACACCACAGAAAATCCTGCTGATCTACTTACAAAAGGACTTCCCTCAGAGAGCTTTGCGCATTTTCGCAATCAGTTAGGTGTAGGGTAGTACATCACTTCTCTACATCTCTTGTATATTAGCTTGTATAGTAGCTTCTCTCACACTTAAAGTACCACATTGGACTTTAAGTGGGAGGTTGTTGGGGTATAAAGCCCAATGTGGTCGCCCAGGTAAGTGGGCGGGCCGCCAGTTATGTACACATATTATTTTGTAAAAACCTAATAAGAACTCACTATGCTCTACACATTACAGTAGAGCGAGTTCACCATATCGTCGTGCTCTTCTTCTTGCACTCTCTCTCGCGTCGCACTTCCGCTCGTACTCCTTCACCATGGTCATCAATGCGAATAGCATACTCTTCATTAGGATCCAGGTAAACTTGAGCTCCATGGCGATTAGTCTTATAAAATGAGAGTATATGCTTATAGCGCATTGTCATCCGGTTTCCGAGTGAATCGAGTAAGAAGACATTTTAGATGTTGAATCTAAAAAAGTGTCTGAGACTTCTTCAAGAATAGTGTGCAAGGAATTTCCTTGATTCACGCTTTCTTCGGTGGATACTCTACCGGAGGTTTCTCTGAGTATGCCCTGATTTGCAAGTACACAACCACATCTAAGGTTCATATAGACTTATGAAGTCCTGGTTAAGTACTTACCTTTGGATTGACTTGTTGTCAATTTCTACTTGATTCGATTGCAACTTTCTGTCAAGCTACCGATTCCTTGTCTGCAACCTGATTCCTGTACAAATTTGATCAAGTTAGCTATTCTTCTATAAAGATAGTAGAGTTTTTGCTAACTGTCGTGATTGGTCTATGTGTATCACTTCAAATCGAGCTATGGGAGTCAGCAATTGACTTTCAGATTCGACTTTGGCAAAAAATCGAAGGATTAGTCTGCAACTTGGAAACTGAGTGAACATGTACCAATTTGGATCCAATTGAACCCAAAATTGCCCGGTGGATTTGTATTATGCTGGTCTAACAATGTACAAGTTCAAAAGTCAAAACTGGTGTCCCTGAGTAGCAGTAATAAATAATCATGATTATTTACTTTTGCTAGTTTTTTGCACTTTTTGGCTTGGTTTGGTAAGTATACAACCTATTAAAGTCCCTGGACAAGTTCCAACAAGTTTGGACAAATTATGTTTAAGTTTATCAATTGTTCTGTGTCCACAGACTCTGATTTTAGAATCTGGCTTAAGTCTCACTTTTGTGATCCAAATTTCACCAAAATTTATTTGTGGGGTCTACTTGATATGCTTGACCTTGTGGTATACTCAAATTTGCAAACTCGTCGATTTTTGTAGCAGATGTAAATAATCACGATTATTTACTCCAGTTATATTTCTGTAAATTTTTGTCCCAACTTTGACACAAATCTGTTAAGCACCTCAAGTTAAGGTCTCTAGCCAAGTTTCAACAAGTATGGACAAGATTTGGTCAAATGGTCATCAATTTTCTGTCCGCGGACTAATTTTGCAAATTTGGTCACAATTTTCTATCCAATGATCCAAAATTACCAAATTTGGTTTGTAGGCTTATTACAACATGGTAAAACTAGTGGTATGCCAACTTGGTCAAAAAAGTTTAAAAATGGGGCAAATGTAAATAATCGCGATTATTTACAACTGACAACTTTTTGCATCTTTTTGGTCAATTGAGCATGTATACATGTCATTACATCAATATAAGCCTATGAATCAAATTTCAACAAGTTTGGAGAAATTTTTTTCCAATTTACACTCAAGATTCAAAAAGTCAGTACAAGCTTTAGTTTTTACCCTATTTTTTGCCAGTTTGGTGATCCAAATCTTTTGTGCCTTTACAAAAGTTGTTTGTACACATGCAATGAGTCAATGGTATGAACCTTGATCAAATCTGAGCTAAAAGTTAATAATCGCGATTACTAACTTCAGGGTTGCAATGAACCAATTTTTCAATGGACAGTCTTTTTATGAGCTATTTAAAGCCTATGAATCAAGTCAAAGTTTAATTTGGCCTAAAATGTCAAGAAAAAGTAAATAATCTGAGTTTTGGTCAACTCTTGAAATTTTTACCTCGAAGTTTCCTTGAGCTTACCCACTGGTTCAGACAACTTTCAAGCTACTCTCGAGTGGGATTGATTGGTTTGGAGTCTTTTCATGTTATTTCTAGCCGTAGACCTGAAATTCTGCAACTTTCAATCACAACTCACAATGATTCTTTTAGAGAGCAATGTTCTGAAATCCACTTCGGGTCCTACTTACCCTACTCCTAGATTCTCATGCAATGGGGTTGGGGAAAGTGTCCACAAACACTCATTTTCTTGTCTTTTATGGTTTTTTGAGCATTGATTTTAAGACTTGTCTCGTCTATCAACCATCCTCAAAATGCTAATCTATTTCTACAATCCTACAATCTTAAAGGCACTCAGCAAGTACGATTACTTCCAAGCTACCTCTACACAGCAAAAGACGACAATCTTAGGCTATGCGGTTTCTAAAAGAAAGTTTTGAACTCTATGCGATCCTAGAGGTAGTTAAAGGATAACTTCACAAGACGCTCGTGTTTTTTTCCTAGTTTAGGTCTCTTCGATCCCCGGCAACGGCGCCAAATGTGGGACGCATGTCTAACATCACCATCCTATCTTATTGTAGTATTTGTGAGAACCACGATTAAATTGTCAATCCATGGGATGAAGCTGACTCGACTAGTGCATAGAGGCTACAAGAGGGTGTCAATCTCTTGTAAAACAACTAACAACTCGCATCTAACTCATGCTACACTCAAGTGACAAAAATCACTAAAAGCCAATCGCTCATCGCGACAAACAAATCACATCCATTGCAGCATCAAAATGACATCCAAATGTAATGAAACTTCTAGGACATGTTTATAAGACCTAAACACACATGCTTATGGTCTCAATTCCCACTTTAGGTCAAGTATCAAAATCGCGATTATTAACAAGAGTGGATTTTTGACCTAGTCGTTTTCGACCCAGAATGCATCTAAATGCTTCGCAATGATGCCCCAATACCCCGCCTATGCTTAGTTTTTTATTTCAAAGTGTAAATTCCTAGTTATGATGAAATTAGGCCGCGGGTCGGCGACGCCAAAAGCTACGAAATATCGTGATGTGTTTATGTCAATGCGTAGAGCTCTTACCTGCGGTTGCAATGCAACAAACGGGACTGCAATGTGACAACCGGGGAGGAAGTAGGAAGCGCGAGAAGGAGAGAGGTGAGTGCCGTTAGCTCACGCTGTGTATTTCATTATCCAAAACTTAATAAAAACTTACAAAAATTGGATTTTATACCTTAGCCAAGGTTTTTGGTGGTCAAAACTAATAATCTGGGAGTTCTACCAAAGATGGGTAATGACAGGTTGATACAATCTGGAAGCTTGTAGCCCCGACTCATCAATTACAAGGTTTATCCAAAAAAAATATGAGTTACAATATTCCCAATTTATTAAAATAATAAGTGTTTTTACAATGAGAACTCCGAAAAATGGTATCCGTGGTATCTGTGTTAGCTTGTTGCTAATAGCAGGATTGAATGTGAAAATTTTGACCAAGAGTCCTTGCATATTACCAGAATAATTGAAGTACCTTTGATTGTATATGAGTAATCAAGATCCAACTTGAACAACATCCAGCTAGAAGTTACAACAATTGAAATGGGTTGGTATCGGTATTAGAGGCCAGTTATTCATTTTCATTGAGTATTTTGAGTCTTTATATACCTTCGATTAGGCTGTGTTATATAAAACCAGGGTTATAATAGAGAAATTGAGAGTAGAGTATCAACATTGGAGAGCGTAAACCAAAGGGGGACTTTAGAGCCCATAGTGGAAGAAGTGCTTGACACTTACTCAAAATCAAGTTATGAGATGTCTTCCTTTTCTACTCAGTCGGGAACTAGAACCTCTCTTAGGATCAAACATATTTTGACCTTCTACAAGACGAACAAGCATGGGGCTCAGATTTATCTGGATCCCAAAAAAGAGTATGTGGTTAAATTCAATGATCGCACAATCAAATTCAAGGAGGAGGTGAGGGCTAACGAACAGGATACCTTCTATGTGGACAACAATGGGGTGCAATCTTTGAAAATTGGAAATCCTGACACTGTGGACCGATGGGGTTTGGAAGTGAAGACATTGATTCCAAACATGACAAGTAAAGGGGGATCACCAATGTTAGATCGAGAAGGGCATGACCAGATAGGATTTAAACCTCTGAAACACATACCTACCAATAACCCATGACTCGGAGTTTATTGTTGGGAGGACAATAATGTTACGTATTTGATGTGGACATCTCATGCTAAACTAGGGCAACTAACACCCTTGAAAATCATGAATATCTTCAAGATCAGGGAGAAAGGCCTAGAGGACCTTCTTGTACACCTCTTTAGAGATTGTTATAACGACAAGCACCTTAGTCATGAAGCACCTTAGCCATTAAACACCTCAAGAACCTTAGTCATCAAGGACGACAAGCACCTCAAGCTTGGGCCAGGTGCCCACCTCAAGCACAGCCCTAGCTTGCCTAAGGTCCTAGATCTAAGGACTTTTAACACTAACCTTTGGAGGTCTTTAATGAAGTTAACCCTAAGGTATTTCAAGCTCCATTAGCTAGCGTTTCTCTTTGACAGACCATCTCTCATTTGGACCCATTGAATTTGGCCACGTGTCGAGATAGATCCATAAGCACATGTCTATATTCTAACTCTTGTTCCCGTTTATTCTCCCACATTAAATGATCAGTTGAATATGAGAAAATCATTTGGGCTAGTTAGATATTAGATTTTATGACATTACCTCTCTTTTGAAATCATAGTCATCCTCGACTATGAGGTATCTAAGATGGATGACTAATCCATTTGGGGCCTGGGAGACTTAGTTGCCACAAGCATGTCTTCTCTTTAGTCCATATCATAGCTCCAAAGTAGAGTGACAATTTCTACTTGGTGTTTGAGAGACGTCGTCAACACAAACATGATTGTAAGCATGCATACTACTTAAATTTGTGCGTAATTGAAAGAAAATTAGTCTTATAACACAAAACATTGATCATTTAGAGGAAATAAGCTTCTGTTTGAGCTTGTCAAAAGCATTTCGCTCTTTAGCAGTCCATGAGTACTTAACGTTCTTCTTTGTTAAGTCATGCAATGGTCATGTTATTTGAGAGAATTTTGCTATGAAGGGTCTATAGTATGCACACATACCAATAAAGCTCCTTAGCTCATGTAGATTCCTTGGATTAGGCCATGCTTTTATTACCTCCAGCTTTGATGGATCCATACAGATACCATCTTGAGAGAATATATGACCTAACTATTAAATCTCTTGAAGGAAAAATTCACTCTTCTTTTGATTGATAAACAGCTTGTTCTCCCTTAAAGCTTGAAAAAACACCTGAAGATTTTGTTTGTGCTCCTCCAAAGACATGGAGTAGATGATGATATCAACAAAGAACACTCCAGTAAACTTGTGGGGGGGTCTAAAAATTTTCTCCATTAAATGATTGAATGTGGCCGGTGCATTAGTCAAGCCAAAAGGCATAACTAGATATTCATAAAGACCAAATGTTGTACGAAACGCGGTCTTTACAATATCTTCATTCACTATCTTTATTTGATGATAGCCACTTTTAAGTTCAATCCTACTGAAGTAGGTAGATCCTTGTAGCTTATCAAACAGATCTTCGAGCCGCGGTACGAGAAATTTGTTTTTGATAGTGATATGGTTTAGCACTCGATAGTCCACACACATGCGATATGTTCCATCTTTCTTTTGCACTAAAAGGATTGGAGAACAAAAGAGAGAGGAGCTAGGCCTCAGCATCCCTTTGTCTACCAATTCTTGTACTTGCCTCATGATCTCCTCTTGTTGAACTTGGGAAACTCAATAAGGAGGCTTGTTAGGCGGTGAGCTTCCTGGTAGGAGCTCAATTCGATGGTCATCATCCCCTCGTTTTGCAGGTAAGTCCATAGGTATATCATCGATAAAAACATCTTGGAATTCATTTAGAAAATTAGACAAGTCTAACTCTTCTTGATTCCTACCATTTTCATTTGATAAAACATTAGGATCTTTTATGGATTGTTTGACAAAAATCATGTACACAAAAACTAAGCTTTTCATCGATTTGTCAAAAGCAAGAGAATTTACAAGGGGTATGGTACGACCGCGGGCTCATTAGCATCTATGTACATGTTATTTTTTCTGTACTTGAAATACATCCTTCTTTCAGGAAACTTTACATTAACAGCCATACGGTCAAACCATGGTGCTCCTAGGATGACGTCTTCATGCTTGAGAGGAGAGATGAAGAGATCTTCTTTGTCAACATAGCCTTGGACATGAAGCTTCAATTTCCCAATCAAGGGAGTAACTGCCGATTCTTGCCCCTTGAAGGTTCCATCAGCTACAACAACATCTCCCATCTCATGAGCTTGAATGCCTAACTTGGTGGCCAACTCTATGGATAGGATATTGTGAGTAGAGTCAGAGTCAAATGGGATGAAGGCATCATGATCCCTTACATTTTCCCAAGCATAGGAGAGGCGCGATCCTTTGCAATGAGAATCCTCTTTTGGAGCTTTGATTGTGGAAGACTACGAGTCTCATTGCAGGCATTTCTTTTGGGGCAAGGACAATAGCCGTGTCCTTGCTCCCCACACTTAAAGCATTTGTGCTCCTTACAAAAAGCTTCTAGCTCTCTAGGAGAGTTTATTTTACCTTTGTAAACTCCCTTCTCCTTGGACCATTGTTGTTGTTGTTGTTATTGGAATTGCCTTGGGAACAGTTTTGGGCATTTCTCTTACCTGTTCATTCATTTTTGTTTTTGTTTTCCATGGGCTTGACATTCTTTTTAGCCTCTTGTTGGAAATTGATGCGCAAAGCAACCATAGTGTGGTGGATTACTTTGATGATAGAACTAGGCCGTTGGGAGTTGACATACTCGGCCATTTCTTCAGGTAATCCCGCACAGAATGTTTCTTTTGCTCGGCAAAGTCTATCTTTTGAAAGATAGTAGCCTTGAGATGTAATTCCCAAAACTTGTCCATATATTTTTGGATAGACTCGTTGGAGAGCAGCTTCAAACTTCGCCATTCGATAAGCACTTTGTCCTTTGCATCGCTTGCAAGGAATTGCTTCATGATGGAAACTCATAGAGTTTGCCATGTCTTTGGGGCTTCGTCGTGCCACAAAGGCTAGCCCACCATTGACAAGCAGATTGGATTTTTGGAAGTGCATAGCTACATGGCGTAGCTTGGAGGACTTTGTAAAGCCCTCGTCTCCAAAGACCGCGTCAAATTGTTGGATGAAGGCCAATACTTTGTCTATAGAACCAAAGGTTCCATCATAAGTAAGAAAAGAGATACTCTTTCCTCCCTCTTTGAATTTCTTAAGCTTTTGGAACCTTCTCCAAGGATGGCAGGATTTGTGATGTCCTCTCTTCTTATATTCTCTAGGAGAATAGCTGCTGCTTTCGTTGGAAGAGGAGGAAGGTGAAGAAGAAGGAGAAGAGGGTAATTTCTTTCTTGACTTTTTCTTCCTTTGCTTCCTCTCTTCCCTTTTGGAGTGACGAGGAGAAGGACTATGGGTTGGCCGTTCCTCTTGGGAGGAGTTGGCAATGATCTAGACCACCGTCTTCATGGAGCCACATCTTTAGAGGAACTTAGTGATTCCCTTCTTTCTCATTCTTTGGATTCCTCCTTTCTTACGGGAGAGAGTCTTCTTCTGGGAGTATCATCAAGAGGCTTCCTAATCTCTCTCTCCTCTTAGAGAGGAAGGAAAATCCCATAAGCACAAAATTGTTAACTTTGGCTTGCAAAGCAGGGTTGCCCATAGCTTGTTGCAACCTAGTAACAAGATAATTAACAAACATGGGAACATCATCATTAGCACCTTCATGTGCAAAATCAAAGATGTCAATATTCATTCTACTGTGTTGATCATTGCCACCCATGCTAATTGAACTTATGTATAAATTACTTTGTGCTTTGGTACCCTCAAAAACCTTAGTCACTACTCTTCTTTACCTTTGAAATTAGTTCTCAAGCAGCCACACCCGTGGTTTAGATACTGTTGATTGCAAAGACTAGTGGAGAGGGTCTAACATTGCTTGGTTGATTATGGCTCATGTTGAGCTTGCTAGTAGCTCAATAATGGTTAAGCCAAAGGCAAGCCCCAAGAGAGTCCATTATTAAGATATAGTTCCCAACGGTGTACCTCAAAATAAGTCCTTTTCAACCAAGATAATAGATCCTTGTCCCACTTACCCTATTACAATGAGCAAGTCCAAGATTTTATGGACAACTTAAGGACCTCTCTTCTTAAGAAAGAAAAGAGAAACCAATAGCTTTAATACCAATGTAATGGAAATGGCCTATGAACATTGAGAATAGCGGAATTAAGAGAACTATAGTGAGTATTTTTATGAGACTACTTTGAGAACATAGAGGGTAAACTTAATTAACCGTAGTAACATAACCATTATACTTAATTAACTTGGCATGAACAATACTTTTGCAAGAGAGAGAATTCTAGAACTTAATAGTTGAGGACCAGATTTATGGGGAGCCGGTCCCCGGTCCCCCCTCCAATAGGCTTTTGTATTATAGATTATCCCATCAAGAGAGACTTGGTAGATTAGTGACTTTCCAAATAAGTCAAAGAACAACTTCCAAGGTACCGGGATAAAGGAATGTCGGTCATTGTTTTCGCATTGCCGACCCCATACATTAAACATAACAACGTCAAAGCATCCCGTAGCAAGTACTAAAGGAAGTATGTTTCTGGCCATCCACGTTTCCTTTGTCGGTCTTAGGGTAAATTCATAAGCATTTATGTACAATATCTGATTAGTGACTACAATCTTCGTTCCCAACTTGGATTGTATCCACTCGATGTCCCCAACATGCGAGGATTTATGCTCAGATGGTCTAAACTCGGGGTTCCTTGTAGCATAATGATACCAAGCTCGGAAGGTATCTGGTACTATAAAATCCGTAGACATTAACCTTTTCTTCTCTTCCACGTTATGCATGGTAGTGACAAGTCTTTGTACTTCCACTCCAGTTTGGAAATGCTCCTCCACCATAAGGCGGGAGAGTATATCTACCCATATCCCTCGAGGTAAGATGTCAGTCATCTACACACTCACCCCATCACTCAAGTTAGTTAGAATGATAAAACCAAGATTCAAACTCAATATTATATCCTCAAGACAATATGTCAAATTTTTATAAACGCAGAAGACCAAAAAGATACATAGTGTTTCTAGGGAGATATATAAATACGAAAGGGTCCTATGAACCAATTTTTGGTTCCTACAACTCAGGTTCTACCCCTATATTTGTTCACATCTCGGGTGTCAAAGTTTGACACTTCAACTTGTACACTAAAAGTCACGTCTTTCTTTTCGTACCATTCTTCCCCCCATGATACATCCTTAGGTGATAATCTATTAAAGCAGTTTACATGAGCATGTCATTCATTTACATCATTTCTGTAGAAGTATCTACTCAAGTTCACCGCAATTGGTTGTGCTTGGGCAAAGTCACCAATGCACCTTGGTTTCTCATAGTCATCAAAGGTAACGGTGACATTGTGAGGGTTATATTTGAGAATAGGTCCATAGACTCTATTGAACCAATCCTGGGGTACATAATAGAATTGGCCATTTGACTTCTTCCATACTCTGATTATGACCTTCTCACAAAAGCCATAAGGGCCTTCTTACTAAGTATGATTTCACGACTCGGTATGTCCAAAAGAGAGCATAAGTTAAGGTCAAGAACATATCCTTGCACTTTAACATCGCCTTCTTGGATCTTTTCCTTCATGCAAAGTTGTGGGATAGTCATAAACCTATCAGGCACTTATGTTCGATGTTCAAGCTAAGTGTCAACATATAACTCCCATGCTACGTAAGTGTTGGGTACAAGGTAATCTCTAGTCCCCTTTAAAACTCGAACCACTTCAATTCCCCAATGGAGACTTAATCCAACCGCATAATTGAAAAAGATTCTTTGTGCAAAGTCACTCAGAAGTTCATAAAGGCAATTAAGAAGATCCATCTAGAACAAGACAATGAGAGAGAGAAAACTTAGTACACATGTTCACCAAAACTGAATCTAAGCTTATTTTATTCATCAAATTTTGATTTTATGATTTCATTACAATATTATGGGTGTCTTGGAGCTAATTCTCTTAAAAAAAATTTAACTCTCACAATAGGGTATTCTCTCAAAACTCCCACACGACAATGCGGTCTGTAGTTATCTTCTAACTTCTCTTTTCCTATGACAGCTGCAAGAGCTTCAAACTTCTTAGCGACTTTGGTAGTCTTTAACATTTGGGAGTGCATCGCCAAGTAGTAGAACATGTCTTCCAGGTCTAACCATATTCTGAGTTGAATTAGCATGAGGTTGGCAAACCAATCTCTTGGATTGTCATCAATATAGATGAAGAATTGATGGAGGGATTCTTGGTGATGGGTAAGGTAACTACCGTCAATACTCTGCTAGCAAGTTGTGCTTCCTGGCATGCCAAAGACTTTGGTCCCAATTCTAAGTAAAAGAGTTCCTGTTCATCCCTGGATAATCGTGTCGCCACATTGTTGAACACTATGGCCAAAACCTCATTCCCCTGGCTAAAGCATTGAGACGTCACTCTGGGAGCCATTTGCTACTACAAAACAAACATTCAAAGAAATTACAACGACATTGTTTGAACACTTCAACCACTATACCATAACTCAAACAAAACACTTCCACTCAAGAAGACAAGTCAAACAAGTACCATCAATCAATGTCACTTATAGATGCATCATGAATACAATATCTTTTCTCAAATAGCATGCATGAATGCGTGCGTGATGCATAACTAACCCGACTAATATCAGGCTTTACGCTATCCGCGTAACCTTAAGCATTGTCTCTTATACCAAGTGAGAGATACCCCTCCCCGGGGGTCTATGCACAAAATATACGATCTACACTTTTATACAATTTTCAATATACATCGGAGTTGTGAAAGCATTTGCATAGGGGAGGATTTCTCAGCACCCGACCAAGCATGGAGTTTAGGCCATGAGCCGGCGGACTGCATCCAGAGGTATCTAGTGACTAGTGCTACCCCTAAATGGGTGCTATGAATGAAAGCGTACTCAATAAAAATATAACATTGTGGAGGGTGAATATATGTGTACACCGCGTTGTGGAAAGAGAGAAAGAGAATATAGTGGAGGGTGAAATAGAGTGCACAGAGACATGAGAAAATGACAACAGAGAATCTTTAAATGTCATGTCTAAATGAAACGGGCAACCATGTATTAATGCAATGAAAAAATCTGGGTATACCATAACATCAAAAATTTTTATGACAAAATGACTAACAGAGCACCAGACCTTATGTAGGGATCGACCGGTCCACCCATCCACTTCCGCTCTACTACAGACAGAGAGAATTTCACTTCGTCGGGAGCGAGCCAGAACACCTCCAACCTACCTGAGCCAGACATAGGCTGAGGCCGCTTTTCCTCCCTCCATGAACCCAAGCTCTGAAAGGATCCCAAGTATCAGTAGTGGTAGGGTATCAACACCAACCATACCAGTTTAGGCACCACGCCTCTTCGATGCCCAACACCGGATACTTAGGCAAAGCCAAGGCAAAATCCCCGACGCGTTAGTCATGTAGGTCATTCAACCCCCAACACACTAACCGTGTAGATGAGCCTAACAAAAAGAAGAAGACCTAGGCAACACCCCCGATCAAGCAAAGCCCCACGTCAATGACCCTTTAGTCTAAGACTAAGCGATGTAGGTGATCCTAGTCTTGTAGCGACGCTGCCATGAGAAACATAACGTTAGTCCAATCACAATAGCACTTTCCATATGCACAAATAATCTTTTCCAAGCAGTTAGACTATACAGGGTCTCTACCCTTACACGTCTACCATAAATTATCTAGATCACTTTATGATCCATTTTCAAACCATAACCATAATCCAATCACATCACACGGGCGAGCACTCTACCCAACTTGGGTGACCAATCTTGCATAACCACTTCAGAACATAACATGGCTGCAAAAATGTCGGTAGCATAACCAAATCCAGAAAAAAAAAACCATGAGCCACATCGGCTTACACTATAGAATAACCACCATAATCCATAAGGGAATCTGAGCCCTTAACCATGAATCATAATCACATTGAACCAACTCCCACACTTGGAGTTTGACATATCCCTTGCAACCCATGGGAGTCCATACACATGTGACTCTTAAGACATGATTCTTTCATGCATAAAAAGAGTCCGACCAGTAATTAATCATGATATAAAAATCCAATTTTGACAACATCCAACCATGCAAAGTTGATGCATCACATCTGCACTTCACCTCCCTAGCACATAGAGCTAGCTTTTGACCTAGAAAGGTGGAAAGCAACCACAACCATGCATATGAGGCATTTACATCAATCCATGAGTTCCCATACATCATATGATAACATTCCATCACCATAAGCATGATGCAAAACAGCTCCGATCTTTAGGTCAACCATAAACCATAGCTTCACACATATGCAAAAAACAATTTTTTGGCATTTTCGGGAGTATGCAAAACATGCAAATGAAAGTATTTGACCTCTAACCAATGCATCAACCTCAGCTCCATAACATAGACTATCAGTCTATCACATCATTTCACCCATATGGTACTCACACAACAAACGGTAACTCCAAAATAAAGCCACTTTAATCATGTCTGCCTATGCGGTTCGGGATGTCTAACCATATACCTTCACATAAGTTTATGGGCATCTAATAATAGAAATCAACTCACCAAAACAGCCCATAAATCATACATTAACAGCTTGGTTAACTCACGACGTCATATGGTACCCCCCCTTGGTAGCGTCCCTACATGTGTAGGTAAAACCGGTTATAAAACGATTAATAACTCGCATTCCCAAGGTGATAATTGAAACCTAAATTCATTTATCATCAAGTTTCATCAAGCTTTTCAATTGTTTAAGTGGGTTTGCCCATCCGATGAATTTATATAGTGGTTCTCCAAGGAGCTGGAGTCAAAAATTTGGTTGTGCAGTGGATAGCAAGCTGTTTTTTGACCATATCTCTTAGCTGATGCATGTTTTACACATGACACCAAAGAAAGAAAATGTTCCAAACGATGTGTTTTATCTCTGGTACAAACGCTTCCGGATGATTCATAACGGTTTGTGATTTATGACCAAAACAGTGTTCCTACCGCCTCTATGACGTGAAACGAAAAGCGCTTTTTATGCACGCACGTGATCATAAACGCATCATGTGCGTAAATCAGCGTATTAAACATGATGGTATAATCATGGGGCAAATTCATACGTACTCGGTTAATCCATACGTGCACTCGTATACGATAAAAAAATCATCAAGAGGGTGACTACTCCAAAAAAACGACATTGAGAGAGAGAGAGAGAGAGAGAGAGAGAGAGAGAGAGAGAGAGAGAGAGAGAGAGAGAGAGAGAGAGAGAGAAATGATGGCTATGGAGTTTAGAGCTTCTCACCGTGCTTTAGAATCGATCAGGGCTGTCGAAAGGCTTCTTGCTTTTCCACAAGAGAGCGGTGATGAGAGCTACGTAGAGATATCCGCCACGAAAACTTTCGGAGAGCGCATACACTGTGAAACGTGAGAGAAGATAATAAGCAAGTAGAGAGAGAATATCCTTCTTCTTTTTCTTCTTCTTCCTGAGAGAGAAGAGCTTATGGAGATGGTGATGAAGAGCTTGCACCAGTCCGTATAATAGATACGTATAGCCTTGCGGTAGTAGATGCAAAACAGACAGCACTGAAAACTGAGCACTCTATGCCAATTATAGGTTCTGCAGCTACCCGATTGTGTCCCAAGCTACAAGTAGCACTAGTTCTCAGCCTGGATTAGTCTCTTGCTTTTGGGTAAAGACTCCAGTCTTTTTTTTAAACATGGCACAGCTTTTGGTGGTCAACTCTCCCACTTACCATTCAATTTTTACAGCAAAATTGGCCATCTGAACAGTATCTAGCCAACTAATGGAAACCGTAGCTAGACTATGATGCACCGTAATGTCCCAATATGATTATGACATTCCCGTACTGCCTCGACGTATTTAGGTATCGTTTTGTATAAAAACAATTCCCGTAAAAATCTCGTTTGGTCCCGTTTTTGCTTCGAGTGATCATTTTTGAATCCGACGAAGACTAAAATTAATATTTTTATGTTTAGGTCATTATAAAAAGCACATTGCTTTTCAACGCCAAAAAGCACGAAAAGCTAAAAAAGCGTAAAAAGAAAAAAAAACAAAATTTTCTAAAATTGAACCACGGGTTCCCTTCGTCCACTGGAATAAGAAAGCGGATTCGCTTTTCACTAAAAAGCACTAAAAATCATGAAAAGCTAAAAATAGTGTGAAAACCACTCAAATGCAGATTTTTACAAAATTGAACCATAGTTTCCGTGGAACACGTAGATTAAGGATCTGAGCTTGCTTTTTGCAAAAAAACACCTAAAAGCATAGATACCATGAAAAAGCTAAAAATAGCGGATTTTTTCAAAACTGAACCAAACGTCCGCCTAACCTACTGAAACATGGAAACGACTTTGCTTTTTACTTTAGAACCTTGCAATATTGTCAATCAAGCATCTTAAGTCAAAATTTGGCAAAATAGATATTGAAAGCTATTTTTCTTATTTTTAGGAGAGACCCAAAAATTGGGGATCTTACATCCTCCCACACTTGAAAAATTCGAGGTCCTCACCTCGACATGAAATCTAGATAATTTAGTCTCATTGCATCATCACGTTTCCAAGTGGCATCTTTCTGAGTTTACGTTGACCATTTAACAAGGTGCTCAATAATGGTCTGATTATGCAAAGGCTTTGTTCTGCTCTGAAGTATCACTTCGTGATATTCTTCAAAAGTTCCGTCAGTAGATATAGATAATAGAGAATCATCAAGAATATGTTGCGGATCAGGTACATACTTCTTGAGTAAGCTGACGTAAAAAACATCATGTACCTTTATGTGTGGTGGTAACAAGAGTCTGTAATCTTGATCATTAATCGCTTTGTGATTACAAAAGGTCCACAATATCTGGCACTTAGCTTCTTACACTTACCCCTTGATAAGGAACTACGTTTGGGTTTCACCCTCAAAAATACCATATCACCCTCTTCAAAAAGTCTGACAGATCGTCTTTGGTCAACATAACTCTTCTGTCTATCTTGAGCAGTCTTAATATCCTGTCCTATAAGATCGGTTTGTAGTTGCATTTCAACATTTATTTGGATGCTTGAACTCGTATGAGAGGGTTTGTCCATTTGAGTGGAGTAAGACACTCTTATGCATACAATGCTTGAAAAGGTGACATTCCAATTGAGCGTTGGAATGAGGAATTATACGCAAATTCAACCAAATATAAATATCTAGTCCATTTACCCTACTCATGCATACAATAAGCTATCAACATGTCTTCAATGATTTGATTTTTCCTTTATGTCTGCCCATCAATTTGAGAATGATAAGCAGTACTAAGGGCTAATTGGGTTCCTGTAGCTGAGAAGAAGGCTTTCCAAAAATTAGAGGTGAACTTCACATCAGGATCAGAAATTATTCGTCGAGGTTAACCGTGATACATAAAAACACCTTTCATGAAGACTTGAGCAATATCCTTAGCCATAAATGTTGTCTTAACTGGAAACAAATGGGTCATCTTTGTAAGCATACCAACAACCACAAAAATAGACTCATATCCTAGAGATGTAGGAAGTCCTGTAATAAAATCCATGGATATGCATTCTCATTTCATTTGTGGAGCATCAATAGGTTGAAGCTTATCAGGGTATCCAATTTTTTTAGCTTTGATACGTTGACAGGTTAAGCATCTTGTAACATAGTTTAACACATCACGTTTTAGTCCTGGCCAAAAGAAACTCTTTCTTACAGTAGAGTAAGTCTTAATGTATCTTGGATGTTCTTGCTATAGTTATATCATGAGCTTCCTGTAATATCTGAAGTTTGATTCCACCGTGATTTGGAATACAAAGACGGTTACCGAAGTAAAGGTGATCTCCTTCAATATGGAAGCCTTTGATTTTCCTTTCCTGCTTCTCTGTGCAATTATTTAAGTTCATCCAATACTAGATTTTTACGTAATATGGATCCTGAGTCATACCTTCTCGAATAAGGTCAATTAAAGAAGTAGTAGAGGTTGTGACAGCCGCTACAAGACTCTTCCTGCTCACAGTATCGGCCACAAGATTTTCCTTCCAAGGTTTATATTCAATTCCAAAATCATATTTGCATAACAACTCCATCCATCTTTGTTGCCATATATTAAGGTCAGGTTGAGTATAGATCCACTTCAGGCTTTTACGGTCGGTATGTAGTTCAAATATCCTTCTAAGAAGATAATGTCGCCATACTTTAAGAGCATGCACAACGGTCAATAATTCCAAGTCATGTATACGTAACTTATGAGACTCATAAGCTACTGGTTTTCCTTCTTGAGACAGAACGCCACCAACTGCTTGTCCACTTGCATCAGTGAGCACAGTGAATGTCTTTGAGAATTCTGGAAGCTGTAGTATTGGAGCATTCACCAAAGCTTCTTTGAGTTTCTCAAAACTATCTTGAGCACGTTCATTCCAAGTAAACACTTTAGCCTTCTTAAGTGTATTAGTCAATGGAGATGCAATCTTAGCATATACTTCAACAAATATACGATACCATCCTGTCAAACCAAGAAAGCCACGTACTTCTCGTACCGATTTCGGTGTAGGCCAAGCTATGACAGCTTCAATCTTAGTTGGATCAGTGGAAACACCATCCTTGGATACAATAAATCCCAAATATTCCACCTTGTCAATGAAGAAGGTGCATTTTCTACGTTTGGCTTAAAGTTGATATTGGCAGAGAAGTTCAAGTACTCACCTCACATGTTGTTCATGTTCTTCTCTGTTCCTTGAGTAAACCAAGATATCATCAAAGAAGATAAGAACAAAATCATCAAGATGCTCTCGAAATACGTCGGTCATGAGACGATTAAAAGTTGCAGGAGCATCGGTAAGTCCAAAAGGTATAACTGCAAATTCATAATGTCCAAAACGAGTATTAAATCCTATCTTTGGTATGTCCTCCTCCTTGATTCGGATTTGGTAATACCCTGACTTAAGATCAATCTTTGTGAAGATAGAAGCTCCATGTAATCGGTCAAGTAGTTCATCAATCCTTGGTATTGCATACTTATTCTTGACTGTTACTTGATTCAATCCATGATAATCAATACAAAGATGTAGAGTACCATCCTTCTTTCGATTAAAGAGAACAAGAGTACTCCATGGAGAAATGCTGGGTCGAATGAAGCCTTGTTCAAGGAGTTGAGTTAATTGTTCCTTGATTTTCGTAGATTCACGTACTGACATTTTGTAAGGTCTACGAGCAACTGGTTGAGCTCCTGGAGTAAGCTCTATTACATAATCAACATCACGCTTGGGTGGTAACTGTGAAAGCTCTTTGGAAAATACATCATCTCTATCTTCTTCTCCTTAGGGTTAAGATTTACCGCGTAAATCCTTTTATTCTTCGTATGACTCTTCATAAGTTTGGTAAAGTTTACTAGTCTGAGCTTAGGCTTCCCCCATTTCCTAGTAACTGTAACTCTAGAGTTTTGCTCATTTTTGAAAGTCAATGAAGCCTCTTACAATGTATGTGAGCTTCATTGGCTTTAAGTCAATCCATTCCTAGAATTCCATCATAGATTCTTATGGGTAAGACTCTGAAGTTTGCAGAAGTATTATGACCATCCAAAACAAAATTCAAGTTACCCACTGTATTAGAGAATTTAACCTTCCTACCTGTAGATAATTCTACTATAAGGTATGTATGAGGATGTTCAATATATATATATATATATTGGAGATATGAAAGAATGTGTACTCCTTGAATCAATCAATAAGGTAAAATGGTTACCTTGATACTCCGCTAAGGTTTGAATAACTGAAAATTGTTCATTCACTCCCTGATGTTCCATTGCAACATGAACATACGCATTTGCCTGATTTCCTTTACCTCTAGCCCCTTGAGCTCTATTAACTTGAGGTCTTTGATTTCCTCCTCCTCCTGGACGAGGTTGACGGTTAACATTCCCATTATTGTCTTTGTTGACATGCGGTCCATTCTGAGCAAAAGGTGGATTGCTTGGTTTAAAATTCCCTTGGTTTTGAGATTGTCTCTGGTTTTGGTTAAAGTTTTGCTGAGTGAAGTTCCTCTGAACTGCTGATGGTGTAGGTCTAAAATTTTCAAAATTTCGATTCGGATCGGAGTTTCTATGTTCATAATTGTCCACCAATCCTGTGAAGCTTGAATTATAAAATGTACAATCCTTGGATTGATGACCAGGATAAAGACAAGTGTAGCACAAATGATCATGTCTAGCTTTCATACGTAATAAGTTCTCTCTTCTTTGCTGTGGATTTCCATATCTTTGCTCCTCCTCGCGCGACGAGGCTTTTTTATTTCACGAATAGGAACAGGTTCTGGTTTTCTCTTTTCAGTAGTAGATAACTCTATTTCAATAGGCTTGCCTGCATCAAGGACATCTGCAAAATTGATAAGACGAAGACTCTGGAGTCTAGTCTTCATAGGATTATGTAACCATGACACGAATTGAGCTACCTTGACCTCTTGAGTCATCCCTGCTGGAGCATACTTGACAAGGATTAAGAAATGTTGATAGTATGATTCCAGATCTCTAGTTCCTTGAGTACAGTCAAGAAACTCATTGATACGGTGTGAATGATAGACTTTGTTCTGATAGTTCTTCTTGAGCTGGGTTTTAAGGTAATCCCAAGTTGCAGCATTAGGATCAACATTGTTTTCTGTGCAACGGTCTCTCCACCAATGCTTGATTGTTTTCTTTAGTTTGAACTTAGCGATGATAGCTTTATTTACTACTGACGAATGGGCTAAATCAAAGTAGTCATCCATGTGCTCAATCCAATCTTCAAGAACTTTGCCTACATTTTTGCCTTCCCCACTAAAATTCCCAAGTTGAGACTTGTGAAGCATAGCATCAAATGTCTCTATCGATGATGGTGTGTTGAGAAACAATAGGCGCATTTGCGATAGCAGCAGCAGTCGCATTTCCTCTAGGAGGCATGGTACTTACTGCGCCATATCAACCAAGGTCTCACTTAGTAAAATATTCTATTCCGCTTGAAGTCCTTAAATCAAATAAAATAGATAGTTAGAGATAAGATGAAAGGGAAATAGGAGAAGGAATAATGAATAAATTAACCCAATTTCTATATCATAAAACTTTGGGTTTTCGAAAAGTCTACAAGCGTCTCAAAAGCTTCTAATAAATCCTAATGGCTCTAACTTAATGCACTCGGTAATATCCATTGTGACATCCTTCCACTAATGGAGCATAGTTGTCTCATTCCTTGAGTATGTCTGATGGTTGATTCCAATAATCTTTTATGATCTTTGGCTAGAACATCTCTTCGTCGGCGTGTGAGTCATACCATTCTTGAGTAAGGGGTTTGTTTATCACAGGTACCCGCATTTCGGTGTGAACAATCGCCTTTCTGTATCCGAAGTAGTCATCAAAGAAAGCAGATTCTTTTGGAAACACATTCGGTGTGTCCATCACACTGAGCTGTGAATATTTACACAATCTGCAAGGCATTGAGGTCTGTTGTAGGCATTGTATAAAATTTTTACATTGCGAGGATTGTAGATTAGTGACTTTCCAATAAGTCAAAGAACAACTTCCAAGGTACCGGGATAAAGGAATGTCGGTCTTTTTTTTCGCATTGCCGGCCCCATACATTAAACATAACAATGTCAAAGCATCCCGTAGCCATTACTAAAGGAAGTATGTTTCTTGCCATCCACGTTTTCTTTGTCGGGGTCTTAGGGTAGGTTCATAAGCATTTATGTACAATATTTGATTAGTGACTATAATATTCGTTCCCAACTTGGATTGTATCCACTCGATACTCCCAACAGGTGAAGGTTTATGCTCAGGTGGTCTAAACTCGGGGTTCCCTACAGCATAATGATACCAAGCTTGAAAGGTATTTGGTACAATAAAATCCGTAGACATCAACCTTTTCTTCTCCTAGCGCAAAATTGGCCATCATCATGTGTCAATGCTTAGTGCTTACAGTACAATGAGTAGGTATCAAAAGACTAAAGAAAGAATACAAGCATCGCCAAGTCCATAGCACTATTAAAGCCCTGATTAGCCTTGCATTGAATAACACCAAAAGATTCACGAATAGGTTGTTCTCTCTCTCACATGGGAACTTGCTTACCCATTAGTGCGCAGTGCCTGCACAAACTCTCTCATACGTTGCTACGTACATCCAAAGCGATGGGCATCTTCTCGCTGCCTCTAGCTCTTGAAAGCTACGCATTTGGTGAGGATCCAAGGAGCATGCGAGCTCCATGTGCCGCCGCCTTCACCACCCACCTTCAGCGGAGAGACCCACAAGCGAAAAAGACCTAAAAGTAACGAAACCGTTCACTTTCAACCTAAGAGCATATGTGTTCTCAATCCCGTGCCTTTACATCACCATTTCTCCACCAACTGGCCTTCTCCAGGCCAAAAATTGGTTTGGGAGTCTTGTATATGTTTTGTGAATGTGAGAGCTTTAATTTGCCATGGCGAATGCAATCCTGCGCCACGGCCTCTCTCCGGGAGGTCCGAGACTGCAGACCGTTCACCATCCCAAAGCGAGGCAGAGAACAATACTTCCCTGCAAGCGGTGCCAACGCTTTCCCTCAGGGTGTCCATCACCTGCATCTTTGTCCCTGTCATCCCTTCGCCGAGCTGCAATCTTTGTTGCAACGGCAGAGGCAAAGACAGAAGCAGACCCAACCAGTGATGGCGTAGTAGCAGGTGAGCCTTTCGATGACGCGTCGTCCTTCAGAGGAAGGGATGCACGAGGACCTCTGCAAGCTCTGCAAAGAGTCACCCCTGTCTTA
The DNA here is from genome assembly GCF_014529385.1 of Adiantum capillus-veneris. NCBI lineage: Eukaryota > Viridiplantae > Streptophyta > Polypodiopsida > Polypodiales > Pteridaceae > Adiantum > Adiantum capillus-veneris. The sequence continues at coordinate 154,428,962 of NC_140933.1, forward strand.
GCCATCAAATGGTCAGCTGTGGCTGCCCTTGCCCTTACTGCCTTCCGAGCTGCATACGGAGTCTTTTACAACCCTGTCTTGTGGACTTATGGCAGCTGGTTTTTTGTGATATGGCCCCTTCCAGTTGCTGTTGCCGTGGGTATTTGGTCCATCTTCGCTGCCCTTCCATTGCAATACAACAAGAAGAAGACGCCGAAGGTGAAGGAAAGAGACCAGATCTTCATCCTTGCAGGTGCCATCACATGGCTAATGCTTGTCCCGCTAGGGCTTCGCTATGGCTACATTCAAGGTTGGCCCCTCACACTCTTCCTTGTCTATATCTACTTTTTCCTCACACCTGCAGTAGTCAGATTGCGCCAGTATGGAGAGCTTCACCCTAAGAATGAGGACAAGCAGTGGTCTAGCTCTCCATCTGTATTAGCGCAGATTTTGTTCGGGATTGCTATAGTGGGCAGTCACTGGCTTGCCGCGTATGAAGGACCTCATCTCTATTTCACTTGGAATTGGCAATGGCCTTCCTGCATTGGCCTTTTCCTGCTTGTTGGTGCCTACCTCCTGCATTACTTGGGGTGGTACTTCCTGATCAAGTATTTTGACCGCCTAGTCAGACCCTACCAGCTAGTGATCTTTGGACCTTACCGCTTCATTCGGCATCCTATATACACCAGCTACATGCTACTCTTTGCTGGGTATTGCGTCGCTTTGCGTGCGTACAAGACGCTAGCTTTCTTGGTACTGGCTTCTCTGCTCTATTATGATCAGCGGGCAAGAATCGAGGAAAGGCAGCTTGAGGAAGCATTTGGGAAGGAACACCACAAGGTATACAGGAAGCAAACCAAATACAAGTTTTTCCCCTTCTTGTATTAAAGGCATGAGGCTCAAAGTGATTTTTTTCTTGTATGAAAGATATGGAGCTCACCTTGGGCAAAGAGTGTCAAAATTAGTGTAGTGCCTCATTTTGTTCAGGCAGAAGTGGGTTCCCACTTTTTTTTTCTCATTGCCTGCAAATTGAACAGAACTTGCGGCAAACATCACACTATGCTTTAACTTTGTATCACTGAGTTGTCTCTGTCGCACCCTGCACCACAGAGTTTCGTGACGGGTCTTTGAAGCGGAAAGCAAGCAAAGAAGATACTATCTTTTTGAGAATCATATTTTTTAGGTGTCTCAAGCTCAGTATGTTGGAACTTTGACACACATTGATGATATGTACATGCTCTCTTCCCTATGGAGTTTTACTCTTTGGAGTGGTAGCTTGCGCATTTGTTGTCGAAAAATGTAGGATTTTGTGCAAGAAGTAAAGTGGCCTGATCTAGTGGTTAGTGCTGACCATGCTACCAGATTCTTGTGAAATTGTGTGGGCAGGAGGTGAGCGTGCTCTAGATTTTCAGCAGATTGGAACTGATGAGTGAGAGGATTACGGCTAAGAGTAATTTCTGCTCAAGCTTGCCCGTGGTTGTTCCATTGGAATTACCCTAGCTGCTTGCCCACAGCATCACCTTTTCATTTGTAATTGATGTTTTTAGCTAGATGAACGCTTCCGGTGGTAGATTCTTTCCACCTTCAAAGTCTGCGATTGGTTGTCATTCGATTTGTAAAGAATGGTTGGTTAATCATACATGTATTGGATGGGCAGGTGAGACATGGACATGTCTTTCTCCAGGTAGCTAGCTGATTTTACCGAAGATGCTGCCTACCTCTTTAAAAACACCCAGTAGAACTGCCAAAATAGGTATTTTCCTCCCCTGTAAAAGCCTTTTTCCTGTATCCGCCAGTGAAAAACAAGCTTATGTCCTGCCACCCTTCAAAAAAAACCTATAAAGGTATGAGAATAAAGTATTGTTAAGTGGAGGATGAATTTGAGGGAGGATGGCAATCCTCTTTATAGATGACTGGTAGATGCGCATTCAGGAAATTAGTGAGCGACCATAGCTTCAATCCTTAATACTGGTATGAATATATATGGTAGATCCACATTCAGGTCTACATGGAGACTAGTGATAACCATAGCTTCAATCCTTAAAACTGGTATAAATAATTGTATGCAAACCATGGCCCCATGCCCTGGTAGGGAGGTTTAACAGTGGGGAGATGAGGAGCCAAATGAATATCCAAAAGATCTGTCCAGGCATGAATGTGGGTGTGTGTTTGTGTTGACATACGTGAACAACGCTTCAGAAAGCCTCCTAAGTTTGCATTTCATGGACCCTATAATGTTTTATGCTTAGGGTATTTGCATGCCCAATATGCCCATGCCAAGTTTCAATAATTGAATCCTTTTTGCACCATATGTAGGCATGACGAATAGGGAAGGTGTGTGTGATATATTCATGAGATAAGGGGCTTGAAATTAGGCCTTGAGGCATGTCCTATATTCTTTTTTTTTTTTTTTTCATTGGGCATTTTCCATAGACAATTAGCTCAAGGTGGCCCTGTTTCCCACTTCAACAACCCCTATCATCATTTGGAGATTTATTTCTTTGAGAACTTGTGCTCAATTTTTGCATCCTTTCTAGCTCCTTGCCTTGAGAGTTACCTCGTCCACTTTTGATTGTGCACAAAGACTCTACCGTGCTCTTGGATACCTCCCATACCAAAGCCTAAGAGAGAACACACAGGCCTATAGAGTGAGCACCTCATATGTGCAATTATTACCCTTGCTCATTTCATAGTGTTACCACAAGGCAGACTCATCGAGAGCTCTTGAGGCATCTAGGAAGCTAGCAAATGTAGGTGAGAGTAGATCATGGTATGCACATATGATAAAGTGGCTCAGTACAAATGATCATGATATAGATAGCTACCACCTTTATTTGCCTATGACATAGGGAGAGGCTTTAAGTCCTCAAAAAAGATCTCTTGTAGATATATATCCAAGAGACATGGATCACACCTAAACACCCTCTTCCACTGAAGATGTTGTACTATAGAGATCACTTTAGGGCTATCCTAGAGGACGGCTTCATCTAGAGGCCAGGATATCTGGACATATATATGCTTCACAATGCTAGAGTGGCAATCAAACAACTCAAGGTTTCATTTCATAGATTGGAGATTGAGGTCAAGTCAGCTACCCACATCGACTCGGACCAAAGGTTTGTAGGTTATGTGAAGATGAGTTGGAGAGTGAGGAGCATTATGTATGCAAATACCTAGCATATGAGAGCATATAGAGCCAATACACAACTCTATTCACATGATAGCCTTCACTTAGAGTACTACTTGAGTCGAGAGACAAGAGACAGCTAGGTTGCTTCTTGCTAAAAGATCCAAAGACAAGGAGAGATACCCATCCTCTAGTCGCATGGACCCTTAGTGATGAATGATAGATGAAACTAACTAATTTTTTCCAAAGAGCTGAGATCCAACACCTCATTTCACCACTTAGAGTGGGGTCACAGACTGTAGCATGCAAAGACTCTTCGAGCTTGCAGAAAACCTAGAGTATGATGCTACTAATTATAGAGAGTACATCGAAGGGAGATCAAAGTATGACACAAGCAAGCCAGATAGAGAGACACAAAGCAAGCTTTCTTAGACCCTACTTCTACACTACTGAAGGGACTATTCACTCCCTACCCACGTAAGCATGACATCTTGAACCCCTAGTTTAATATTGGATGGAACTAGCTAGCCTTTTTCATATCATGGGTGTACTCTCCTAAGCATAAAACATACACATTAAAGTTAGAATCCCATCCCTCTCATCACCTATACACATTAAAGACCATCCACATAGGCTTAACTTCAGTATACTTAAAATTGTAGCACAATTATTTTTAGCATTTATGTCCTTTTCTTTGGACACCCAAAGGGCATACACATTACATTGTTTTGTCTCATATGCTAACTTTGACCTTTATAAGACATTAACAAAGTTGTGTGTGTGTGTGTTGGTAATTCGGTGCCCTATGCCTGAGCGACTTGATCTGTCGCGAGCCCTCCACCTCTGTCACCGCGAGGGTTGCATCCTTGCTGCCACACAATCCCTTGCCTCTATTGTTGCACATGTCCTCTTCTTTGGATGTTGTCTATTGCACTTGCAATCTCTCTCATCATATTGACGACAATGTGTAACAGCCTTTGCTAGCCTAACACTCAGGGGAGCGGGAGCGTGGGATGCAGTAGAAGGTCGACCTTGCTGTCACAACGCCAACCTCTGCTTGCATACACAATGTAGGCTTTTGTACAAACTTCTGTTGGAGCAGTTTTATGTAATGGAAATGGCCTATGAACTTTGAGAATAGCGGAATTAAGAGAATTAGAGTCAGCATTTTTGTGAGATTACTTTGAGAACATAGAGGGTGAACTTGATTGATGGTAGCAACATGAACATAGTACTTAATTAACTTGGCATGAACAATAATTTTGCAAGAGAGAGAGTATTAAAGAACATGACAATAGTTGAGGACCGGATTTACTTGGAGCCGGTCCCCCCTCCAAAAGGTGTTTGTACTATAGATACTCCCATCAAGACAGACTTGTTACAATACAATCTTTGTGTTCCTTGTGACCTTGGTGATGCTATGAAGATGGAAAGCTTCATGCATCACGAGCATAACATAAATTTTTCAAAAAGCATTAACTATCCCAAGCCTCAGTTCCAAGGCCTCAAACACCTTCGAAGGTGGAGAGAGCTAGCGGGGAATGAGGGTAGGGAAGAGGAAGAAGAATCATCCATAGGAGAAAGAAATAGTTCCTCACTTATTATCACTCTTCTTGCTTAGCATAACATAATAGTATAGTAATGAAGATGAAGAAGATGGAAAGCTTAAGCATTGAAGCATGGCTCTTGGTTGGATTTGCATTCCATGGCCAAGAGTGTTGGTGTAGGCTCTCCACTTCTCAACAAGATTGGAGAAAGAGATGGAGCTCTTGCACTTTACACTCCACACAATGAGAGAATGTGTGTGTGTGTGTGTGGGAGAGTATACCCCTCTCTCATGCTTGGTCCACACATCCCTCTCCCTCTCTCTCTCTCTCTCTCTCTCTCTCTCTCTCTCTCTCTCTCTAGTAATATTCAATCATATCATTTAGGACATGTGTCCTCTTTTTTCTCCTTTAGAGAAAGAACTTAATTATTTATTTTTATGCATCTTAATTTTCATTGGACCCCTTTAAAGCCTATCCAATAGGATTCAAGCACATCATAAGGGCCACATGTGGAGAATTTTTTAAACATGTGTCTTTTATGCCTTTTAGGTTTGAATTGAATACTTCAAGCACTTAGTCAATCAAGCATGGAAACATTGATGCTTCTTGAGAGTTTATCTTTGAATCGAACACTTCAAGAACCTTAGTCATTTAAGCATGTGAGAAGCACCTCAAGCTTTTGGGCAAGGTTCCCACTAACACTTAGCAAGCCGACAAGCACCTCATGCTTGGGTAGGATTCCCACCTCAAGGTCAGCCCTAGATTGCCTAAGATCAAAGGAATTTTTAACAATAACTTTTGGAGGCTTTACTGAAGATAATCCTAAGGTCTTTAATCTCCATTAGGTAGCATTGCTCTTTAACAAACCATCTCTCATTTGGACCCCTTTAACCTTGGCCTCGTGTTGAGACAGATCCATAAGCACATGTCTATATTCTAACCCTTGTTCCCGTTTATTCTTCCACATTTAATGATCAGTTTAATATGACAAAATCATTTGGGTTGGTTAGATATTAGATTTTATGACATTACCTCTCTTAAAATCGTAGTCGTCCTCGACTATGAGGTAGAAGAGATAAAGTCTTAGTCATTAGTCTACGTTTCTTAGGGGGTAGAGGATCCCTTCTCACCTTGCGACATCACTCCAGAATGGATGACTAGTCTATTTGGTTCTTGGGAGACGTAGCAGCCGCAAGCATGTCTGCTCTTTAGTCCATATCATACTGCCAAAGTAGAGTGACAAATTCTACTTGGTGTTTGAGTGACATTGTCATCACAAACATGATTTTAAGCATGCATACTATTTCAATTTGTGCACAAAAGACGATTAGTCTTATAAGACAAAAATATTGTTCATTTAAAAATGCATTTTCATTTGCTTACTCTAGTGTAGCATTGTAAGCATTGATAAGGTTCATATTTTCCTTAAGCTAGGTTCCTTGCATCCATCTAGCATCTTTAAAAGGATAATTCTTAAACTTAACAAGATATCATTGGATAACGTTTTTGTTTCTTGGTACCTTGTCTTCGTGTTGAAGAATCAATTTGGGTTGCAACACCTCTTCTTGATCTTCGATCTCTAGCGGGTCCTCCATTATTGGTTCTTTTGGTGGCTCTCCTTTGTAAGGCTTGAGTAGGCTCACATGGTTAGAATTGTGAATGAGCCAATGATGATTGGGCAGCTTTAACTAATAAGTCATCTCATTGATTGACTTAAGAATTTTAAAAGAAAAGACCATAGTATCTTTTTGCTAGTTTACTCTTGGTGGCTCATAGGATTCTTGCTCGTAGTATGCCTTAAATGAGCCTTGAGAAACTTTAGCAAGACCGAATCATTTTTCTTAAAATCTAGGGCTCTTATGTGCTTATTAGCAACAACCCTTTTTGCCTTTTCTATGAGATGGATATAACCTTTTTAATCTTTGGAAAAGATTCTTGTAAGTCTCGGCTATATTCATTAGCAGCGAAGATCTTCCCATGGACTTTAAGTAGTAAGGGACTTTTGGATCTCCCATCTTTAACCTTGAAACGTTCTTTCCCCATAGAAGTATATACAATGTCATTGTACGGATACTCTATAAAAGGTAGGTACTTCTCTCATTGAGAACGTTGATCTACTTCCATGACATAGACTTTTACTAGATTCAAGAATCATTAGATTAGTTATTTCACTTTGGTCATCCGTTTGTGGATGATAGACTGAAAGAGAACTTTAATCTACTTCCTAGATTCTCAAAGAGACCCTTCTAGAAATTACTGGTCATTCTAGGACCTTTGTCCGACACTATGGATGTTGGCAAGCCATGATACTTGAAAATTTGAGATCTAAAGAGGGTTGCCATTTGATGTGCCTTAATAGTCTTTTCGACAGGAATAAAGTGTGCTTGCTTGCTAAACCTGTCGACTATTATCCATATTCCCGTATTCCCATGGATAGACTTGGGTAATCCAAAGATAAAATCCATGGATATACTCTCCCATGGTGAATTAGGGATGGGAAATGGCTGGAGTATTCCAGGTTTCTTCCCTCTATCATACTTAGTCTTTTGGTATACCACACATTTTGAAACATACTCTTGTATGTCCACTTTCATGGTAGGCCAATAGAAGACATCTCTACTCTTCGAAGAGTAGCTTGAATGCCTCTATATCCCGCATAGGGAGGGGCATGGGATTTATACATGACTTTTTCACGAAGGGAGTGGGTAGCACATAGCCTATTTCCATGGAGAAGATAACCATTCTACAAGGTGAATGCTTCCTCTTTCTTCCCCAAAGCAAGGGCTGACATTACATCTTTAAAGTCAGGGTCAGTAGCATACTCATCTATCATAGTAGATAGATCATTGTGAGTTGCTATAGACACCACATTGACTTTTGGTCGTCGTGAAAGTGCATCGGCCACTTGATTGTGCTTACCAGCAACGTGAGAAATATGAAAATAAAATTGCGAAAGAAAATTTGTCCACCTCATTTGGTTGTCGGAAAGCTTGGTTTGCGTCATGAAGTACTTGAGACTTTGGTGGTCTGTTCGTAAAATGAATGGAGTCCCCAATAAATAGTGCTTCCATGTGTCTAGGACATGTAGAACAACTAAAAACGCTTTCTCATAAATGCCCAAGACCTGTTCATCCGTATTGAGCCTTCGGCTCTTATATGCTATGGCATGCCCTTCTTGAAGCAAGACTGCTCCAAGGCAATCACCACAAGCATCACATTGGACCTCAAATGGCTTTGAGAGATCTGGAAGCATGAGGACTGGTTGAGAGGTAAGCTTCTCTTTGAGCTTGTCAAAAGCTTTTTGCTCCTTAGCAATCCTTGAATACTTAATGTTCTTCTTTGTTAAGTTATGTAATAGTCCTACTATTTGAGAAAATTTTTCCATGAAGCGTCTATAGTATGCACACATACCAATAAAGTTTCTTAGCTCATGTAGATTCCTTTGATTAGGCCATGCTTTTATTACCTCTAACTTCGATGGATCCATACGGATACCATCTTGAGAGATAATATGACCTAAGAAATGAATCTCTTAAAGGAAAAATTTGCTTTTCCTTTGGTTGAGAAAAAGCTTGTTCTCCCTCAATGCTTGAAAAATCACTTGGAGATGTTGCTTGTGTTCCTCCAAGGACTTGGAGTAGATGATGATATCATCAAAGAACACTCCAATGAACTTGCGGTACGGTCTAAATATTTTCTCCATCAAACGATTGAATGTGCCTGGTGCATGGTCAAGCCAAAAGGCAAGACTAGATATTCATAAAGACCAAACGTTGTACGAAACACTGTCTCAAGGATATCTTCATCCACTATTCTTATTTGATGATAACTACTTTTTAGATCAATGCTAATGAAGTAGGTAGAGCTTTGTAGCTTATCAAACAGATCTTCTATCCGAGGAACAGGAAATTTGTTTTTGATAGTGATATGGTTTAGTGCTCGATAGTCCACACACATACGATATGTACCATCTTTCTTTTGCACTAAAAGGATTGGAGAACAAAAGCGAGATGAGTTAGGCCTCACCATCCCTTTGTCTACCAATTCTTGTACTTGCCTCATGATCTCCTCTTGTTGAACTTGGGAAACTCGATAAGGAGGCTTATTAGGCGGTGAGCTTCCTGGTGGGAGCTCAATTCGATGGTCATCATCCCCTCGTTTTGGAGGTAAGTCCATAGGGATGTCATTGATGAAAACATCTTGGAATTCATTTAGAAAATTAGACAAGTCTAACTCTTCTTCATTCCTACCATTTTCATTTGACTCTTGGTTGGATTTGCATTCCATAGCCAAGAGTATTGGTGTAGACTCTCCACTTCTCAACAAGCTTGGAGAAGGGGATGGAGCTCTTGCACTTTGCACTCCACACAATGAGAGAACTCGGGGGGTTCACCATTTAGTACTCCCCTATGTAACGTGCATTCGCGAGGTGTTTTAAAAAACCCTCTTTTAACATGTCAGAATGAATAAAATGACCTCTTATTTTAGGAAAAATTTTCAAAATTGAATATAAAAACCCCTTATTTTAATGTATCTCTGTTAAATTGCTTAATTTTTTTGTATTTTAAAGCCCCTCCTTTCGAACTCACGTTATACATTAACGTGATTACATGGGGCACTCCCCGAGTGAGAGAATGTGTGTGTGTGTGGGGGAGAGTATACCCCCTCTCATGCTTGGTCCACACCTCTCTCTCTCTCTCTCTCTAGTAATATTTAATTATATTATTTGAGACACGTGTCCTCTTTTTCTTCCTTGAGAGAAAGAACCTAATTATTTATTTTTATGCATCTCAATTCTCATTGGGCCCCTTTAAAGCCTATCCAATAGGATTCAAGCACATCATGAGGGCCACATGTGGAGAATTTTTTGAGCATATGTCTTTTATGCTTCTTCAGTCACTTTATTTGAATTGAATACTTCAAGCACTTAGTCAATGAAGCATGGAAAAGTTGATGCTTCTTGAGAATTTATCTTTGAATTGAACACTTCAAGAACCTTAGTCATTTAAGCATGTGAGAAGCACCTGAAGCTTTTGGGCAAGGTTCCCACTAACACTTAGCAAACTGACAAGCACCTCATGCTTGGGTAAGATTCCCACCTCAAGGTCAGCCCTAGATTTCCTAAGATCAAAGGACTTTTGAACACTAACTTTTGGAGGTCTTTAATGAAGATAACCCTAAGGTCTTTAAGCTCCATTAGGTAGAATTTCTCTTTAACAAACCATCTCTCATTTGGACCCCTTTAACCTTGGCCTCGTGTTGAGACAGATCCATAAGCACGTCTATATTCTAACCCTTGTTCCTGTTTATTCTCCCTCAGTAAATGTTCAGTTTAATATGAGAAAATCATTTGGGTTGGTTAGATATTGGATTTTATGACACTTTATGTACAATTTTTTGTGGGTTTTCTACAGAGATAAAGTTTGATATAACAAAAAAAAAGTGAGTGCTCAACTAGTGTATCCTTGAAGCCGTAGACTTTAACTACAGTAGAGCTTCCTTTGTAGAAGGTGTTGAGTTGGTTGATTTATGGAAAAATAAGTTGTATATAAACGTTGCAAGCAGATTGATCTCTCCTCGATGGATGTTGCAAACATCATCAAAGAGTGTTTGTCAGAGGATTTTGTGGATGCTCGGAATGCCTGGGAAGATCAGCAATCCACTATTGAAGTGGTCATTCCAGTTCAACAGCTTATGGATCCGGCTGCACAATATGCGTTGAATGCGGTATCTTGTTTTTCCCTAGCAAGATGCCCTTGGCACAAGACGTAGGTTAGTAGGTTTATTTTTGTTGAAAATACAAGCAGTTCGAGGAGTATATTTTGGTGCCCGAGGTTTTTATGAGGTGTTACTGGCAAACATGGACTCTCGTTCTCAATTGTTGGAAATGTCGCCTATGTTTTTCAACATGCAAATGACACATGTATTGCCATGGGCGCTTACTAAAGACTATCACAATTTGATAGGACATAGGTGTCCAGTTTGGGTGGAAATAGCTAGAGTTCCACAAACTTGGAAGCATTTCTTGCCTCTTTTACCTGCTCAGTTGGGCAAAGTGATATGTCCCCTAAGGTTGGATACTAATTCCAATAGATTTTATGTGCTGTAAGATACAGATAAACCGACACCTTCAATCGCGGTTGACTCTGGTGATCGAGTAGTAGGCAAAAGGCCAGTTCAACTCAAATGGGGGAAGTTTGCAAGGACATGTATTAGCTATAGTAAATTTGGCCATATGCAGTTTGAATGTCAAGAACCTTTGTTGAAACTACCACATTCCATTGTTCCTACATCTGTAACTCATGCTGCCTCTTCCTCCTCTTCATCTATGAGGAAAAAGTTGGGAGATTCTAATGGAAACATGAAGGTCCAGCAAGATAAAGACAAAATTAAGACTTTGGCTAATGTGCATTCTAGTGCAAAATTTGATACCAATTGTAAAGTCAAAATGGGAGATTCATTTGATGGTTGGAAAACTCCAAAGAAGAATGTTAATGAACTTTATGTTTCACCTCTCTCAAGAAATTATGTACTTTCTTCGGATGGGAGAAGTGGTGGGACGTCTGCATCTGCATCTCATAATTATAAGTCACTAGTTGAAGTGTGGGATAGAGTGGTTCACTCATATAAAGATGGTATGCTTGGTTCCACATCTACGTCATTGCCTATGCATCAAAATCCCTCGCAAGGAACGCATGTGGAGTCTGCTTTATTGACTGTTAGTATGGAGGCAGATGTGCCTATGGGGGAAACTCTTCTTGATGATTGTTCCTTGTGGTTCTCTTGTAAATGTTGTATAGATGCATTCTCCTCTTAGATGTTTCACGTATAATGTGTGCGGGTTGTGCAACCACGACAAGTGGAAACTAACTTGGCATTATATACATATACATAAAGCAGACATAGTAGTATTATAGGAGCATAATCAACACGAGTTCGCTGGTTAATCTTTGTATTATGAGGGATTTTGGATTGCTTATGTTGGTGCTAGTTCTTTTTTGGGTGTTTTGATGATGGTGCTGCATGAGTTGCGGCCAGTCTTAGCCCATAATGACCCGATGGGACATTGGATGGTTGTTCAGTGTCTTGTACAAGGAAACATACTGGAATTTGGTGGTGTTTATGCTTATACTTCCTCGGCACAAAGAAGTCACCTTTGGCAAGATTTAGCCAAATACCCCTAGCGTTCGCATTCTTTTTGGTGTGGGGATTTAAATAATTCACCCACAAACACATACAATACATCTGGTCATTCGCATATGTTGAGATCTAAGTGTTCTTCTTAGGATGCTATGGTCAGTAATACATGTATTTTGGATTTGTGGGCCATTGGATATGGAGCATGATTGGATCGTTGGTTTGTGTTGGGCACGCCGCAATATGATATGAGGATCCATCGTTCTTTTACTCTATCTTATCATTTCCTTCTTTGGCTCTTGGTCCATTTTGAGGCACACTGCATCCCTCTTTCCCGCAAGCGGTTGTTGCATATTAATAATGTATATCTCTCACACCAAGCCTTCCAAAGCTTGATTGAAGTGGTGATTCTTCCACTTGTCTCACATATGTTTATTGATGTGGGCGTGGCTTGGTATCGTTTTGTTATGCGGATCCACGCAGTCATAAAGGATTATGGTTTGTAGTACATGTATTAGCAAAGAGACAAAGTACATGAAGGTAAGGCAACTTAAGTGTTGTAGATACTAGACCGCTTATTGATTTGGAACATGAGAAGTTATGTGCGACTAAAGCCTCTTTGATACATAATAACAAGAGGAAACTTGAAAAATGGAAGGTTAGAATGAGACAATATGCTTTTATGGATAAAGGTTGTTCGTGAAAATAGTTCTTGAAGCATTTGCACCATTTGCAGTAATGTCTGGCTATTAAAAGGGTGAAGGACGATGTTGGGCAATGGACAACCAATAAAGCTCAATTAGCAAATTCCATGGTGGATCATTTTTAACAGGTTTTTCCCATTCCTAAGGCGCCCTCAAGTGAGTTTTTGCAAGCTAGACAGTTACTGTTGTCATATGTACATCCTATATTGACAATGATGATGTAGCTAGTCTTGAGGCCAACTTTACTGAAGCCAAATTACACAATAGTTTGTTATATCTTGGTCATTGGAAATCACCTGGATGGAACGGTCTTACCATTGAATTTTTCCTCCACTTTTGGGAGTTCCTTAAGGAGCCTCTACTTTTCATAATAAATCATGCATGGACTACACAATCTTTTCCGCAATCGTGGAAAGAAGGACTGATGAAATTGTTTCCCAAGCAAGCACTATGTGAATCCTTCTCACATCGGTGTCCTATCACACTTATGCCAGCCATTTACAAATTGATGTCAAAAATGATAGCTACACGTAGTATTAAAGATCATTTGTTCTCTAGCATACATCCGGCTTAGTATGGATTCATTCCTCGTCGACAAATTATGGATAATATTGCTAATGCTTTCATCTAAATTGAGTATGCATAATATACTTAATAAGATGTACTTATCATGCAGATTGATATAGATAAAGCATTTGACATTGTTCATAGGGACTTCATTGCACAGATAATGGCGACCTTGGGCTTTGGGTCCAAAATGCATCGTGTGGTCTATTTTCTTTATGAGCATAGTCAATCTACGGGAATAATTGATGGTGAGCTGACCCCGGGGCAGTCACTTTTTAGAATGTGTATGATATCACGTGAGTTAACCGGAGAGGATTATTAAAAGACAAAACGGTATAAAAATGTATACATACAGAGGGGGGTGGGGTTTTTTTAAATAGGCTCACACTGTAAGTATAGTATGTATATTGGGGTATTATTAATTACCTCTTGAAACCACGTGATATAGGGGTCTTTTGATAAGTGACTGCCCCGGGGAGCTGACTCAATTATGGGATCTTGGTTGATAGGCCAGGCAAGGATGCCCTTTAAGTGCTATGTTGTATGCTATTGCTACACATCCTCTATTGTTGTATCTTGACTCCTTTACGGCATTTGGCCATTTACATGGCTTGAAATGACCATCTTGTAATGATTCTGTGGTGCAAGCATTTGTGGATGACTCCATGTTTTAACCTAGAAATCAATCAGAGGATGTTTGATGTATCACAAAATCTCTACATGTTTATGGATTGGTTGTAGGTCTTCACATTAATTCAAAAATATAAACTGTTGCCGTTGCACCAAAATGAATTAGCAGTCTACATTATGGACAGGTGAGATAGTGAAGCCTGATCAAATTGCAAGACATCTTGGATACCTGGCTTGGTCAGTGAACAATGCCAAATTCTTGGATTGGGTTGAGAATAAACTTAGGTCTAAATTGCACTATTGGAAATTGTCTACTTGGCCGTTGCATGGAAGACTCGGAATAGTGTAGTCCATCTTGGTGGCATATATGCAATTTTTCTTGCCATTGTTGCATTGGCCACCCTGTCATCTTTAGGCCTTCATGTCTCAGATTTTGGGCATTTTTGGTCTACTTGCTCCAAGAAAAAAGGCCTACGACTGCTTGCTCTGGATAAGTTGTGTACTCAAACCATGGTGCTGGTTTGAATAATTTACATTTGTGTTCTCATGTTATAGCGAGGAAGGCCACCTTATTATTGGTACTAGTAGAGCAAACACAGCCCTGGACGCAAATGGTTGTGTTTCTATGTTCTCGTGCGGTTTCTACACCAACTTTTGGTTATTGGCAGCCTTCATACTGGGATGTAGTTTTTGGTAAATTTGAAACCACGATACGTGGATGCCCCCTTGCTTCCAGTTTTATAGCTGATTGGAAAATAGTCACAAAGGAATTGATGTTGCATGGTCGAGATGACACGAGTGGAAATTCACTCAGATTGGAGAGTTTGCATTGGAGTCGGGTTCTTTTATCACACTCTTATTTAGCAGTCTCCCAGATAGGCTTATTTTCTCTCCCAAAAAGGTATTGAAAGGATATCAGATGATCGACATTGATGGAAAGGTCTTGAAAGGATATTAGATGTGATCGATGCTTGTAATGGAATTGGCCTATTTAATTTGAGAGTAGCGGAAATTAATGAGAGTACTTTTGAGAAATGACTTTGTGAGCATAGCGGGTGAACATAATTGAAGATAGCAACATAATTATAACAATTAGTTAACTTGGCATGAACAATACTTTTGCAAGAGAGAGAATTTAGAGAACATGACAACAGTTGAGGACCGGATTTATGTGGAGCCAGTCCCCCCTCCAACAGGCATTTGTATTATGATTTCTCCCATTAAGAGAGACTTGTTACAATACAATCTTTGTGTTCCTTGTGACCTAGGTGATGCAATGAATATCGAAAGCTTCATGCATCACAAACATAACATAAACTTGAAGAAAGCTTTAACTATCCCAAGCCTCAGTCCCAAGACCTCAAACACCTTCGAAGGTGGAGAGAGCTAGTAGGGAATGAGGGTAGGGAAGAGGAAGAAGAAACATTTCGTAGGAGAAAGAATTAGTTCCTCACTTATCATAACTCTTGTTGCTAGCATACATAATAGCATAGGAATGAAGAAGAAGGAGATGCAAGCTTAAGCATTGAAGCATGGCTCTTGGTTGGATTTGCACTCCATATCCAAGAGTGTTGGTGTAGGCTCTCAACCTCTACTTGCTTGGAGAAGGAGAGGGAGCTCTTGCACTTTGCATAGCACACAATGAGAGTGTTTGTGAGTGTGTGTGGGTGAGTATACCCCCTAAGCAACCCCCCTCCTTGCTAGGTCGACCCCCTCTTCTAGCTCATCATTGAAGCTCATTGGCTCATGCCAAGCCTAGCCAATCACAAGTTTGAGCCATTTCTAGCAATAGGTGTAGTCTTGGGACAAGTGCCCCCCTTTCCCCTTTGAGAGAGAGGACTTGATAAATGCAAAAACAATTAGATAATTGTTGTAAACTATCATTGGACCCCTTTTAATCCTAGCCAATAGAGTTCAAGCACCTCATGGAGGTAACATGGGTAGGGCTTGACATGTATCCCTGTTGCCTCTTTAAGCTTGGGTTTTCCTTGAGAGTGTGTGTTTGTGTGTGTTCTCTCTCTAGTCCCTAAGAAAAGGGCTCGCCCCCCTCTTTGTAGGGATCTTTTTGACCTTTGGTGCTCAAGCACCTTAGTCATCAAGCATGACTAAGCACTTGGACTAGGGGTGTTCCCACAAGCATCTCAGGCAAGCATGTCAAAGCACCTCAAGCACCTTAATCATGCAGCAGGTCAAGTACCTCAATCACCTTAATCAAGCACCTCAAGCACGACAAGCACCTCGAGCTTGGGCTGGGTTCCCACCTCAAGCTCAGACTTAGTTTACCTAAGGTCAAAGGACTTTTACACACATTATTGGAGGTCTTCAATGAAGCTAACCCTAAGGTTTTATGCTCCATTGATTAGCCTTGCTCTTTGATAGACCATCTCTCATTTGGGCTCCTTTACTATTGGCCCCGTGTTGAGATAGATCTATAAGCACATATCTATATCCTAACACTTGTTACCGTTCATTCTACCACATTAAGTGATCAATTTAATATGAGAAAATCATTTGGGTTGGTTAGATATTAGATTTTATGACATTACCTCTCTCTTGAAATCATAGTCGTCCTCGACTATGAGGTAGAATAGATAAAGCTTTAGTCATTAGTCAATTTTACTTAGCGGGTAGAGGATCCCTTTTTACCCTACGACATCTTTCCAAGATGGATGACTAATCCATTTGGTGCTTGGGAGACATAGCTGCCACAAGCATGTCGGCTCTTTAGTCCATTTCATTCTCCCAAAGTAGAGTGACAAATTCTACTTGGTGTTTGTGAGACGTTGTCATCACAAACATGATTCTAAGCATGCATACTAGTTAAATTTGTGCACAATTAAAAAGAGGACTAGTCTTATAAGAAAAAAACATGAGTCATTTAAAAGAAATTTGTACATTTGCTTACTCCAATGTAGCATTGTAAGCATTGACAAGGTTCATACTATCCTTAAGCTGTATTCCTTGCATCCATCTAGCATCTTCAAAAGGATAATTTTTGAACTTAATAAGATACTGTCGGATAATCTTACCATGTCGTAGTACCTTGTCTTCATGCCGAAGGACAGCTTCGGGTTGTAGCACCTCTTCTTGGTCTTCAACTTCGGGAGGGTCTTCAATAATTGGTTCAGTTGGTGGCTCTCCTTTGTAGGGCTTAAGTAGGCCTACATGAAAGGCATTGTGTATGAGCCAATGGTTGGGCAACTTGAGTTGATAAGCCGTCTCATTGATGGGCTTCAAGATTTGGAAAGGACCATAGTATCTTTTTGCTAGTTTAGCATAATACTTTTGATGGCCTGTAGGATTTTTGCCCGTCGTTTGCCTTAATCGAGCCTTAGGAAACTTGAGTAAGACCCAATCATTTTCTTTGAACATTAAGGCTCTTCTGTGCTTATCAGCAGCAGCTTTTTGCCTTTGTTGAGAGATGGATATAGCCTCCCTAATCTTTTGAAAAGATTCTTGTAGGTCACGGCTATACTCATCGGCGGCGAAGATCTTCCCATGTACTTTGAGTAGCAAGGGACTTTTAGGTCTTCCCTCAATGATCTCAAAAGGTGCTTTTCCCGTAGAAGTATGTACAGTATTATTGTAGGCATACTCTACAAGAGGTAAGTACTTTTCCCATTGTGAGCGTTGATCTACTTCGGTAACATAAGTCTTGAGTAGATTGAGTATCGTAAGATTGGCTATCTCACTTTGGCCATCCGTTTGTGGGTGATAGGCCGAAGAGAAATTCAATCTTGTTCCTAGATTTTCAAAGAGACCTTTCCAGAAATTACTGGTCATTCTAGGATCTCTATCTAACACGATGGATGTGGGTAATCCATGGTGCTTGAAAATCTGAGATATGAAGAGAGTTGCCATTTGATGTGCCTTAATAGTCTTTTTGACAGGAATAAAATGTGCTTGCTTGCTAAACCTGTCAACTATTGTCCATATTCCTGTATTCCCATGGATAGACTTGGGTAATCCAAAGATGAAATCCATGGATATACTCTCCCATGGTGAATTTGGAATAGGCAATGGCTGGAGTAATCCAGGTTGATTCCCTCTATCATACTTGGTCTTTTGGCATACTACACATTTTGAAACATACTCTTGTTTGTCCACTTTCATGGTAGGCCAATAGAAGTACGTCTCTACTCCTCGGAGAGTAGGTTGAATACCTCTATGCCCCGCATATGAAGGATCATGGGATTCATACATAAATTTCTCACGAAGGGAATGGGTAACACATAGCCTATTGTCGTGGAGAAGATAACCATCCTGCAAGGTGAACGGTTCCTCTTTCTTCCCAAAGCAAGGGATGACATTATGTCTCTAAAGTCCGGGTCAGTAGCATACTCATCTATCATAGAGGATAGATCATTGTGAGTAGCTATAGACACCGCATTAACTTTGGGTCGTCGTGAAAGTGCATTAGCCACTTGATTGTGCTTACCAGCTATGTGAGCAATATGGAAATTAAATTGTGAAAGAAAATTTGCCCACCTCATTTGTTTGTCGGAAAGCTTGGTTTGCGTCATGAAATACTTGAGACTTTGGTGGTCGGTTCGTAGGATAAATGGAGTCCCCAATAGGTAGTGCTTCCATGTGTCTAGGGCATGTAGAATAACTAAAAGTTCTTTCTCATAAATGCCCAAGACTCGCTCATCAATATTGAGCCTTCGGCTCTCATATGCTATGGTATTCTCTTCTTGAAGCAAAACTGCTCCAAGGCAATCACCACAAGCATCACATTGGACCTCAAATGGCTTTGAGAGATCCGAAAGCACGAGGACTGGTTGGGAAGTAAGCTTCTCTTTGATCTTTAAAAAAGCATTTTGCTCCTTAGCAGTCCATACAAACTTAACGTTCTTCTTAGTTAAGTCATGTGGTGGTCCGGCTACTTGAGAGAATTTTGCTATGAAGCGTCTATAGTATGCGCACATACCAACACAGCTTCTTAGCTCATGTAGATTTCTTGGGTTAGGCCATGCTTTTATTACCTCTAACTTTGATGAATCCATTTGGATACCATCTTTAGAGATAATATGACCTAGGTATTGAATCTCTTGAAGGAAGAATTCGCTTTTCTTTTGGTTAAGAAAAGCTTGTTCTCCCTCAATGCTTGAAAAATCACTTGGAGATGTTGCTTATGTTCCTCCAAAGACTTGGAGTAGATGATGATATCATCAAAGAACACTCCAGTGAATTTGCGGTATGGTCTAAAAATTTTCTCCATCAAACGATTGAACGTAGCTGGTGCATTAGTCAAGCCAAAATGCATGACTAGATATTCATAAAGACCAAACGTTGTGCAAAACGCGGTCTTTAAGATATCTTCATCCACTATCCTTATTTGATGATAGCCACTCTTAAGGTCAATCCTACTGAAGTAGGTCGAGCCTTGTAGCTTATCAAACAGATCTTCTACCCGAGGTACGGGAAATCTGTTTTTGATAGTGATATGGTTTAGTGCTTGATAGTCCATACAAAAACGGTATGTACCATCTTTCTTTTGCACTAAAAGGACTGGAGAACAAAAGGGAGAGGAACTAGGCCTCACCATCCCTTTGTCTACCAGCTCTTGTACTTGCCTCATAATCTCCTCTTGTTGAGCTTGTGAGACTCGATAAGGAGGCTTGTTAGGTGGTGAGCTTCCAGGAAGGAGCTCAATACGATGGTCATCATCACCTCGTTTTGGAGGTAAGTCCATAGGGATATCATCAGGAGAGAGTTTGTTTTTACCTTTGTAAACTCCCTTCTCCTTGGACCGATTGTTGTTGTTGTTGGAATTGACTTGGGAAGTATTTTGAACATTGGTTTTCCCCTTTGCATTATTTTTGTCTTTGTTTTCCATGGGCTTGACATTACGTCTAGCCCCTTGATGGAAACTGATGCGTGAAGCAACCATGGTGTGATGGATTACTTTGTTAATAGTACCAGGCCGTTGAGAGTTGATGTATTCGGCCATCTCTTCAGGTAATCCGGCACAGAATTGATGCCTTTGCTCGGCAAAGTCTATCTTTTGAAAGACAGTAGCCTTGAGATGTAAATCCCAAAACTTGTCTACATATTTGTGGATAGACTCGTGGGAGAGGAGCTTCAAGCTGCGCCATTCGGTAAGCACTTTGTCCTTTGCATCGCTTGCAAGGAATTGCTTCATGATGGAAACTCGTAGAGTTTTCCATGTCTTTGGGGCTTCACCATTTCCACGAAGGCTAGCCCACCATTGACGAGCTGATTTTTGGAAGTGCATAGCTACATGGCGTAGCTTAGAGGACTCTGTGAAGCCCTCATCTCCAAAGGCCGCATCAAATTGCTGGATGAAGGCCAACACTTTGTCGGTAGCACCGAAGGTGCCATCATAGGTGAGAAAAGAGATACTCTTTCCTCCCTCCTTGAACTTCTTTAGCTTTTGTGACCTTCGCCGTGCAGGAAATGATTTGCGATGTCCTCCCCTCTTGTATTCTCTAGGAGAATAGCCATAACTTTCGTCGGAAGAGGAGGAAGGTGAAGAAGAAGGAGAAGAGGGTGACCTCTTCCTAGCCCTTTTCTTACTTTGTTTCCTCTCTTGCCTTTCAGAGTGATGAGGAGAAGGACTGTTTGTTGATCTTTTCCTCTTGGGAGGAGTGAGCGATCGTCTAGACCGCCGTCTTCGTGGAGCCACATCTTCAGAGGAACTTCAACTTTCATTGCTTTCTCGCTCTTTGGATTCCTCCTCTCGAATGGGAGAGAGTTTTCTTTTGGGGGTCTCTTCAAGAGGCCTCCTAAGCTCTCTCTCCTCTTGGAGAGGAAGGGAAATTCCATAAGCACGAAGTTGTTGAGTAACTTTGGCTTGCAAAGCAGGGTTGCCCATAGCTTGCTGCAACCTAGTAACGAGATAATTCACAAACATGGAAGCATCATCATTAGCACCTTCATGTGCAAAATCAAAGCTATCAATGTTCATTCTACTCTCTTGATTATTGTCAGCCATGTTAACAAAATTTATATATGTACTTAGTGTATGCTATGGCAATTCAAAACCTTGGTTGCCACTCCTCTTAGCCTTTGAAAATCGGCTCTTAAGTATCTATACCCACGGCTCGAAGTGGTTAATTATAGAGAGTAGAGGAGTAGGTCTAACATAGCAGAGTTGCCAAGGGCTAGCTCCTTTCGGACTTCTTATGGCTCAATAATGGTAAAGCCGTAGGCAAGTCTAAAAAGACTCCATTATTTAAGTCCAAAGCTCCCGAGGTGTGCACCATCCTCCACATAGTGGGCTCAACAAAACCGATATTAGATCCCAATTCCACTTACCCTAATATAATTAACAACATCAACCATTTATAGGCTACTTAAGGACCTCTCTTCTTAAGCAAGAAAAGAGAAACCAAATGCTCTGATACCAATGTAATGGAATTGGCCTATTTAATTTGAGAGTAGCAAAAATTAATGAGAGTACTTTTGAGAAATGACTTTGTGAGCATAGCGGGTGAACATAATTGAAGATAGCAACATAATTATAACAATTAGTTAACTTGGCATGAACAATACTTTTGCAAGAGAGAGAATTTAGAGAACATGACAACAGTTGAGGACCGGATTTATGTGGAGCCAGTCCCCCCTCCAATAGGCATTTGTATTATGATTTCTCCCATTAAGAGAGACTTGTTACAATACAATCTTTGTGTTCCTTGTGACCTAGGTGATGCAATGAATATGGAAAGCTTCATGCATCACAACATAACATAAACTTGAAGAAAGCTTTAACTATCCCAAGCCTCAGTCCCAAGACCTCAAACACCTTCGAAGGTGGAGAGAGCTAGCAGGGAATGAGGGTAGGGAAGAGGAAGAAGAAACATTTCGTAGGAGAAAGAATTAGTTCCTCACTTATCATAACTCTTGTTGCTAGCATACATAATAGCATAGGAATGAAGAAGAAGGAGATGCAAGCTTAAGCATTGAAGCATGGCTCTTGGTTGGATTTGCACTCCATATCCAAGAGTGTTGGTGTAGGCTCTCAACCTCTACTTGCTTGGAGAAGGAGAGGGAGCTCTTGCACTTTGCATAGCACACAATGAGAGTGTTTGTGAGTGTGTGTGGGTGAGTATACCCCCTAAGCAACCCCCCTCCTTGCTAGGTCGACCCCCTCTTCTAGCTCATCATTGAAGCTCATTGGCTCATGCCAAGCCTAGCCAATCACAAGCTTGAGCCATTTCTAGCAATAGGTGTAGTCTTGGGACAAGTGCCCCCCTTTCCCCTTTGAGAGAGAGGACTTGATAAATGCAAAAACAATTAGATAATTGTTGTAAATTATCATTGGACCCCTTTTAATCCTAGCCAATAGAGTTCAAGCACCTCATGGAGGTAACATGGGTAAGGCTTGACATGTGTCCCTGTTGCCTCTTTAAGCTTGGGCTTTCCTCGAGAGTGTGTGTGTGTGTGTGTGTGTGTGTGTGTGTGTGTGTGTGTGTGTTCTCTCTCCAGTCCCTAAGAAAAGGGCTCTCCCCCCTCTTTGTAGGGATCTTTTCGACCTTTGGTGCTCAAGCACCTTAGTCATCAAGCATGACTAAGCACTTGGACTAGGGGTGTTCCCACAAGCATCTCAGGCAAGCATGTCAAAGCACCTCAAGTACCTTAATCATGCAGCAGGTCAAGTACCTCAATCACCTTAATCAAGCACCTCAAGCACGACAAGCACCTCGAGCTTGGGCTGGGTTCCCACCTCAAGCTCAGACCTAGCTTACCTAAGGTCAAAGGACTTTTACACACATTATTGGAGGTCTTCAATGAAGCTAACCCTAAGGTCTTATGCTCCATTGATTAGCCTTGCTCTTTGATAGACCATCTCTTATTTGGGCCCCTTTACTATTGGCCCCATGTTGAGATAGATCTATAAGCACATATCTATATCTTAACACTTGTTCCCGTTCATTCTCCCACATTAAGTGATCAATTTAATATGAGAAAATCATTTGGGTTGGTTAGATATTAGATTTTATGACAATGTTGATGGATGGGTATTGGATAGGTGCTCTCGTTTAGAAAGGCTGCTCTTACTTTTGGGCTTGGAATGCACTACAGAGACATGTGGAACACCATTAAGGATCTGCTTGATTCCATATTTCCCATTCTGTCGTTGGTTGCGGAGGATCAAAATTGTAATTGGCATTACGTTGGTTCTTTGATTCAATCTATATCTATAAAGAAGGTGTATTGTCATTTGCAGTCATCTTCTTGGATACAAGAACACTGTAATAAGGTATGGAATATGAATAAGGGTGCTACATGGTGGCAAAGTAAAGTTATGAACGTATGGCATGCTAAGCTTCCTCGAAAGGAGTTATTATTTATGTGGACATGCATCATTGGGGTTCTCCCAACTGAAAAAAATTTGCGCTTCAGAAGATTGGCCTCCTCGTGATGTGTTTGTTGTGGTGCAGGCATTGAGAATATTCCACATTTATTGTGGTCTTGTTCTCGAATGCAACCATTTGTGGATTGAATCTCTACATCTCTTTGCATGCACTTCCCTAGGATAGATTTTGGTCGATTTTTTTGGCTTTTTGGAGTGCTTCTGCCATTACTTTGGCCGTATGCATACTATTTCAGCTGGGTTAGATTCTAGGTGCTATGGACAATGTGGAGAGCACGTAATTTCCTCATGTTTCAGAAGATTCAAGTGGACTATATATCCTTCTTCAAAACATCTCTTCGACGTTCTCTTAAAGTTGCCTATTGGATGAGCTCCCCTCTAGCCATTACGAACTCTACTTTGATTGTTTTTTATTTATCGCTTGTAATTTTTTCTATGGGTTTTCCTCAATTTGAGGTTTCTTATTAGTTATTCAATCTGACATTACAAAAAAAGTGTGTGCATGAGTGCGTGCGTGCGCCCTCTCTCCCATCTAGAAGACACAAACCAAAGAAAGAAACCCTAGCAACCATAACCTTAACCTTTTTAAAAAGTTCATTTTTGGAAACGAAGTCTCTTTTTGTACACAAATTTTCACAACTTTTCGTTTACCATTGATAATCTCTACAAAATATTTCTTGTTTTCAAAAACCTTACCATGCTCCCATCAAGAGGACATGAAAAG
This sequence comes from Adiantum capillus-veneris, assembly GCF_014529385.1. Lineage (NCBI taxonomy): Eukaryota > Viridiplantae > Streptophyta > Polypodiopsida > Polypodiales > Pteridaceae > Adiantum > Adiantum capillus-veneris. Next base: position 154,452,717 of record NC_140933.1, read on the forward strand.
TAATAATTGAAAGCATGAACTTAAGAACAACTTCATTTGGGGTAATATTATGCGATTCTTATGATCCAACACTACAAATCTATAGCAAGACTCTAGGTATCACTTTAAAGATAGTGTTTGCTACACAAAACAAGAAAAAGGGAAAGCTCCAACATTGATTACCTTCAAGAGAGGCGAGTGATCCTGTGAAATACTATGGTGATTTCTTGAAATCAACAGATTGGTTTTGCGAGACCAAATGCAAATGGGGGGAATATCCTAATTGGGACAATTTAAGTTCAAGATATGTCAGACATGCTATCCAAAATTCTTATTCTCCACCAAGAAAACCAGATCAAACTAACGAATGATTAGCTGATGGCAATGTCAACCTATGTCCAAACTTTAAATATATTGTTCTTTAAGTGCAATGCCATAAGTTTTCTTTATCCAATTTTTTTTGCTTTCATCCCCTAGACCATTGAAATTTTAACATCAATTAACGTGATTCTATTCAAGAATATGCCCTTCCATTACGTCAATTGAAAATAGTCCAGAGTGCCTTTGTTAGGCTTTGTTGAGCATATCCTCTTATAAGTGCAATCAAAGAGATTCCATCTCAGGAAAAATCCTCCAATCCTTGTTCAAAAAGCTTGTCAAGAATTTGTGTAGACCTTGAATGAAAAATTAATCATAAGTTTGTTTCCCCGCATCAACGTCTTGAACATGTAAAAAGAGGGGTGTGTCATGCACTTGGGGACTAAGATTTGAGGTCGATAGTGTACAGATTTTGTCTTCTCTTCTCTGTAATGCTACTGTTTTAGTATTATATCTATGGATCTTTGTTTTTTTTCTGTATCTTTTACTAGAATGTGAATGTGTGTGTGTGTGTGTGTGTGTGTGTGTGTGTGTGTGTGTGTGTGTGTGTGTGTGTGTGAAGTTGTTTACACGGGGCACTATGTAAGAGGCTTTCCATATCATACTTACCATAAGTATCAAGTAAATGCACAAAGCCCCAATGTTTCATAAGTTTCCATGGTAAGCCATTACTTTAGAGAGTAAAAATGAGCAAGACAGAAGCCCTCACAAAAAACCAGTGTTCAGTAGCTAATCCATCCCAGTAGAAGTAATAAGCCAGAAGATTAAGTAGGTATGCAGTCAGTACCAGGCAAGAAGCCAAAAAAAACCTTTTACTCATGTGTAAAAAATTGTACCCAGTTTCTCATTTCTTATTCCTTTATTAACGAAAAACCCAAATAAACAATTCTTCCAATAGTCTAAAAGTTAAAAAATCATGTTTATAATTAGACCACAGAGCATGGGTTTTATTTTTAGCATTGAGATAAAAAACCTGTGAGCAGACGCAATCCCAAGTAATTCTCCAAGTTGCCAAGGGAGACTAAGCCTAAGTGAAGGGAAGAACCCCTCACCTTTTATAGTGGAAGAGGCAGGGAAGACCTCCAAAAAATAGTCACTTGTGGCGGTGCCATGGCAGCATAGCATTGATCATTCTCATGAGTGTAAGAGGTTTTCCAGGTAAGACTCATTCAATGAGAGGGAGGCAACGAATCTGTGGCGAGCAACCCTTCATTACGCAAGGTTATCAGAGCGAGGTCGTGATGCAGTATGAGTGCCGCGACATAGTGATAAAAACCTAGTAAAACCAATCAACTCGAAAGGCGCCCAGGTAAGAGGCCAAAGAATGGGTTTTTACTAAAAACAGGTAAGAGATAAATTAGGGGGTTGTACCCATAAGGTAGCCCAAACAAGATGTTGGGAGGGTTTTTGGATAAGAATATATATTTAAATTTATGGTAAATAGCTCTAATTCAACCAATGTGATCCAAATAAAAAAGCTAGCAGCTGTATAGTAACAAGGTAATCTCCCATAAGGCAGAAACTAAAATTTTCAACTCGAGCTCATAAAGTTGGATGTTACTGTGATTCAGAGTATAGTCAACAACTCCCTTTAGATGAGATGCTAGAGCAACCACAACCCTATAGAAAAAGAAGGTAGTATTTTAATATGTAAAGCATAACGTAAAACTCCCCTAAGGCCACAACTCAAAAATAGCTTGAGTGTAACAGGTTGGATGTCATATTTTGTAGCCAAAAATAATGATTCAGGACATTATCCAAGCCCCATAGATGCTATCCAGGTTAAATGTTGTGACCAAGTGTGTGTGTGTGTGTGTGTGTGTGTGTGTGTGTGTGTGTGTGTGTGTGTGTGTGTGTGTGTGAGAGAGAGAGAGAGAGAGAGAGAGAGAGAGTATTGTTGCATTATTGAATTGTAGAAAATCTACATCCAAATTGAAATGGATGATGGAGATGGTTTGTGTATGTGAGCAAAGAGTAGAATAGTTGTGGTTTCTTCATTCCTTGAATTAACAATGGTATCAAAGCAAAGTGTTTTATGATTTTGGCAATGTTGGTTTCATGTTGAAGAAGTTCACGTGCCATCACACGTGAAGTCAATTACATGTGGTGTTATGATGCAATAGCAAGTGCCAAAGAGTGTTACCATGCATATGGTAGTGATGTGTGTGAACACACTTAGGACACCAAGGCACTTTTTTCCCTCACTAAGAGGGTTTTTTTCCCTTGTGCTTTGTATATATGCCCATAACTCTAGGGATAACTTATCTTGTGTTGGCACAATTCTCTATTTGTATGCATTGAGCTTTCTCTCCATCTCCAAGTTGTGTGTGCGTTCTTGCAATCCTAACTCCTACAATTGGTGTAAGATCAAGTTGCTTCCTCCCAAGCAGTCGCAGACATCTCCAACACCCTCTTGCTCACTTTCTTTGATTTTGGTGTGCTTTGACAAGTGTCAGTAGGTTGATATATACTTCGGATGAACTTGTAGAGCTTAATGTGCTTGTTTTGGTATGTGTTTCCACTACGACAGGTACTACTGTGTAGACAATTTCATCATTTTGTGCAAAATTTCTTTCCTTTGTAATTTTTTTGCATAACAAGTCTTTGACAGTCCACTAAGGTTTGTGCTATATAGCATATAAATTTTCCCTTCAATTTCTACCCAGTTTGAGCATTTTCTTGTTCAATTTTTCACTATGGCTGATGTTTGCTGATGAGACAAATTGGACTGAGACTTTTATCTAGTGTGAGCATACATGATGCAACATGTACTTTCTTCCAAGGGTGTATAGAACATTGTTAAAGATTATGATGTATGTCCAAGTTCTATGTATACAAATGCTGTGGAGGATGTTACTAGCTCTAGCGTCTTTCTCCTATTGCTAGTGTCATTTTACTTATAGATGAACACACTTGTTGGGATAGTAGGTATGCATAAGTGCATGCATTGATTACACTATTTGTCAAGTGTACCATTACTCCTCACCATTTTTTAGCCAAAACAATAGGCTTGGAACATTCTAGCTAGCTTGTATGCAGGTCGCAATGAGGCAAAAATCATCATTTTTTCACAAATAGCTACAATCAAAGGTCATGCATTAGGAAGATGAAATGGATATTTTTCTTACTAAAATCAAAGATTCCAATGAGCAAGTCATTGATATAGGTAAAGTCATTCCCGACCATTCACTTGTGTAGACTGTCGTAGATGCATTACTAGATTTGTATCAGACTTTTGATTCTACTTGGGGGCTTGTTGTACATGGAAATGGTAACGTTGTTAAGTTTGATACGTTGGTCACTTTGATGTTTCAAAAGGCTATGTCAATAAAAGAAAAGACTAAGCAACATGCTATTAATCAGGCTTTTGTTGTTGCACAAGAAGAGGTAGCAATAACAATGATGCTAATTTCAATGTTCCTTCTTGAAGTAGCAAACCATCTACAAAAAATGCCTCCCATAACAACAATGCATCGGTCAAAAGAGGAAAGAAAAAGTTGTGCATCCAGCTATTGCAATGTTGTTGGTCTTCTAATATAGAAATTTCCTAAGCTAAAGGCTAAAGAGGCATACAGTAAAGAAAGTGAATCTTCTTTAAATGCAACCATTGTAGAATCTGCAATTTCTATTTTTGATGCAAAATGGGCATTTAACACGTAGTGTCAATATGAACCTTCTATCTACGATGCATGCATGATTGAGGCTGAAGATTCACACATGGCATATTTTGACAGTGGTGCTACGAAGTGCATAATATCTCATTGTGACTTGTTTACTTCTCTTGATGTTGTTCCTAATGGAAATATTCTCACTTGTGCTAACAATGCCGCTTACCTAGTTTAGGGACTTGGAAAGTTTGTGCTTGCTATAGCTAATGGAAGTTTCTACTCACTTTTTGATGTAATTTTTGTGTTTGGGATTAAGAATAATCTATTATCCATTTCCACATTAGAAAGACTTGATCTTGTTGTAAAGTTTGCGGATGGCAGATGCATGGTTCATAATCTTAGTTTAAATAATACTATCACAACATCAAGTAGTTTGTCTTGTGCACTGTACAAGCTCAACTCTAATGGTGAGTGTGTGGAAAAGTTTGTAAATGTAGTTATGGATACTAAAGATGTTTCAGATGCTAAAGTACGGGATGCATGTTTTAGGCACTTGAATTTTGTCAATTCGATGTATTTGCATAGATATGATATTGTTGCCTCATTTCCTACTTTGGAGGCACCATCTAAGGACGTTTTCAAAGGCTATATTTTGGGGGAAATGTAACATTCTAGGTTTTTTAATCCCCTCCTTTTGAAGCACAAGATATAGACATGGAATGATCTACAAGGGAAGTGGTGGAACCCCTAGGGGAACAACAAAAGAAAAACATGGAAGAAGGGTAGATCCCATCTCAAGAGCAACCTACTACCACACCTAGAGAGCAACAAGAAAACAAAGAGGAAATTTATTAAGGAAACACAAAAGTACAACCATCCCTGGCCCATAAAGATAGACAACAATCTTTTGATAGCACAAAGGTTGAGTTTGACCATTTGGTAAAGGAAAGATTGGTTTTTCCCCCAAACACCACCCCACCCACAAGATTGCACACTTTGATGTTGAATCATGGTGGGGAGGTAGAGTTTGAAGAAGAGGAAGATGAAGGGAATTTGAAGGAAGCCACATCAACCATTAAAGACAAAGGCAAATTAATACTACAATATAATCCAAACGAAGAAGCAAGCTCAAAGCTAAAGGGGAAAATGAGTTGCGAAAACTCAAAGACAAAGTGGTCAAGAGGCACCAAAAAACGTGGCATCCTTTACTGGAGAGCTAGTTGCTTCAGTGGGAGGAACATGCTTGTCTAAGTGATTCTAGATGAGGTATGTAAGATGGAGGATATGTTCCTCAATGCTAGAATTAGGATTCCCTAAAAGAAGCACAAAAGGAAAAGTTGAAGATTTATGGCGATAACGGAAGTCAAAATATGGTGGAACAAGAGCTCAACAAGACGGGAAATCCATGAAAGATTCTCTAGCTTGTAGAAGGGAAATACCGTGTCAAGAAGACACAAGAGGAGGTAATAGATGAAGAAATTGAGCTAGAGACTAAGAAACAATAGCCGACAAACTATCCATGGAATCAAATCTAGATTTCCAATACCATGTAGACTAGTGGGTAAATGATCTAAAAAGGATGATACAAAACTGGCACAGAGCTTGCAGAGACAACAAGAACAAATGAAGGAAGGACCACCTACTAAAGACGAGATATTGACGTAAAAGTTTGCATGATCATGAATGCATTTTCTCCATTGGTTTGGCTATTGTTCAATGACGTTTTCCAGTGGACCAATTTTGCTTGAGCATAACAAAAAGGTAGTGGAGGCTAGAAAGTTCTATCTAGCCTTCCTTGTACCCAAGGATCTAGGAGAACCGAAGCTAGGTATTGTGGGGAATCTAATAAATAGGTGCTTCTATGACATAACACGATTTAGAGAAAGGGCCTCCAATAGAGAAAAATCCTATTGTCGGTTATAGAGCAATACATTGCAAAAATCGCATCATGGACACCCAAAGGGAGATTGCAATAATAGAATTTGAAAAGCCGCTCATAGAACACAAGAAAGAAAGAGGATCCTAAAGAAATAGTTGAATAAGGAAAAGGATGGTAAAAAAAACAAATAGAAGATCATGGAAAGATAGAAGCAAATGTTAATGGACATTAAAGAAGCAACAAAGTTTTCAAAGGTGATTGCCAAATAAAATGAAGAATTCTTGGGGGATCAACCATGGAAAACGTATCATATTATGTAAATGCAAAAAGAGGGGGGGGGGGGGGGGGGGGGGGGGGGGGGGGGGGGGGGGGGGGGGGGGGTGTTCAAAAAGCTAGATAAGCATGTAGGTTACTTGTAGGGCCCCTATTATTTTATCTTCCAAGCTTATAAGTAGGGGGTGGGATACAAGTCACACATGAGGGAGAAAGAGGATAGGGGAAAGAGAAGCGATAGAGATGTATTGGAAGGAGAGGAACATATATTGTCTCTATGAAGACTATCAAAACCATATATCTCCCCTTCAGATATATAGACAAAGAGTAGGATATATACATCAGACACCAACACTGCTAGCTCAATATTTATTATTCTTATCTAATATTGGTCGAAAGTTAGTTTCTGATATTATAAAACCTAGACCCTTTTCACATAGATCAACTCAAGTCTATCTGTACCAACACATTTCCATTGAGGATTGCATCTCAAGTACTTCTTAAGTTTTGTTATCTCTTATGGTTTTAGGGTTATATGAGGCTTAAAAATAAGGAGAATCTTTTGAAGGTATATTCACATAAATTAATGCCAAAAATCACAAAAGAGAGATTTACTACACAACACTATCATCCTAGTGTACTTTCAAATTATATGTAAGATAAGGCTATAATAACATTGTTCACTACAAGTCTCATAAGAATAAGAAGGGGGGTCATAATTACCATATACCACGTGTAAATAGAGGGTTTTCTAAGACTCTCTGCTAGAAGGTGGCATGCTCTTTTTATAAGAGAGGACCCCGCGACGAATAAATTAAGGCTCAACTAGCTATTGCTCAGAAGGTAAAAACTTAGCAAAATAGGACAATGCTTTGTTATAAATGTAGCTTGTGTCTACCCAAGAAACACCAATGTGACAGCCTTGGATTCCTTGATTCACAATAGATTAAGCTACAATTTCAGGCCTCAACCACCCATTCAGTCTCATACATGGAGGTTAGTGAATGCAAAAGGAAACTCGAGGATTATGCAATAATTCTCAAGAGAGATCAAGAAGAAAGAGCTAGACTGAGTGGAAAAAATGAAGAGTTGAAACAAAGACTCCAAGTAATGGAAAAAGAAATGGAGAAGAATAAAATTTTGGCTAACCAAGCTCAATAAACTGCCATGAAAGAGACTATACATAGAGTGAAGAAAGCTACAAGGGCCATTAATGAAGAGATAATATTGAAGAAAATAGAAGAAGCCAAAGAAAAGGAAGAAAAAGAAACAAAAGATTTGAGAAAGGTTGAAAGTGGAGCAACTTAAGAGAACCACATACATGGAAGCACTACAGATGGGGTCAAAAGCTTCTATTGTGGATATATAGGTTTGGTCACTTTCAAAGAAAGCTAGCGGGGACTTGGAAGAATCAAGGTAGCCATGGAAGTATGTACGAATAGCCTTTGGTGTTTTGACAATGGTTCAAAAGAGACAAGTGGTGGAAATAGCTAAACTCCTAGACACAATGAAAGATCTTTGCCTCTAACAACTTGACAATGATGTCATCTATTGGCCCAAGGCAATTTTGAGAATGAAGATCAACAAAGTGGAAATATTGGCAAATGTATCATGCTTCTCCAACACAAGTTGGATACAAATTGCTTGGTGGCCGTTCAAGAATGATAACAAAAAAGAGTTTTAGTGAAGGTTTGTTTGAGTGGTAGATGGATTATTCAGAAGATTCCTTGAAATTTGAAATGTTGACTACGATTCTACAAGGGAAAAGAGGGTTGATCACACATACTACCCTACTCATTTCCACCACACATGTGATGAAATGAGGATGGTGAGAAAGAAGTATCCCTTAGCAAAAACTTTTCAAAGTTGACTACAGTTCTATGAGGGAAAAGAGGGTTGATCACACGTACTACCCTAGTCATTTCCACCATACATGTGATGAGATGAGGATGGTAAGAAATAACTATCCCTTAGCAAAAAAAATTCCAAAGTTCTCTCCACTTCCTCCCAATAAACAATTGATTGAAGAATGGTTCCTTCAAGTGGCAAGAGATATGCCAAGAATGTGAGCATCCCTTGTAGAGGTTGGAGTCTAGCTAATGATGAAGTTCTTGTCGGTGCTCATAAAACTAATTGAAGATGGCAGAGACCTAGCACTAGTGCACCCCATTCACTATAGATTGAGTGTCATGGAGCAAGGTATGGATTTTGAGCCAAACAACCTACTGGTGGAAGAGTACACCATGCAAAGATTCTTTGCAAGGGCACAAATCTTCCTAAGCATCACCTTCTTGCAGGTGAGGAGATGGTGCAGACTAGGCTTCTTTAGTTCTTTGAGATCCATGCTTCTTTCAAGGTCACCAATGCATATCCTATGCATTGACTGGAATCACTATGCCAAACACCAAAATAAAGACCATTATACCCTAACTGGCAAGGGGATGTAAAAAGAAGAAGAAGGTAAAACAAGGTGAACCAAGCCTTAGCAGCATTGGAGTCTAAGAGAAATTGATGGCTCAAACCCCGTCAGAGTATGGATTTTGAGACAAACAACCTATTTGTGACAGAATGCATCATGCAAGAAATCTTTGCAAGGCCATTAACTTCTTGCAATTGAAGATTTGTTCGAGACTGGGCTTTTTCAGTTCTTTGAGACCCATGCTTCTTTCAATGCCAATTCCTATCCCATGCATTGATTGGAAGCACTACGCAAAGAAAGGCCATTATACCCTTATTGTCAAGGGGACATTGAGGTAAGAAAAAGAAGATATAACGAGGTAAACCAAGCTTTGGCATCATTAGAGCCGGAGAGAAATTTTATGCCTCAACTCTAGTCAAAGTTTTTTGCAAATATTCAAGGACATATTGACCAACTAGAAAACAATGATTTAGATATGGCCAGACAAAAGGCTCGATAGCAAGGGTGCCACTCTCCCTTGAGGAGATAAGCTCACCTAGCTTGATTGGCACACCCTAACAAGCCACATGGGGTGATCACTCATCAAAATCTCCCTATATAACATGCATTCAAAAGAGTAATAGAAATATTGCAATATACATGCTATATCTAACACTATAGATCTATTTTAAAACCCCCAACCCCTTTAATGTATAAATAAAATTATACAAGTTTGAGTATTAATAATCCTCTCTTATTAACTCATGAGATATGATATGGGCTTTGGAAAGTGATCACACCAAAACAAGGCACCTCCAAAGCATGTTGCCCATTGCAATTCAAATAAAAAACAAACTTGACATGCAAAAGACACTAGACCTATCGCCACCACCACCATCAGAGAGGTGTCAACCATGTCCACCACCAATAGGATGTATGGGGAAAAGAAGATACAAGAGAAATCAGAAGGTTGATGATTCACCACACTTCCTTTCCGAGTCTAATGTAAATCAATGTTTAAACAGCCTCCCATGATTAAGTGCTGACTCACCAAGGGGAGTTGTGTGCGCAAAAGTGCACATAAGTTAGAAATGTATATCAATCACTAAAAAGCTGCTAAAGCGCTTGGAAGATACAAAGTGAAGAGGGATTGCAATGGATTGGAATCAAGGGGAAGAAAGTCAGCATTTTTGTTGAAGATTTTGGCCAAGAGCCACTATTCTGCCCAAAGTGATTGTAACTATCCTAGCCCTATTTCTTGTGTAAGTAAACTCTATTTTTTGGATCAAATGGAATTGGAAGAGGATCAAGAAGCTTGTGTAATCTTTATGTGATTTTGTGGTGTTTAGAGAGCCCTAAAAACCATTTTTAAAATGGATTTGGCTGGTCATGTATGAACCCTAGTTTTATGATCCCATTGTTAAATAGCTCTTTTTGAGTCATTTTGAGGGTTCCAAAGTTGGAGAGCTAGTAACATCAAGAGCCTAAAAGATTTTGTGTTCACCAAGAAGATCATAGCTTCCATATTCTTTCAAGTGCTTCACTTTGTTTATATCTATTGAGTCCTACATCTCGCTTCTATGAAATGGGTGTGCTTATGCGATACAACAAATGATTTTTGCTCTCTTTATCATTGCAATGTGTCTTTGATGTAGCTAATCAATGGTGGTTCTAAATCTTGCTTGCTTAATAAATGTGTGGTGTATTTTGAATCTTAGTTTTGCTAATTAGGTTGTGCATAATAGTAGGTATAGAGTAGAAGAGCAGGATTGGGGTAGTTATTTGTGCACACATATTGTCTCCATCCTACAGTCAGGGAGGATATACATCCCTTCTTATTGCATTGAGTAGAGAGTTGTATTGCACATTTGGCTTAACAGGTTGCATTGCATTGTAGGAAAGAGAATACATTGTGTTCCAAGTAGAGTAGGCTACATAATAGATTGGCTGAGCTTGCATTGCATACATGGTAATTCTTTTGAGACAGCCAATGTAGTGGCCAGTCAACTTCTCTATTTGTTGGATTGACAATTTATCTGGTTGGTAGTAAAATCACCGTATAGTTTGATTGCTTAGTAGTTCGATCAAAATATAGTTGGATCCAACTATATTTTGATCAAATAAATTGTTTTATATTTACATGAACCGCGAGTCCTTTTCCATTGTAGGCTTCTTTATTGAACTAATTGCATTGAGTTCAACCTAAAGGTGAACTCTAAAAACCAAAATCAAAGGAAAAAATTTGTATTTATTGAGTTTTCATTTAGAAGTAAGATTATGTTAGTAAAAAGATACAAAATTAGGTTTAAATTTGATATTTAGATAAATTGGATTATATTTTGTGGATAATTTATTGGCTAGAGTAGATTTAGTGAATGCTCACCATGTATAGAAAAATTCACACTTGAAAGTAATTTAATTTTATTTAATTTTGTAGTTACTTCTTTATGTTGAGCCATTCTCACACTTAAAAGTAACTTAAGTAAACTAAGCTAGTGATTGCCTGCCAAGTATAGAGCAATGCTCACACTGGAGGTGATTTTTGCAAGAAAAATAGCATCGGTAAATGAATTGCTAGCATGAAATACCTCATTGAGGTTGAGGTGTAAGTCTTGTGGCCAAAAATTTAGCGGGAATGCACACAAAATTAAAGAACATGTGTTCAAAATACCTAGAAATGTGCTAGCTTGCAAAACTCCCAAAAGGTATCGTTGAAAAATTTCATGAATGGGCGCTCAAAGAAAAGAGAATACTTGCCGAAGGGGAAAAAAAGGTTTGATTCAAAAATATTTAATTCATTAAGCGAGAGGGATGTGGAGATGACTTTTGAAGATGAAGTAAGCCAGTCCCTCGTGTGTGCAGAAGGGGGTGAACAATGCTCCCATGCTACTACTACATACAATCAAGCCTCTGGTGGTTCAAACCACATACCTACCACTTACCATTTAAAAGGATGTGGTGTAGCACCAGTTTGTGGTCAACATGCGTATAGTACTGCTACTTTACATCAAGAAATTGACAAGCAATGGTTGCTTGAGCTACATCTCAAGTGGACTCAAGCCTTTGTCGCTTGCGGAATCCCCTTTAATGTTATCCGTAATCCCATCTTCAAAGATGCTTTGATGATCACATCGAAGAAAGGGTTTGTGGCACCTGATTATAACAAGATGCATACATAATATTTAGACAAAGTCAAAGCTTCAATAGAGAGTATTTTGAAGTGCAAAGTGCTTGAGTATGTGCCACAGTATGGATGTACAATTGCTCTTGATGGATGGACAAATTTTCTAGAAAAAAACCCCTTGATAAATGTGATGTTAATTTGTCCTAGGGGATCCATTTTCATTGGAGCAATTGATACATCTTTGAAAGAAAAAACAAGCAATTTTTTAGTGGTGCAATTTTGAAAGCTGGTGGGTCCAAAAATGTTACTGCCATTGTCTCAGACAATGCATCTAAGTATAAAGGTGGAGGGCGCGCAATTGAAAGAAAGTATCCTGAGCTTACCTTGGGTTCCATGTGCTACCCACACTTTGAATTTTCTTCTCAAAGACTTTGGAAAAGTGTCGTCATTGAGACGGACTTTAATAGACGCTAATCATGTTGTCAGGTTCATTAGAGAGCATGCCTTTACTTATGATCTTTTTAGAACTAAATCAACTAGCAAGAATTTGTAGATCTTGTGAGTAAAAAAAAATGATCTTTTTAAAACTAAATCAGCTAGCAAGAATTTGTAGATCTTTTGTGAAAAACGATTTGCAACAACTTTTTACATTCTTGATACGTTGCAACAGGTAAAGCCGTCCCTTTGTGAAATAGTTTCAAAAAGAAGATGGGATATTTGGATTGACAAGTATCCTCACTATGAGCCTGCAGTCACTAAGTGCTTTCAGCTTGTGGACTCTCCTATTTTTTGGACAAATGTGGAAAAAATTATCAATGTTACAGATCCCTTCGTGCATCTAGTGTGCTTGGTTGACCATGATGCATTCATATTTGGGCGAGGTTATTCAAGTACATGCATGAAGTTGTTCACAAGCTGAAAGAGAGTATGTCCTTTGTAGTAAGAGAGAAAAACATGATGGTCTCTTTTGTTGAGAAATGGTGTGATCAATTACACACCCCATTACATGGAGCAAGCTTTGTGTTGGATCCAAAGTTTCAAATGCACAATCAATCTAATAACAAGGTCATCAATAATTTTAAGAAAGTGTGTGTTCAATTACTGGGTGATTTAGATGGCAGGGTTGCTTATAGAAGATAGTTTACACCAACAAGGAAAGAATGTTTGGAGATCCATGGCACATAAATGCAATCAAGACAATGAGTGCACCTATTTGGTGGTTGTGAGCAGAAATGAAGCCCCCTCTGATGATGAAATTGAGTGGATCTTGAAGATGTGGATCCAAATTGTTCAAATGCGGAGGAAGTAGATGACTTGGTGCCTATGATTGACACTCCAAATTATGTATAAGCGACATTATTAATCAATTAAATCTCTTGAGTGTTAGACATCTCTCTCTCTCTCTCTCTCTCTCTCTCTCTCTCTCTCTCTCTCTCTCTCTCTCTCTCTAACAAAAAGTAATTACATTAATTTGGTTATTTCTAAAAGTGTGGACTTTTACGAAAAGAGAAATTAGAGAAGATCTAGCTTAGATCTTGGGTGTAATCTCCCATGATCTTCGACAAGCGAAACTCATATGTTCCCATGGATTCACTTGTCCCTGCTTGCAATATATCTTCTTCAAAGGGTCCAAACTTTGCTTCATATCATGATAGTTTTTGCTTCAATCCAATATTCTCGGCTTCTAATGCTTCACATTGAGCGTGCAATGATTGTATAGTCTCTCCTTGGTTGGCAAGTTCAATGCCTTGGCTAGCCAATTGCTCAAGGCTTGCTGTCTCTTTGAGGAGGTAAGTGAATCCCTTCTTGCGCGGAGGCTCTCCTCCATTTTTCTCTTGAGCGTGGACTTGTTCTTCCGGTCGTCCCTTGCCAGAAATTTTAGCATCTTGGTTGTGCAAAAATTTTAGCGTTTGCAAGAGGGAATTTGTGATTGGTAAGATGTTCTCAATAAACAGCTCCAAGTTGCCAGAGGTGTATTGGACCTCTCTTATGGATAATTTGCTCCCATTGTGATGGCATCCTTGTATCCATTGAGCATTGGCTTTATGCTATGGAGCATAAGAGCTTTTGTGAGGATCATACCACGATGTTGAATAGTCATGGCAGTGCCCTCTCCTAGTGCCATTTGTATGGGAGATTTTCCATGCGGCATGAGCTTGTAAATCTTGGCCGCATACACTACATCCTTGAATTCTGGATGTGTCACCGTCACCTGCTTCACAACAGCAAAGCGACCTTTGCCAAGTATAGGCGAAAAACAAAAAAATTTCCAAGCAAGTGAAGGATGGGGGGGTTAGGCTTTCATCTATAGCATTTTCCTCTGTAATAGAGGGACATGTAGAAGATGTGACTACTCCTAGAGTTTGGTTGATAGATTCAACAACTGCTCCATGAGCAGTTGTACCTTCCTCTTCAGTCCTTGGATGTTTGGAGGAGTCTTCTTATCTGCTTTTGCCCTTAAACCCTGAATGTAGCTATGAAATTAGTTGCCTTCGATCTAGAATCCTTGGGAGAGTCTTGGGCGTCTCAGGACGTTGGATACTCTCCAAGGTCCTGACGATTTTAAATGCATGACTCCATTTGTCAGTATGATCGGGTCATATTGCATCAAAGAAAATGAGGCTTTGAGCTCAATGAAACAATGTCTCACAAGCTTCGTAATGAAATCCTCAAACTTTGACATAAGTGGATTAAATGTTCATCGTAGATGATCCTCTAAAACATGGTATAGATAGAGTACAAGATCATCAATTACGACTTTAGGTTGAGCAAGTGACAACTTTGTTTCTACCATGGCTGGAATTTTGAAAAGCACATGAGAGAAGTAAATCTAAATGTTTATACAGGAAAATGTCATAAAAATAAAGGACATGAAACATAAACATAAAAAGATCTTAATTGATGTAAATAACTCAAAACAAAATGCTTAAAAAAACACAACCCTCCCTACAATCAATGCAAAGGTCTGCACAACCAAGGACAAGGTGTATATATAAACCATGGTCCTTTCTGCAGTGCAACACGATGGTCTGCCTAGTCAGAGATAAGACATACACTTATTTGGACTATAAAATAAAGCATGTAACCTTTTCCAAAATGACCGATTACAAACTCGGTTAGAAATAGAAGATGTGCACAAATAACGCATAAATTTTATTTCAAAATGATGTTGTAATGAATGGTTTTGGATAGATTAGTTACTTCATTGTACGTCAATCACTAGTGACGTCCTCTTCACAGTGCGACACGATGGTCTGCACAACCAAAGGTAGAGCATTTGTATTCAAGCCCTCCCTGCAGTGCGATACGGTGGTATGCACGGTCAGAGACAAAGCGTTTTTTTTATCTGGACTATGTATTAATGTCACTTGTTCAAAATAAACGACTAAAAATTCAATGAGGAATAGAAAACATACACAATTGACATATCTATCATATTTAAACACACTCAAACATGATTAAAAACAAGCATTTAAACATCTGTGTGTGCGTAAATATAATAATGTGGTGACAATGCAACATTTTATTTCTCATTGAATTTGTAATGCCTTGTACTGACCAAGTGATCAATTACTTCATTGCAAAGAAGTGTATCAACTTTTGCGCCATCTCTACAGTGTGAGGACATCTAGAGATAGATCGATTACTAAACCCTAAACCGTCTCTACAGTGCAACCCGACAGTTTGCACAACTAGAGTTGTTGAATCTAACCCTCTTTGTATTTTTCCTACAGCGCGACACAATGGTCTGCACAGTTAGAAAAAAATGTGAATTTTCTAACTCTCTTGCATGCGATGGTCTACACAACCAGGAAAACAACCTAAGCTAAACCGTTTCTGCAATGTGATGCTTTGGTCTACACAGTCAGGAACAATGTATTGACCTGCACACCAACCCCAAAGTGTGAGACTGTGCTCTTCAACAATAGGGTTATCATAAGATAAAAAGTTAATTAAAAATAACAAAAACAATTAAGAAATGACATAATGATCACCTAAGGTAGCTCTCTAAGTGTTCTGTAGGTACTCTCCAAGTGCTCTAACTAGTCAACAAAAGCTGAAACATGATCGTTCGCTCGAACTGTCGGCGCCTTTTTCTTTTTTATATAAATTAGCAGTTCGATCAAAAAAAAATTTGATTGAAATATTTTTCGATCGAACTATAAATACTTTACACAGTTAAATGCATTTTATACGGGAATACAATGTTTAATCACACTTTATACCTATAAAATTCATTATTCAGACGTATAAATGCAACTTAGCTCAAGGTACTGGAATTAGATGATTAGGCCAGATGAAGTGGTAAATAATTTTTCCCATGACATGATTCCACTACCACTCATGAAGCAAGAGGCCATCCTGTGGAAGAAGAATCTATTGCCCACTCTCGAGCCAAACCAAAAGGGGGATTACAAAGACGTATCGGTGATAGTAGATCAAGCACTCATAGTTCTAGAGAATCAACCCCTATGGTGAAAGAGATGGTTCGATAAAAGAGGCCACAGGATGAGACCATATACATAAATGCACTATAGCATCTCATGATCAACTCGACGTTTTGTCCCACCAATAGAAGGCGATCCTGGGACATCTACTATGCCTGGCAAAGCAAAAGATCATTGGTACTAAATTACCCAATCATATTAAATCCGACCGAAAACTTTCCACCTTCATAACACTATATGGTTCATTCGCTACGAGGGGTAATAACACAAATGCGTGATGTCCCAGATCTCATGTGTCAGTTGCTTGTAAAATTGCCAAAAGGCTTACCTGCATCACTGCATTTGAGGTCATCGAGGCAGCAGAACACCCATGGCACGTGTTCTTGGAGGGCACAAGAGGTTTATGTTGGAATATGGAGACAAAAATTCCCAGAACCGATGTGATCATGGGGTTGTACGCTCGCGTCATGTTCCTGCCCTCACAATGCCTACAAACATTCAAAGAGGCATTCATTACCACATTCTTTGAGATGGATTCTACCATCTTCAACCCCATGACAAAGGATCTACCTGCCCCGCCACATTGCCTATCAAAGCGTCATAATGAACAACCCTTTCACGGAGTTGGCAACCCAGACAGAGATAGTGATGTAACATTTAATGGCCTAGTAACTTGTGTGTAGGGGAAAATAACATGAACATAGTGAGCATTTCATTAGAATAGGTTCCTAATGATCATAACAAGAGTGCTTGGGTAGAGAGAGCAACAAAAATCATAACACCTAGTTAGATAGCCATGAACAAAACTTCAAAAGAGAGAGAAATTAAGCTATTGACAACAATTGACCGGATTTACATGGAGCCAGTCCCCCCTCCAAAAGGCTTTGTATTATAGGTTTCCCCCATCAAGAGAGACATTTTACAATACAATTCTTTGTGTTCCTTCAATAACTAGCTAGTGTAATGAAGATGGAAGATTCAAGCACTAAGAAAAACATTTATAAAACACAACATCAATTCCCTCACGGTCTCAGACCCAAGACCTCACACACCTTCGAAGATGGTGAGAGCTAGCGGGGTATGAGAGTAGATTGAGAGGAAGAAGGAGTAGTCTTATGAGAAATATGTACATCTCCTCACATAATCACTCATATTAGCATAGCATAGCTTACTAATTAGTATGGTAGAGGAGATGAGCATGCATTCAAGCTTGGCTCTTGGTTGGATTTGCATCACAAATCCAAGAGTTGTTGGTGTAGGCCTCCCTTGTCACAAGCTTGGAGTAGGTGATAAGCTTTCCATTAAAGCTTGAGAAGGAGAGAGAGAGTCTTCTTGCTTCACACATGAGCTAGTGTGGGTGTGTGTGGAATAATGCCTTGAGAAATTCAGCCCCCCTCTCTCTCTTGGTCGACCCCTCATGCAAATTACTCATGCTGACACCCCATTGGACCTCTCCAAGCTTAGCTAATGAGAATAAAGTAGCATAAGCAATAGCCTTCTGACATGTGTCCCCCTTTCCCCTTTTGTGAGAGCTTTAAGTAATTAATTGATGCAACTAAACTCTCATTGGACCCCTTTGTCTTGTGGCCAATAGGAATCAGGCAAGCCATTGGGCTGTTGAATGCTCATTGGACCCCTTGGGAGACTGTCCAATAGTCTTCTAGAGAGCTTAATTCTTATTGGTTCTTTTATTAAGAGTTTTTAAATTAATTAAACTAGATTTACTCTAGCCTAATTCTCATTGGTCCACCTCCATGGCCATCCAAGAGGATTTGGGTGCACCTTGTGGGCATCTGGGCTAGGGAGCTAACATGTGTTCCTCATCCCCTTTGTGTAAAGGAATCTTGTGAGTGTGTGTGTGTGTGTTTCTCTCTCATCCCCTACTTACAGGGCTCGCCCCCTCCTATTAGGAATCATGAAGACTTTTTTGTACACACACAAAGTATCCAATTTAACTAAGCTTTGACCATTGGACACAACCTTTGATTTTTGGAACCTTAGCATTTTGGAAGTCTTAATGGACTGAACCTTAGGGTCTTTAAAGCCCATTGTTGCACATTGCTCTTTTGCAGATGGGCCCCCCCCTTTGGATCCCTATTTTCCCTCCTTTGGATCCCTATTGTGGCCGGTTTGCCAGCTTAACCAATATTCTAGCTTTTTCTCCCCTCGCACTTCCCCATATTAAATGATCAGTGTAACATGAGAAAATCATTTAAGAGAATTAGATATTAGTTATTATGACATTACCTCTCTCTTGAAATCATAGGCGTCGTCGACTATGGGGTAGAGAAGATAAACCCTATTCATTAGTCCTTTTTCTAGCGGGTAGAGGATCCCTATCGTACCCTACGACATCGTTCCAAAATGGATGACTAGTCCATTTGGCGCTTGAGAGTCTAAGCTGTTGCAAGCATGTCTGCACATTAGTCCTATCAATCTTCCATAGTAGAGTGACAAGCTCTACTTGGTGTTTGGGAGACGTCGTCTCCGCAAACTTGATTCTAAGCATGTATACTACTTCACATTTGTGTACAATAAAGAAAAAGAGAGTTGTATAAGACAAAAACTTTGTGCATTTTAAACATTTGTACATTTTCTTACTCTAGGGAAGCATTGTAAGCATTGACAAGGTTTAGGTTATCCTTTAATTGTATGCCTTGCATCCATTTAGCATCTTCAAAAGGATAATTCTTAAACTTAATAAGATATCATCGAATAGTCTTACCACCCCTTAATACCTTGTCTTCATGTTGGAGAATGGACTCGAGCTGCAACACCTCTTCTTGGTCCTCAATCTCTGGTGGGTCTTCAATAGTTGGTTCTTGACGTGGCTCTCCTTTGTAAGGCTTTAGTAGGCTCACATGAAAAGCATTTTGTATGAGCCAATGGCTGGGCAACTTGAGTTGGTAGGCCATCTCATTGATTGATCTAAGAATCTGGAAGGGACCATAGTACCTTTTTACTAACTTAGCATAGTACTTTTGATGTCCTGTAGGATTCTTGCCCGTCGTGTGCCTTAATCGAGCCTTTGGAAATTTAAGTAAGACCCAATCATTTTCTTTAAATCTTGGGCTCTTCTATGCTTATTAGCAGCAGCCTTTTGCCTTTGCTGTAAGATAGAGATAGCATCCTTAATCTTTGGAAAGATTCTTGTAGGTCTCGGCTGTACTCATCTGCAACGAAGATCTTTGAGTAGCAAGGGACTTTTTTATCTTCCCTCAATTACCTCAAAAGGTGCTTTTCCCGTGGAATTATGTACAATATTATTGTAGGCATACTCCACTTTGAATAAGTAATTCTCCCATTGGGACCTTTGATCTACTTCCGTTACATAGGCTTTTAGTAGATTAAGAATTGTTAGGTTAGCTATTTCACTTTGGCCACCCGTTTGCGGGTGATAGGCCGAAGAGAAATTTAGCCTTGTCCCCAAATTCTCAAAGAGACCCTTCTAGAAATTACTGGTCATTCTAGGATCTCTATCCGACACTATGGACATTGGCATGCCATGGTACTTGAAAATTTGTGAAATGAAGAGGGTTGCCCTTTGATGGGCTTTGATAGTCTTTTTGATAGGTATAAAATGAGGTTGTTTATTACCGAACCTGTCTACTATCGTCCATATTCCCGTATTCCCATGGATAGACTTAGGCAATCCAAAGATAAAATCCATGGATATGCTCTCCCATGGTGAATTAGGGATTGGCAAAGGTTGAAGCAATCCATGTTGCTTCCCTCTATCAAACTTTGTCTTTTTGGCATACCACACATTTAGAAACATACTCTTGTATGTTTGCTTTCATGGTAATGCCAATAGAAATATATTTCAATCCCTTTTAGGGTAGACTGAATCCCTCTATGCCTTGCATAAGGAGGAGCATGGGATTCATACATTGCTTTGTCACGTGGTGAGTTAGTAACGCATAGCCTATTGCCGTAGAGAAGATAACCATCTTGTAAAGTAAATGGTTCCTCTTTCTTCCCTAGTGCAAGGGCTGAAATCACATCTCTAAAATTGGGATCAATAGCATACTATGGATAAATCATTGTGAGTTGCTATGGAAATCGAATTCACTCTCGGTCATCTTGAGAGTGCATTGGCTACTTGATTATGCTTGCCAGCAATGTGAGCAATATGAAAATGAAATTGCAAAAGGAAATTTTCCCACCTCATTTGTTTGTCAGAGAGCTTGGTCTGCGTCATGAAGTACTTAAGGCTTTGGTGATTCGTCCGCAGAATGAAAGGAGTCCCCAATAAATAGTGCTTCCATGAGTCTAAGGCATGTAGAACTGCGAGGAGTTCCTTTTCATATATGCCTAGAGCTTGCTCAACAGGGTCGAGCCTTCAACTCATAGGCTATGGCGTGCCCTTCTTGGAGCAAAACAGCTCCAAGGCAATCACCACAAGCATCACACTAGACCTCAAATGGCTTTGAGAGATCCGGCAGTGTAAGCACAGGTTGAGAGATAAGCTTATCCAAAGCATTGTTCTCCTCGGCAGACCATGTATACCTAACGTTTTTATTTGTTAGGTCATGTAATGGTCCTGCTATTAATGAGAACTTTTCTATGAAGCGTCTATAGTATACACACATACCTATAAAGCTTCTTAGTTCATGAAGATTCCTTGGTTTAGGCCATCATTTTATTACCTCTAACTTTGATGGATCCATTTGGATGCCATCTTGAGAGATTATGTGACCTAAATACTAGATCTCTTGTAAGAAAAACTCACTTTTCTTTCGATTAACATAAAGTTTATTATCTCTTAAGACTTGAAATATTAACTGGAGGTGTTGCTTGTGTTCATCTAGTGAATTAGAGTAGATGATAATATCATCAAAGAACACTCCAGTGAAGGTTCGGTGACGCCTAAATAGCTTCTCTCAAGCGGATGAATGTGGCTGGTGCATTGGTCAAGCCAAAAGGCATGACAATGTATTTGTAAAGACTAAACATAGTGCAAAATGCGGTCTTTACAATATCTTGATCAACTATCCTTATTTGATGGTAGCCACTTTTTAGGTCAATCCTACTGAAGTAGGTGGACCCTTGTAGCTTATCAAATAGGTCTTCTACCCGTGGAACTGGAAACTTATTTTTGATAGTGATCCTATTTAGTGGCCTATAGTCGACACACACACGATATGTGCCATCTTTCTTTTTCACTAGTAACATGGGTGAGCAAAATGGAGATGAGCTAGGCTTAACCATGCCCTTCTCAACTAACTCATGCACTTGCCGCATAATCTCCTCTTGTTGAGCTTGAGAAACTCTATACGGAGGTTTATTAGGCGGTGAACTTCCTGGAAGGAGTTCAATTGTATGGTCATCATTGCCTCGTTTAGGAGGTAGTTCACAAGGGAT
The DNA here is from genome assembly GCF_014529385.1 of Adiantum capillus-veneris. Classification (NCBI taxonomy): domain Eukaryota; kingdom Viridiplantae; phylum Streptophyta; class Polypodiopsida; order Polypodiales; family Pteridaceae; genus Adiantum; species Adiantum capillus-veneris. The sequence goes on from NC_140933.1 coordinate 154,474,168, forward strand.
GTCGTCAATAAAGACATCTTGAAACCCCTTGAGAAAATCGGATAACTCTAATTCCTTGTGGTTGTTTATATTTTCTTTTGGTAAAGCATTAGGTTCATTTTGAGAATCTTTAACAAAAATCATGTACACGGAAATAGAGCTCTTTATTGACTTATTAAAAGCTTGCATAGGTACAATGGGTATGGTGTTACCCATTTCCTCAGCATCTAAGACATATCTTTTTCCCTGAACCTAAAGTAGATTGGCAGCCATGCAATCAAACCATGGTGCCCCTAGGATTACATCCTCGTGCTTGAGAGGAGAGATAGAGAAGTCCTCTTTGTCCACATATCTTTGGACATGGAGCCTCAATTTCCCAATTAAGGGAGTGACTGAAGCTTCTTGCCCCTTGAAAGCACCCCATCTGAGGGTAGGACATCTCCCATCTCATACGCTTGGATGCGTAGCTTGGTGGCCGACTCTGTGGATATGAAATTGTGAGTAGAACTAGGATCAAAGAGAATAAAGTATCATGTTCTCTTACCTTTCCCCAAGCATGGCATAGAGGAGATCCTTTGTGGTGAGCTTCCTCTTCTTGGATTTCAACCAAGGTAGCTCTAGGAGGCTCATGGCGGGTGTTCTTTTGGGGACAAGCGTGGTACGCATGCCCTTGCTCACTGCACTTGAAACATCGGTTATCCTTGCGATAATGCTCAAGCTCTTCAGGAGAAAGTTTGTTTTTGCCTTTGTAAACTCCCTTCTCCTTAGCTTTTTGCCCTTACGAGACTTTTGGACATTGTCCTTCCCCTTAGGCTCATTGGAACCCTTGTTTTCTGTGGTCTTAGAATTTCTCTTAGCCCCTGTTTGGAAATTGATTTGAGAAGCCACCATAGTATGGTGTATAAAAGCAGATATGGTGCGTGGCCTTTGGGAGTTGACATACTCCGCCATTTCTTCAGTTAAGCCCGCACAAAATTGTTGTTTTGCTCTCCAAAATCCATCTTTTTGAAGACAGTGGCTTTGAGATGTAAATCCCAAAAGACGTCTACATATTTGTGAATGGATTTATAGGGAGAGAATTTTAAGCTTCGCCATTCAGTGAGTACTTTGTCTTTGGCATCAATGGCCAAAAATTGCTTCATAATGGAAGTTCTCAAAGCTTTCCATGTTCGTGGAACTTCACCGTTTGCCCATAGGCTAGACCACCATTGCCTGGCGGACTTTTGAAAGTGCATAGCTACATGGCGTAGCTTACAGGACTCCGTGAAGCCCTCATCTCCAAACGCCGCATCGAATTGTAGGATAAAGGCCAAGACTTTTTCCGTAGCACCAAAGGTGCCATCGTAGGTAAGGAAAGAGATGCTCTTTCCTCCCTCTTTGAACTTATTGAGCTTGGACGATCTCTTCCACGCGGCATAGGATTTCCTATGGCCTCTTCTTTTTTATGGTTCAAAGTTACACCATCGCTTTCTTTAGAAGATGAAGAATTTGAGGAAGATGGAGAAGAGGGTGACCTCTTTCTCACCTTTTTCTTGCCTTGGTTCTCTTTGTCCGTACCATCAATTTCTTCATAAGAGGAAGAAGGTGAAGAAGATAAGGAAGAGGGTGACCTCTTTCTCGCCTTTTTTTTCTCTTGCTTTTTGTCATCCCTCTTTAAATTATGGTGTGGAGAAGTGTGCGATGGTCTTCTCCGTTTAGGAGGTGATGGAGAGCGTTTTGCCCGTTGTCTTCGTCGAGCCATCTCCGTCGAGGTGGTAGGAGACTCACTTCTTTCTCGTTCCTTCGGTGGGGGCTCTTGAGTTCTCCTTTGAGAAGGAGATGCATCATCAAGAAGAAAATTTTTGAGCCCTTCGTATGGTTCCTCTTCTTCTTCCCGAATCGGAGAGAGGCCTCTTTTGGAAGTCTCACAAGGAGGCTTCCTAGGTACTCTCTCGTCATGGTGGGGAGCTAGGAGAATCCCATGAGCATGAAGCTGTCATTGCACTTCACTTTGGAGGGATGGATTGCCCATGGCTTGTTGAAGCCTAGAAACAAGGTAGTTAACAAGCATAGGGGCATCATTAGTAGCCTGCTCATTAGCAAAATCAAAGCTATCAACATTAATTTCACTGTCTTTACTATAGTTAGCCATTCTAACAACTTTAGGTGTAAACTTTTTTAGGTATACTTTGGCACTTCAAGCCCTAGTTGCTACTCCTCTTTACCCCTTTAGAAAAGCACTCAAGCTACTGTACCCGTGGCTCGAATACCATTAATTGCAAGGAATAAAAGAGAGGGTCTTTCAACACCAAACAACACTGGCTCCTGTCAAGCTTCTAATAGCTCAATAGTGGTTAAGCCGTAGGCAAGCCCAATAGGACTCCACTATTAAGACCATAGCTCTCGACGGGTGATGCCCCGTTATCTGCACGAAGGCAGGCACACTACAAGGTTGAAAAATCCCTATTCTACTCACTCAATTACAATTAATAATAACAACCATTTATAGCTAGCTTGAGGACCTCCCTTCTTGAGCAAGAAAAGAGAAACCTTGTGCTCTGATACCAATGTAACAATTAATGGCCTAGTAACTTGTGTGTAGCGAAAATAACATGAACATAGTGAGCATTTCATTAGAATAGGTTCCTAATGAGCATAACAAGAGTGCTTGGGTGGAGAGAGCAACAAAAAGCATAACACCTAGTTAGATAGGCATGAACAAAACTTCAAAAGAGAGAGAAATTAAGCTATTGACAACAGTTGACCGGATTTACATGGAGCAGGACCCCCCTCCAAAAGGCTTTGTATTATAGGTTTCCCCCATCAAGAGAGACATTTTACAATACAATTCTTTGTGTTCCTTCAATAACTAGCTAGTGCAATGAAGATGGAAGCTTCAAGCACTAAGCAAAACACTTATAAAACACAACATCAATTCCCTCACGGTCTCAGACCCAAGACCTCACACACCTTCGAAGATGGTGAGAGCTAGCGGGATATGAGAGTATATTGAGAGGAAGAATGAGTAGTCTTATGAGAAAGATGTACATCTCCTCATATAATCACTCATATTAGCATAGCATAGCTTAGTAATTAGCATGGTAGAGGAGATGAGCATGCATTGAAGCTTGGCTCTTGGTTGGATTTGCATCACAAAGCCAAGAGTTGTTGGTGTAGGCCTCCCTTGTCACAAGCTTGGAGTAGGTGATAAGCTTTTCATTAAAGCTTGAGAAGGAGAGAGAGAGTCTTCTTGCTTCACACATGAGCTAGTGTGAGTGTGTGTGGAATAATGCCTTGAGAAATTCAGCCCCCTCTCTCTCTTGGTCGACCCCTCATGCAAATTACTCATGCTAACACCCCATTGGACCTCTCCAAGCTTAGCCAATGAGAATTAAGTAGCATAAGTGATAGTCTTCTGACATGTTCCCCCTTTCCCCTTTTGTGAGAGCTTTAGGTAATTAATTAATGCAACTAAATTCTCATTGGACCCCTTTATCTTGTGGCCAATAGGAATCAGGCAAGCCATTGGGTTGCTGAATGCTCATTGGACCCCTTGGGAGACTGTCCAATAGTCTTCTAGAGAGCTTAATTCTTATTGGTTCTTTTATTAAGTGTTTTTAATTTAATTAAACTAGATTTACTCTAGCCTAATTCTCATTGGTCCACCTCCATGGCCATCCAATAGGATTTGAGTGCACCTTGTGGGCATCTAGGCTAGGGAGCTGACATGTGTCCCTCATTCCCTTTGTGTAAAGGAAGCTTGTGAGTGTGTGTGTGTGTGTGTGTGTGTGTGTGTGTGTGTGTGTGTGTGTGTGTGTTTCTCTCTCATCCCCTACTTATAGGGCTCGCCCCCTCCTATGTAGGAATCATGAAGACTTTTTTGTACACACACAAAGCATCCAATTTAACTAAGCTTTGACCATTGGACACAACCTTTGATTTTTGGAACCTTAGCATTTTGGAAGTCTTAATGGGCTAAACCTTAGGGTCTTAAACCCCATTGTTGCACATTTCTCTTTTGCAGATGGCCCCCCCTTTGGATCCCTATTTTCCTCCTTTGGATCCCTACTGTGGACGGTCTGCCAGCTTAACCAATATTCTAACTTTTTCTCCCTTGGCACTTTCCCATATTAAATGATCAGTTTAACATGAGAAAATCATTTAGGAGAATTAGATATTAGTTATTATGACAAGTGACGTGAGCAGACAAGTTCAATCTACTCACAAAGACGTTGGAAAGAAGGACATTTGACTACTAAAGACTCTAACAAATCAAAGTGAAGACCAATTGTTGTCAGAGCCAAAGACAAAGACAAAGACAAAGACCAGGACCAAGTTTGCAGGAGGGCGTGAAAAGACTGGGAAGGGAGGAAAGTTGGTAGATGGACAAGACGGGCACCCTCTTAGTCGAACCCTTCATTATGACCCCTAAATTTTTGATTTCCCATCATTATTTATCAGGGAAAGCTTTGTATTAATTGAGAGTCTCCGATTGTTGTCAACCTCTGAGTGAGTTTATGCCAAATCTAAGTTGTAAAGTTTGTAAATGAGTCTAAGCCTTGTAAAGCCGGCCCCCCTGGCCAAGAAAGCTCTAGGCATAAAGCTCATTTTTTGTATGTGGGAAAGGACACACATTATCATTATCAAAGGCTTTTGAGTTTTGGAGCGTACGACTGAGAGTGGCTACTCTCATGCGCTTTGTAATCAATCTTTCTTGAGCTCTAATAATCTGATTTCGATTCCGAAACTTTCATTGTGTTCCTTATCTATTCCTCTTTCAATTAAGTGTGATATTGTCAAATCCGTTGTGGTTCGCGATTATGTGTTAGCGAGCTAAATCAGCTGTTTTGAATGCGTTAATGGTTGTTTTTTGACGTTTCGACCATTGGAGAGTGTTCCTAGACCATAGGGTGACCTTTATGGTATGTTCTGTTGTAGTTTTTAGGAGCTTGATCATGATGGATCGTGATTTTGATACCTCCTCGGATTGCGACTAAACTTGGTAGGATAGCACCCTAGGTGTCTTAGACCTCCTCCTAAAGTTTCGTAGCATTTGGACTTCGTTTGAGTGACGAAATGGCGTGACGACCGAGTACGATGACATAGGACATATACAAATTTCTAGGTTTGAGAGTGATAGATTTGCTAGTGTGAGAGATGACTTCATTCTGTAGGTTCGCTTCTTGAGGTTGACACCCTCAAAGAGTCTTCGTGCCCCATCCGAATCACTTCCATGAGTATTGACATTATGTTAGTGTCAAAGAGCTATGCTAGAGACGTTTGTCGCGGCAACCTCCCCCCCCCCCCCCCCGTCCCTCTCGCCTCTCTCTCTCTCTCTCTCTCTCTCTCTCTCTCTCTCTCTCTCTCTCTTTCACCCGTCCCCTCTCCCCCCCCCTCTCACCGCTGGAAGGAAGGAGAGAGAGCCCTTCCCGCCCTTGTGTGTGTGTGTGTGTGTGTGTGTGTGTGTGTGTGTGAGAGAGAGAGAGAGAGAGAGAGAGAGAGAGAGAGAGAGAGAGAGACCAAAGGAGACTCGAGAGGGATGAAGGAAGAGGGGTTATAGAGTGAGAGGGTGGGAGGGGAAGCAGTGAGTGGGAGAAGAGAAGGACCTTGAGGAAGGGAGGGCGGTTGGAGGAGGAGAAGATGGAGAGAGGGAGGGCGGTTAGAGGAGGAGATGGAGAGAGGAGGTGGAGGAGAGGGAGGATGTTGGAGAAGGAGGCTAAAGAGGAGGAGCAAGGGAGGTAGGGAGGGTGACCCATCCCCCCCCCCCCCCGAAAAAAAAAACTCGCTCAGTTGAACTCGCTCAAAGACCGGACTCCCGAAGAAAGGCCTTCCTTTGCATCTTATGAAAATAGCACCGAGCCTTATGGCACCAGGGTTGGGGTTATAATTGATACTACAAAAGCCTTTGATCTCTAGCCACTAGATTTGGGTATGCACCTCCTCTTTGCCTTCCTCGTGAGATAATGATTGCAGCCCATTAAGGCCCTATGGCCACGTCTCCTGCAACCACACCTAGACCGTTGCACCCTCCTCTTCATTGCTCAATAGCCTGCTATCGTGTGACCGACCCTCTTGCCTGTCTGAAGGAGGCAAATAGCCATTTTGATATTGCAAAAATTAACTTCGTTTGAAAATTCAGCCACGTGGATGGCCAACAATTTGAATTTTAGGCCGGAAAATTGCAACTGTTTAACTTGGCAAAAACTGCGCTGGTGAATCTTGATGAGGAAATTGCTGCTCGTCACCACCCTCACCCTTTTGCTGGAAAGCTGCTGTTCGCTTCCCACGCAGCAGCATGACGCCAGCTCATGGCACTGGTACTCCTCTCTCACTGTCTCTCTCTCTCTCTCACAAGCTGTCATCGAAGAAGACTGCGGGTTTGGGCTACTATACTTGGGTTTTGTTGGGCTTTGAAGGCATTCTTCCTATTCTCACCCTGTCTGTTGTTTTCGTTTTTTTTCTCCCCGGGTCATTTGCTTGTCTCACGGTTTAGCAAGCCCTTGTATGAGGCTAGCATTTCTGGATAGTTGATGAAAAATCAGCTTAATGTGCCCCTTAATCCTTGGACTTTAGGAAATATTGCTTTCTTGTTTTTTTTAACTGGCTTGAATCGATGCAAGAGAATCTATTCTGGCTCCATAACTTTGGCTCATCAACTATCTCTGGTTGATCCACTCTGGGAATGCTCCGTGGAGGTTATCTTGAAACAATTTAAGCCAAGAAACATGGAACACAGTACGCATTTGTCCAAGAAGGTGGCAAAGATAATTGCATGGAAAGAGCATCTACCTCTTTTATGATCGGAAACGGACTATACATACGAAAAGAGAGTTTAGGACATGCTTACTAACTTGCCTGAGACTTTGCTTCATGATCTTCAAATACACCCAGTCACCTCCATAAACGAGACATCTTGACGATGCTTGTTAGCATGCCTAGAGTATGACTCTTGAGCCTTGTTAGCTATCTTGCACATACTTGTCTGTCTCAAATATCTTGTCCTTAGTCTGCAAAATGGGCGGGACTTTCTTCCCTCCTTCCACTATCTCAAATGGTGTCTTACCCGTTGATGTATGCACAGTGTTATTGTAAGCATATTCCACCAATGGAAGATGGTGTTCCCAAGTTTCCTTGTGCTCTGACACATAACATTTGAGTAGGTCCAGGACAGTAGAATTTGCCTCTTCTGACTGTCCATCAGTTTGCGGATGAAACGAAGAAGAGAACTTTAGCGTAGTGCCCATGTTCTCAAACAATGCCTTCCAGAAAAGACTCGTCATACGTGGATCCCTGTCACTGACAATTGACTGAGGCATCCCGTGGTATTTAAAGATATTGCTCATAAATATCTTGACCATGTGTTCTGGCTTTATCTTCTTCCTAACAGGAATGAAATGGGCCTGCTTACTGAACCTGCAAATGATAGTCCAAATCCCATCATTGCCTGTTTGCGTTCTTGGAAGATCAAAGATAAAGTCCATTTCTATGCTTTCCCATGGCCTATCAGGAATCGGCAATGGCTGCAACAATCCCGGTTGCTTTTGCCTGTCAAATTTGACTTTTTGGCAAACTAAGCATGATCTTACAAACGTATCAACATCTTGACGCAAAGCTGGCCAATAGAAGAATGCCTCAACTCCTTTCATTGTCGCATCAATTCCACGATACCCAGCATAAGGTGGAGCATGACTTTCCATCAAAATCTTTGGCCGTAACTGTTTAGTAACGCATAACTTTCCATGCATCTGAGAAAGTCATTCTTAAGCATATAGTGCCCATGATGTTGCCCATCAACAAGCTGGTCATAGATCCTTGAAAAATCTGAATCTTCAGCATATTGTGTCTTCATTTCGTCTAGTTCACAATGGTACGGAATTGACACTGCTGAAATTTGGGGCTTTCGTGACAACGCATCAGCCACCACGTTCTTTTTCCCTTGCACATGCACAATTTGAAAATGGAACATTGACAAGATGTTTGCCCATCGCATGTGCTTCTCGGACAACTTCGTCTATGTGAGAAAATATCGCAAGGTTTGATGATCTGTTTGGACAACAAAATCAGCCCCTAGCAGATAGTGTTTCCAACTAGTGAGAGCATGAATTACTGCCAACCATTCTTTCTCATAGACTTGCAAGTTTCTTTCAGTCTTCAAAAGAATTCTGCTCTCATATGCGACTACTCGGCCATTCTGCATTAGAACTGCACCAAGACTATGGCCACTCGCATCACACTGAACCACAAAAGGTTTCGAAAGATCTGACAGAATGATTACCGGATCTGAAGTCAGCTTCTCTTTTAAGTGTTTGAAAGCTAAAATTTCCTTGGCTGTCCACTTGAAAGTAACTCCTTTTCCTTGCAGTGCATGGAGTGGAGAAGCGATCTCAGCAAAATTTCGGATGAACCTCTTGTAGTAGGAACATAAGCCTAGAAAGCTTCGAATGTCATGTACGGACTTCAAGTCTGGCCATGACCTAATTGCTTCCACTTTAGCGGGATCCATGCGTACCCCATCCTTTGAAACAATGTGCCCAAGGAAGTGAATCTCTTGCAAAAAGAATTCACTCTTCTTCGCATTAATGAGTAGTCTGTTGTTACGTAACTCATTGAAAACTGCAGTCAAGTGATCCCTATGCTCCTCTTCAGACTTCGAGTAGACAATCATGTCATCAAAGAAGGTACCCACGAAGTTTCTATGTGGTCTAAAAATTCTGTCCATCATTCTATTAAACGTGGCAGGAGCATTCGTGAGACCAAATGGCATAACAAGAAACTCATAGAGACCAAATGTTGTCCTGAACGCAGTCTTATGGAAATCTTCTAGCCTAATGCGTATTTGATGGTACCCACTCTTTAGGTTTATTTTTGTAAACAATGACGCTCCCTCAAGCCGATCAAGAATGTCATCTATCCTCGGTATGGGGAACCTGTTCTTGATGGTATTCTTATTCAAGGCGCGATAGTCAATGCACATGTGCCATGAACCATCCTTCTTCTGCACTAAGAGTACAGGCGAACAAAAAGGGGATGAACTGGGCTGAATCAACCCCTTCTCTAAAAGCTCGTTGACCTGACTCATAATCTCTTTCTGCTGGGCTGCACTAACCTTGTATGGTGGTCTATTTGGTGGACTAGAACCTGGCACAAGATCTATAGTATGATCCTCAAGTCTCTCAGGAGGTAACATCCATGGCAAAGAGTCCGAAAAAGAATCACTGAAACCACTCAAAAAAGTTGACCTGTCTTTATCTAAGGTAGACAAATTAGATACAACTTGAGGTACTTCTTTTGCAAAGATCAAGTACGCAGAAAGATGATTCTTTATTACAGATGAAATAGCAGAAGCAGAAACAACTGGAACAGACTCGCCTTTAAGCTTTACATCAAGGACATGAGTCTTTCCTCTATGTACAAGGGTAATCTTTTTGTTGTAAGTATCCACGATAGCATGCAACTTGTAACACCATGGGATACCCAGTAACACATCACAACCCTCAAGTGGCATAATATGAAATTCTTCCGCATCCACATAGCTCTGAATGTGCAGACGAAGCTTACCCAAAATGGGAGTAACGGGCTCTGAATGACCTGGGCATGCCAAACCTGCTTCCCTTGTCATACCCATCTCCTCTGCACGAATGCCCAACTTTGATGCCAATTCTGGTGATATGAAATTTACACGGGCTCTTGGATCAAAGAAAACCAGCACTGTCTGGTCTCTAACTTTGCCCCAAGCTCTGCACATCTCCGTGGCATCTGTGTTTGGCTGGTCTCCAATCAAATCTAGAACAAGTCCTGCACTTGGATTTGGCTTCTTCCCTTTATGGTCTGACTTGTCATCCTTATCCTGTGACTTCTTCTGTGGGCATTCATTTGTAAAATGTCCTTCCTGTTCACAAATGTAGCATTTCTTGGCCTCCCTAAGAGCTTTCCGTTCTTCAAAAGTTTTGCCAGAAAAATGCCTCTTTTGTCCTTTTCCTCGTCCCGAAGAAGACTTAGACTGCTTCTTGGACGTATCACCTTCTTCAGTGGAGGGCTTCTTTGTGGGAGGCTCAGAAGGCTTTGCTACAACATTGCCCTTGGCTGAAAACTATTTGCCCTGGGACCCTTTCTTGTGGCTATTAAATCCATCGGAATCTCCCTTTGACAGATTGCTGGCCACTCTTGCATTCTCTATCAACTGAAACATATTCATGACAGTAGTCTTTGTGCAGTAGTCCGTGATTTTCTTGGGCAATCCACAACAGTACTTCTCAATCTGTTCTGACAATGGGAAAAACCTGTAAGAGGTGACTGGCAACGTACGGCCCAAAACTGTTTATTGTACTCTTTCAGCTTCGCACACTGTTTAGCATTCAATTCGTGCCATTCTGTCATCACATCCACTTCAAAAGTGTTTGTCAACCATGCAGGCGCAAAAAGCTGTTTGAATTGGACCCACGTTGTTGGGGCTTGACCCTGGTTCAACAACGCGGTCCACCATTGAAGCGCATTCCCTTTCAAGAAAGTGGCAGCCTTGCGTATCTTTGAAGATTCCGTGAAGTTTCCTCCAGCATAAGCTGCATCGAACTGCTGTATGAAGGTCAAAGCCTTCAATTGATCCTCAGTTCCTTTGAAAGTTTCAAACTTCACTCCCTGTGCACCTTCCTTGTAATCCTTAGGCTGACTCAAAGGAGCCACATTATCATAAATAGGTGCCTGTAACAGTGGTGCTCCATGATTGTTCATTCCAGCACTCGCATCAACTGTTTTACCTGTCATATCGGCATTACGTATGGCTGCGAAAAACCAGCCATACCAAATTGTGCTCCAGGCACTCGAAACTGGCCATAGGCACCCTGAAAACCTGGTTGGACACCCATGTTCGCGTACATAGGGTTACCCATGCCTGTTTGCATTGTCTCGAACACATTCCCCGGCATATAACCTGTGGAAGGTCCAACCATAGCTTGAAACACTGAATCACCTCCAAAATAACCAGGATAAGTAATAGGTAATGGAAGGGTCTGACGCATAGCCTGTTCATTACTCCCTTGACCATTCACAAACGGTTCTTGTCCAGCTAAAGCAAGTTGCTTTGGATCATTGGACACCGCTAGTTGGTCAACCACATGGGCTTTCCCTCGAGCATCACGAGTCCTCTGCGCATTGGAAATCTCCTTTTCCTACAAAGACTCAGTCATGTCCTGTGTAGGAGGCTGAAAACCCTTTGTAGGAGCCTGTAAGAACTCCTGCATCCTTGGGTTGTTAGCCAACTGCTGAAACATGTCCATGCAGCAACACAGTTGAGTTCTAAACAACCTGTCCTCTTCTTGAAGAGTTGAAGGAATTTTCTCTGTGCCATGTGAGGAAGATCCCTCTTCAGGTACTTAGTCTCTCTTCTCTGCCATAACGACAAGCTCTGTGTTGCTTTCACCCACAACAATCCATGCTGCACTTTTTGAAGAAAAAGTGACTATCCCGGCGATGGAACCATGTAACCGGCCTGTACAACGTAGAGGGTGGTACTATTTCAATTACCTGTTAACTTTACACAGAGCACTGAGAAGGGAAGAGAACACAGTTGCATATAGCGACTAGAATGTCAGTGCGCACACGAGACCGACACCCTGTAGGTCCCAAAGACTGGCGCCCCTTTCGGTATTTCTTTATTCAAATTAAGGTAGACGATCCGACCACTTAGCACAAGCTTTCACAAAGCTGTCCAAACCTGGCGAGGGCTGAAAACGCAGGTTTTTGACATGATTTTGGCAGCATAACGGCGTAAAAACCCCTGTAGGTCAAAAGCACCTGTCTAGGACGGATTTCCTCGCTATCTGGAAGCTTTCTGGTGAGTTGTCACAGAAATTCAGCGGGCTGTAATTCCCTGTTTTTCACTGCCGGGTGCCCAAAAGCTTGTACACGCATCCCAAGGCTCTCACGAGACTCCCCCGGGTTCCCCTGTAGTTTAGGTGCAAAACCCTAAACTTGCAGAAAAACACAGCAGGCTGTAATTCGCTGTTTCGGATCGTTTTTATCGGAGCGAACACGCCTACGCGTGTCCCAAGGGCTCCCGCACGCAATGGGACAGTTCCCCTGTGAATTGGACGAGTTTTCACGCGAGAAAACTCTCCGAACTCGCAATCTTTCGTGATGGAACTGTGCATACCTGTGGGGGATTAGCAATTAGCTAATCCGGTTCCTGTTCAGAAGGCTCTTGCCTTGGCAAACGCGCATAAACCCCAGAACTGTACATGTTCATCTGAGTAGCCCAACTAGTGGAGCATTACCATATGTGCCAAAGGGGAGAGAGAGATGCACGAGAGCAAGTCATCGTGCTACATGAGACAGAGGAGAAGGCAAGCTTTCCATTAAAGCTGTAGACCTGCACCCACTACTCACACACACACTGTAGGTCACTTGCGAGTAAAAAATCAGCCCCCTCTCTCTCTTGGGCGCCTCCTCTAGCTGAGGTGTCTTGCAGGGAGCTCTCCTCGTGCCAAGTGTCCAGTTTGCCCCTTTGAGTTAATTCTCTAGTTCCCACTGACTTATAAAATTATAAGTGACTTTCCGAGTGGCCCAGACTTCATTTGGCGCACATAGGCTTCCATACTCATCAGAATTTAGTGCTAATTGGCCCGACCAGTCCCAGACTGACCGACCAAGACTCCCAATGTGAGAAACCTATTTGGCCGCAACTGTTTCACACTGGCCATGCAATGTCCACTTGCACCTTTTCGAGGGTCCCGGGGAAACAAGTAAAAATAAAAATAAATAAAAATATATAGTACTTATTTATTGAAGGCAACAGGAAAAATACACCTCCTAGTGATAGTTATCACCTTCTTTCATCACAAAAAAGTCGATTAGACACTCTATGCCCGTTACCTTAACTTTCACGTCCTGAGTGTCACCAGCCAGTGGCAATTCCATTTTTGTTTATTTTCTCTTTCTTTGGGGAATTTCGTTTGTTTTACCTTTTGGAAACACCCCTTTGGAAATCTAACTGCCCTGCATTGCATAGCCAGTGTGGAACTGTTCAGAGAGAGTCCTGAGGGCTAAAGAGCACTAAGGTTGGACAAGGACTATGGTTAGCCAAAGTGGGGTCATTGGCCAGCCAAAGCGGAATCCTTTGCTACATAGGCTACATTTCAGTTTTGGGTGTGGCTGCAGTGTACAAAGAGGGTCAGATGACCTAGAAGAATGTAATGGCAGAAACTCCTAAAGTTTAGGGACTGCTATTTTTGGACGGCAAAATGTCTTCGCGTCATTACGTGCAGTTTGACATGGGGATCATTTTGTTACTCTGTGGCCAAGTCAGCAGAGGCTGCAGATGAGATATTTTTAGACCCGAGGGTCTAAAGCGGGAAAATGCACAAATGAGTGACACTTGGCACTCTACTTAAAGAGAAGGCAAAAACGTGATTTTCAGTTGTGAGCTCGTTTTTGAGTGTTGTCACAGGTGGGAGAGCTTCATGGAGTGCTGGCTTACCCTCTATGTACAGTGAGGTGCAGGATGTCATGACCTGCACATCTCTCACTGCTCTCTCTCTCTCTCTCTCCCCTATTCTTTATGGTTATGCCCCTCTAGTGGGTTTTCATTTGACCAATGTACAGTTGTGTGGGTTCATGCGCGATTGCCGAGGCAAGAGCCTCTTGCACAGGTATTGGATTAGCTAGCGGCTAATCCCCCGCAGGTACAGGTGAATTCGGAGAGGTTTCATGTGCGAAATCCTGTCCGATTCAAGGGGCAAGTAGCCCTACAAGTGCGGGAGCTTGAGGACTTGCTACGGATGCGACTGGCACGCGAAACGGAGCCCGAAACAGTGAATTACAGCTTGCTGTGTATTTTTGCAGGTTTAGGGTTTCGGCCCTAAACGGACCCTAATACCTCCAGGAAGTTCGGGGACGCGAGGGGACCGTTGTAGAGGTGATCTGACGCATTTTCGGGGCAGAAAACAGAGAATTCAGCGTGCTGCAGATTCTCGCCAGGTTTTGCAAAGTGCCCGTATGCGTCGGGAAAGTCATCCAATGTGTGGGGATACTGACTGTGAAGGATCCTAGTACAGTTATGCTGTTGAAATCGGGCCAGAACAGAAGAAATTCAGCCCAGATTGTGCGGGGCAACTTGTAGGGAACCACAGCTTTTATTCCCTCTTTTAAAGAATAAAGAAATGTCGAAAGGGGCGCCTATTTAGGGGCCAATCTGGTGTCTGACTCGCATATAGATGCATTCTAGCATCTGTATCCCATTCCCCTCTCTTGTGTCATTATAGCACAGGTAGAATAGACGATTAATAATGGGTGAAAGCTAAATCAAGGTTTGGAGTAAAGTCTACCGTCCTTTTTGAAGTTAACAGGCTTGTTACACTGAGCCATGCCCAAACACCTAACTTTAGCATGGTTGGCCATCCTCATGCGCACATTTGACCTAGCTATTGCCTTGACACCTGTCTCCCTCATGGTTGCTTCCGTCATGGCACATACCTGTGCTCCATCATCTATGTAGGCTTGTACCTGACACATACCTACGCTCCACCATCTATGTAGGCTTGTACGTGCATCCTCTTCTCAATGACAACATCCACAAGAGGAAGGATGTCACAAACTGATGACGTAGCATGACTTGTGGACAATAAATTATAGGACTTCCTAATATAAGTTGTTTCAACTTATGGATAAGTGCCAACGGGGCCTAAGTGACACAAGGCATTAATTTTTTTTGCGAAGAACGTGGTTGGCTATATGGACGCCTACGAATTGCGTTGTTGACGTGGCAGACTGTACGGAATTCCGCGATTTGCGCTGGGCTGTTTTAGCACAAGCTTTTGGTACCAGATGCTTTTGAAAGTGAAGCTTTTCATGTAAACTGCTTTTCCAAGGCCAAGCGCCTTTAAATAAGACTGCAGGGCTCTCTCAGGCTCATTCAATGCTGATGAGTTGGTGAGCAGAGGAGACTTGAGGGCACTTGTACTTGCTCAATTATTAATACAAAAGGAATACCGAAAGGGGCACCAGTCTTTAGGGCCAATCTCTGTCGGCACGGAACTACGGCGGATCGTGTCTAGTCAATTGAACTGTGACTTAAATTTGTGAAGTGTTTAAAGTGAATCTCTCTCTCGTGTTGCGACAAATTACAGACTTGGGGTGTCCAAGTTTGTTACAAAGGACATTAGCTGGACTTCCCACCCTTTAGGCCATATTCTACACCACATGCACATTGCCTTTAGCTCTTGGCAGCCTTGTGCTAACACTCGTGGACTACTGCCTCCTTAGCTTAGGATTCAAAGCCAATAGCTGCCCAAAAGTAGTTGACTCTGCACATCATTTACTAGGTCATTCTCGGGGTAGCCGCGTCACAATTGAAAGTCCACCGTTTGCTCTTGCGACGCCTTCTCCTCTTGCTAGTCTTTGGCTGCTCTCTACCTTCGTACACTTTCTCCTTACCTTTGCGAGCTCTAGTCTCCCTCTCGGTCTTTGTTTCCCTTTCACCTCTTGCTCTCTTGTTGTCTAGAACCTCCGCATCCTGTTTGTCCACTCCAATGATGTTGACTCTAAGAACTTCACCACCATCTGGCAAAGATGGATGCACTGGATTCTCGATTGCCTGCTCTCTTTGGCCATTAAACTGTCCTTGACCTTTTCTTCTACCAAACAACGGGTACATACCTCTTCTCTCTCTCTAGGCGGATGGCGGCAGTCCGACGCATAATGTCCCTCTTCCATATAATTGTAACACCTGTCCGACAATGGCCTCACCCTACCTCTTGCTCCTCTTGGTTGTCCTCTATCCATCCCGCTTATTTGCAACTCCTGCATTTGCTCGGACAAATCCTGTACTATACACACCCAATTTTGTGGGACCATTGCTATGCCGCGATTCCCGCGATTCTTCTCATGAACAACATTTCGGGGGCTCTAAGGTTGGGTAGGAACCACCGCTTCGTAGGCCGACATGCCCTGCTCAATCTTCTTTTTGATCTTTTTGCTCTTTGCCCGTGCAATCATCACTGCACTGTTGCAATTCTATGGGCTTTCAAAGTCCACCTTCTCCCTCACCTTAGGGTGTAGGCACGCCATGAACTTGTCTAGCTTGAAGTGGTCGCCATTAGCCAACTGCATGGCTGTCGCTAATTCTGCCCAACGTGCTTCAAAACGATCCAAAAATAGATTGAAATCTTCACTTACATCCTGCTTGAGAGCTTTAAGCTACGCATCCATCTTGACTGGGGACGTCTCCTTGTGGAAATCGTGCAAACACCGTGCCCGTAGAGCCGGCCAAAAATGCCTCGGCTCGCCTTCCAATGCTTCGTACCATACCTTAGCTTTATCGCGCATCACCAATGGAAAAGTCTGCATCTTGCTGTCCTCGTTAGGTATATGCAATGACATCCAGAGTTACCCGGAACGTGGAACGGGAACGGCTTAGGGGCCTCCCTGCATAATAGGGGAACGGTAAGGGGTCCGGAATGGGAACGACGCGGAACGAGAGGCATAAAAAACACCAAAATAATGCAATTTTTAGCGTTATATGTTTGAATACTAGTACTAGATTCCTTTGCCTCTAATACCCACAAAAAACACGATTTGAAGACCATTCAATCTTACTTATGACTTGATTGTGATGTGCGGCGCCGCGGTCATAGTACATACACAACAGACACAATGCCCATACACAATAACACATGCAATTACAGATTAGAGCTTGAGAGAGCTAGAGTAAGGGAGAGAGAGCTTGAGCCTTGGGGGTAGACCGTAGCGGCGTAGAGCAATGGAGAGAAAGAGCTTGAGAGCTTGAGGCTTGAGTGAAGGAAAGGGGTGGGGGGGGGGTGCGTTTTATAAGCTTTGCTCCCCTCCAAGGCTCCCAAACTTTAAACTCCAAAAAAACTGGCCGTTTTGGATTTTGCCCATTTCTGCTAGTTGGTGGTGTTCTGGCGCGTTCCGACCCGTTTCCCCATTGTTCCGGCCAACCGTTTCGATGACAGCAAGTCATTTGGAAAGCCCATCCGTTCCGGGCCGTTCCTTGCCACCCTCCCCTGCCGGAATGCTGTTTTGGCGTTCCAGGCCTCATGGGACGCGTTCCCCGATAACACTGGTGACATCATATACAACTTAAAACCTGCAATCCACTTGTCTAGATTCTCTTCTCCTGTAAAAATCGGCCCATAACTTTGTGACGCCATGTCCACCAATGCAAAAACCTGCGCCTTCTGGTCTACCTTGGAGCAATCAGTATGCTCCTCTGTGGGGGCACCAGAACATGGGAAGGGGGAATGGGGAACACACCTAGTACACACACAAATGCCTCTCTTTAGCCCAGGGCATTCACAACACCCCTGTCCTCCTCAGAAACACCTTCAAAAGATACAACACACACTAGTAGACCACCACTTGCACACCTCTCAACACACGCTTGGCAAGACCACCATTCAACACAAACAGGCTCATTTCATCACTTTCGACACACATTGCACCTCAATTTCACTCTCTTTGCACCACACAATGGTCCGCGGGCACACACCTCCGTCAGCACCGACACACACAAAGAGCAAGAGAAAAGGGGGGGGGAATGGCTCAATATTGCTTAGGAGAGTGCTTCTACAACCATCATCACGCCGAAATGGCAAGCTTCAACAAAAAACAGCCCTTCGGGCTCCTCCCTTGGCTCTCACAGATCACCGACAGTGCCAAGTCCTAAAAATGACTAAAAAATTGGTTTTATAGGGGCCAGTGCCCATTTTTAGCAACTTCTGATTTTAATTGGCCCTTTCGGACTCTGGACTTGGCAATTATCGAACGACGAACTTGGCATCTTTGGTCGACTTTCAGATCTCTCTCTCATTAGCCACACCCTTGCGATCTCGGGAAGTGGGGCGCTAGTGCTCCCATGCTGCCTTCAATAAAATGCGGCCAAATGAGCTGTGGGAACAAGCCCTTTATGAGAGCTACCACGTCATCACCTACCGGCACTATCGAACAGCGCCGTTGGCGCTCATCACCACCAAAGTATTGCCATTCTCTGCTCAGACATCTGGTGGTTGAGCCGCAAAGCCGTGCCAGATCTCCACCGTATCGGCTCCGAACTCCCCCATCCTCGTCGCCTTTCGACTTCGCCGTGGCAATAAACCGAGGGCCCAAAAACGAGAAAAACTATCTGGTTCCGCCCCGCGGGCAACTGTAGCTAACTTCAACTTGGCGTATCTTGGCCACCGTGACTTGGATCGACGAGCTGTCAACTCCTGCTGACTTCACATGATGCATACCATCCTCTAGAATCCTAGCGAGGCCGAGAAAACATCAGATGACACGCCTACCAATGCGGTCAACTTGGCACATAACTGGTCCTCGACAAATCTCAACTTACCATAACTTGCCTATGCGAGCTCCGATTGATGATCCGGAGAGATCAGAATGCTTTACAACTCGAGTACTTCAATCCTATCCACTCACACCAGCTTTGACCATCCATCTGAACTTGCCTTGTCCGTAGGAATCTGCTATGCATTTGGTCTTTGAATTTGGATATCTCCCACACCGTGGCTTCGTTTTGGAAGCCGTCTGGACCGACATGTAGATCACCTCAAACACCACCTTCCAAGGCATCACTCCAGCACTCCGGGCAATTGGAGCCATCACTCTAATTGGCCCACCGTGGAGCCCTTTTGGCCTAAAAAACCGCATCAGGCATACATTTCAGCTACCACTTGCCTGCCTAGGGCCTTTATACGTGCTCTAGCATCCTGCCATGTACGTGTAGACACCCATAGCACTGTGCTATACTGCTCACACCATCGACCAACTTTGGTTGCACCAACGTAGATTGAGGCAAAAATGTTGATGAAGTGCCACATTCCACCCCAAAATGTTGATGAAGGGGTGGAAAAGTATTTCTACTGGCCTTAGCTCAAGAAGGACATAGACGAGTGTGCACATAGTATGCTGCAACCATGGTCTACCAATCAGCAAAGGAAATCCTCCCTCCACCTGAGGAAGACTGACCACCACAAAATCTAAGCTAACTGTGAAGTCTTGTACCATCAGAGGCACCTTCTCTACTATGCCCACAGGGTAGACTGTCCTCTGGTCTGCCAATGTAACAGTGAATGGAACAGGGCGGGTAGGCTGCAGACCTAAGGCCAACATAGTAAATTCTAGCATCAGGTTGATCCCAGATCCACCATCCACTATGACGCCTGAGAATTGATGCCCAAGAATAGACATAGTGAGACGAGGACTTTTGTAGTCGATGAGGGGCGTAGCTGGATATGATATCATGTAGGACTCCAAGGGCTGCAAAGGTAGGTACCCGCCCCTAGGCCGTGCACCAGGGTACAGAGACTGGATGATGGAAAGGGTGTCACTTCTAAAATTTACATAAAGTCGAAGCATGTCGTACAATGACACTTGCTGAAAAGTGTTTTTCAAGATAGACTCTGCTGTGGGCTTGTTTCCTTTGATTAGATCTTGATCTGGTATCTTAAGCTTCTGCAAGTCCTCTACTGCTTCCATGAAAGCACCATCAATATCTGATAGAAGCGAGGTAGGTTGGCTCTTGACACTACCTGCTGGTTTGTCAGCTACTAATGGAGTTTGACTCATTTGTGTGACAGGAGATGGAAAGATTGGACCGCCAGGGAGGCTGAGGCCAAGAGCAGCTCTCTGTGCTCGTGTGAGCACACCAGCCGGCTCTTCCACTTGCTTCAACCCATCTCGAGAGGCAACTACAAGAGTGGAAGGCGGGGCCTGTGGAATGGAGTTTACTGTGATGAGGTTAAGCTTTGGAAATGTAAACTCCTGTTGGCTTGTGCTTGCAGATGTGGACGCTCGTTGTTTTGGGCAATCCTTACTATAGTGATCCTTAGCTTCAGGGCAATGTCGGCAAGGAGGAGACATTTGCTCTGATAGTGTCCATACTCCCCGCACATGTAGCACAAAATTGGCCTATTTGAGGGGCGAGGTTGTCTCGGCCCTTGCTGCATGGGCCCGGATGCTGATGTGTAGAAGCTTTGGGGAACTGAAGGAGTATTAGCATGATAAAAGTTGGGGGATGTAAAGTTGTTGTGCATACCTTGCATAGGAGGTGTTGTCAACAGAGGTGGCATTTGGTTCTGATGGCTATATGGTGACACCATGTTTGATGCAGGTGCTAGCCCTTGTTGGAGAGACGGACCTAGACTTTGTTGTATCTGCCGTAATCCCTTGATATAGTAGCAATCCTTGTCTTCATGCCCAGACTTCTCGTAGAAGTGGCAATAAGCCCGAAGGGGACAGTCTTGTGGAGGATGTCCTGGAGAGCGACACGAGCTGCACCATACCATAGCCTTAGTCTCCTGGTGAGACCGAAGCTCTTCTAGCTCTCTCTTGATTTGATCCAAAGCCTCTAGATGTGGGGGTTTCTCCTGGCGAAGAGAGATATTTTTCTCCTCTTGAAGAGCGCATTGTAGTTTCAGGGCTTCAAGTTCTCTACGCAAAGAAGTCAATGGATCAGCAGGACTTTCCGAAAACACAGAGGGGGTCTCTATGTGAGAGGAGTTGTTGAACAGCTTCCTAGCCCCCTCTATCCTAGTAGCAGTTGCGATGGACTCCTCCAAGGTGGCGTCGGGTCAGAGACTCTCTCGGAGTTTTTGCTGAGATGTTTTGGGAAGCGCCTTCTCTACCCACTTCTTAACCATGAATTCACCAGGTTGCTGGGGAAGCTTGGCAACCAGAGACTTGGTCTTGGTCATAAGCTCTGCAAAAGTCTCCTCTGGCTGGAGCACCATGTTGGCCAACTCATCCAACACCTTCTCCTGGTAGTCACTTGGCCTGAAAGCTGCACAGAACTGTTGTCTTAAGGCTGCCCAAGTTGCAAAATGGTTCTCTGCAAACTGGCTGTACCATTTGTCTGCTAAGCCATCCAAGGTGGATGGAAAGAGTACCAAATAAGCATCTTCCCTATTAAGACCACGACCCCTACAGAGAGATACAAACCTCCTTGCATGGTCATCAACATCTTCTGAAGAGAGTCCTTTGAATGTAGGGAACTTGATGTTTACCTTGGCCAAAACACCAGCCAACGGCTCCATGGCCCCTTGCTAAGCCTGTTGCTCAGTAGCCTGTTGTAGCAAAATAGGAGAGAGCTTTACTGGAGAAGGTGATCTGGAAGATGTGGAACCGGATGAAGGAATTGGTGATGTATGTGAAGGTATGGGTGATGAGGTTGATGGACTTCTACTAGGTACCAAAGGTCGTCTTCTGTTATAGTACTTCAGAGGGCTCAGTGGTGCGCTTTGACGCTCGACTGACCGCCTTGTATGTGTCATGCAGTGACCACCAATCCAACAACCTTTGGACAAAAAAAACTTGAACTGGCTGAAGACTGGTCTAGACTCTACTACACCAGGCTAGTGACTAGACCAGGGTGGACCAGGGATAAGGAGGACTAGACCAGGGTCGAGGAGGACTAGACCAGGACGAGGACTGGTTGGACCAGGGTGAGAGATGACTAGGGCGAGGGAGGACTAGACCAGTTAGACCAGGCGAGAGGAGAACAGTGCAAGGCAAGGGAGGCGAAGCTAGGCAAGGTAGGCGAAGCTAGATAGACCCAACTAGCTTCAAGATTTGTACCTCACAGAGTGAGATTTCACTTGATGTCCCACCGTGATTGCCAAAATGAGAGCACCTGTAGCGCAGATAGTGTGTCGTGCTCTCTACAGTGGGTGCTCCTCAGTGCAATGTGCGTGACAATCTCACTCAAAACAGACTGAAAACAGGACACAATAGACAACAACTGAGCTCACAAAGACACAACAGCAACATTAGACCACAACAAATGACTCAACTATCTCAAAGAACTGATACAGACTCTGGCGTGGCAGCACACTCAGCTCTAGCCCAAGACTCTCAGGTACAATGGGGTGTCGAGGCTCAGATGTGCAGGGATGGTGAATACGTGCTCTGTGTATAGACTCACTCTAAACGACTACGTAAAGATACCGATGACCAAACCGCTACTACTCATATATACAACCATAAAGAGCCACCAACGGCTCATAAATGATAGCACCTAAGTCTATCTCCACTAAGTGGTGGTGGTGACCTGGCCACGATGTCCACTAGACCACCGTATCCCTGCCCAGCGAGTCCGTCCAGTGTGAACCGACCAACCAAAGACCAACTGTAAAGTCCAACCAACCAAAGACCAACTGTAAAGTCCAAACTGTACTAACTGTCCTGTGAAAGTGACACTGTAGCCTGCTACATTGACTTAGATCTATGCAATTGTACATGTAGTGTTCTAAGTCCTGGATGCTCAGGTAAACATGAAACTGCACGCTCATATACTTGATCAATTCCATGAAAAACACATGAGATTCGTGACATGATTACTCTGTGGATTGGAGGTCATATTTACAACTACCATCCTCCTCGGAAAAGTCATTGCCAAACGTGTGCACCACTTGCTGCTGCACAGAAAGTCTGTTGGTAGCACAATACCATGGGTCCTATAACATAATATATTTCACTTGTTTCCTACCATAGCTTTCTCCCCAATCGTCTCTTAGACAGCATGTGGTACGCAAAACTTTCATCCCCAATCAACTTTTACTCGTTCCTATAAATATCTTCTGCAACACTTATTATCTAACAAAGCCAAGTCTTCAACGTTTCGGCCTGGTACGGTTTGCTCACCTCGTGTGCCAATTCATTTTGTTATGTAGCTCTTACTTATAATTAACATTTCTCGAATGCAATTAGAGCATGTATTGGCTACATATGTGAAGCTTCGATGCAAGGCTATAATGAAGTCCTCTAGCCCCACTACAAGCACCTAAGGCCCCCACGCCACCTCATGCCTGCCCATCCCACCATCAGCTTCCACTATCAGCGCATGATAGAACACGTATTGGCGGTCTCCTCTTGCCCCACACAGCCAGGCCAGCTGCGTACCAGGGGCACATACAGCAAAGTAGTGCAAGGAAGTCGCTAAGCTCGTTCCAGTTTCATATGTATCTAGTTGTGGTTGAAACATGAAGGAGTACGAGCGGAAGTGCGACGTGAGAGAGAGTGCGAGAAGAAGAGCACGACGATATGGTGAACTCGCTCTACTGAAATGTGTAGAGCATAGTGAGTTCTTATTAGGTTTTTACAAAAGAATATGTGTACATACCTAGCGGCCCGCCCACTTACCTGGGCGACCACATTGGGCTTTATACCCCAACAACCTTCCACTTAAAGTCCAATGTGGTACTTTAAGTGTGAGAGAAGCTACTATACAAGCTAATATACAAGAGATGTAGAGAAGTGATGTACTACCCTACACCTAACTGCTTGCGAAAATGTGCAAAGCTCTCTGAGGGAAGTCCTTTTGTAAGTAGATCAGCAGGATTTTCTGTGGTGTGAACTTTGACAAGCTGAAGTTGCTTATCCTCGAGCATTTCCCTGATGAAATGATACTTCACATTATCCTCGAGCATTTCCCTGATGAAATGATACTTCACATCCACATGCTTTGTCTTTGAGTGATAAACTGGATTGCGAGCCAATTGTATAGCACTTTGACTATCACAATATAACACAGGCATTTCTTCTCTGATTCCCAAATCTGTTACTAGTCGATTAAGCCAAATTGATTCTTTGCATGCCTCTGATGCTGCAACATATTCAGCCTCTGTAGTAGACTGAGTAACACAATCTTGTAATCTAGAACGCCATGATACTGCTCCACCAGCCAATGTAAAGACATACCCTGACGTAGACCTTCGGTTGTCTAAGTCACCTGCATAATCTGAGTCTGTAAAACCCTTTACACTTAGCTCCTGACTCCCATAGCATATACGCATACTCTTTGTAGCTTTCAGGTATCTCAATATTCCTTTCACTGCCTCCCAATGTTTCTTGCCTGGGTTTGATATGTATCGACTTACTACTCCCACTGCAAATGCAATGTCTGGGCGAGTAGCAATCATTGCATACATCAAACTACCCACTGCAGACGCATATGGAATCTTATCCATTTCAGCCTGTTCTTCCTCAGACATAGGACAATCTTGTTTGCTAAGTTTCACATATGGTGGCAATGGAACACTCAATGCCTTTCCCTTCTCCATATTGAAACGTTGCAAAACCTTGTCAATATACTCTGTTTGAGATAACCAGATCAACTTCTTTGATCTGTCTCTCTCAATGCGCATACCAAGTATATGACTTGCCTCACCCATGTCTTTCATGTCAAACGATTTTGCCATCTTTGACTTCAAAGCTGAAATTTCTTCCAAGTGCTTGCCAGCAATCAACATGTCATCCACATACAAAATAAGGATCAGCCAACTGCCATCCTTAGCCTTCTTTGTATATAGACAGTGATCGAACTCACTACGTTTGTAGCCTTGAGAAAGCATAAACTTGTGGAATTTATGGTACCATGCCCTCGGTGATTGTTTTAAGCCATAAAGACTCTTTAACAACTGGCATACCCAATCTTCCTTGCCTTTCTCAACAAACCCTTCTGGCTGCTGCATGTAAATTTCCACATCTAAATCACCATGCAAGAACGCTGTCTTGACATCTATTTGGTGCAACACCAAATCTAATATGGCAACCAATGCAAGAAAGCATCTCAATGTAGTCATCTTGACCACCGGAGAGAAGACTTCATCAAAGTCAATGCCTTGTTCTTGCTTAAAGCCCTTGGCAACAAGCCTTGCTTTGTACTTTGGCTGACTATCATGAGCGGTGATCTTATACCTGTAAACCCATTTACAGGGTAGAGCCTTTTTGCCCCGTGGTAATTTGACTAGCTTCCATGTCTGGTTTTCATGCAGAGCTGTCATCTCTGACTGCATGGCCAATTGCCAATTCCCGGAGTCCTTCATTTGCACTGCTTCCTTGTAACATGAAGGCTCATTGCAATCAGTCAACATGACATAATTCATAGATGGAACAAACCTATCAGGAGGTCGCGTGACACGTCCAGATCTACGCACAATAGGTGGCTCAGGCTCAGCCACAACTTGTGGTTCCACTCTATCCTGTCCTTGCTCCTCTTGAGCTCTGACATTTTGTCTTGCACGTGCAGGTCCATCTTCTTGGAAGACAACTCTTCTAATCTCCTCAACCCTCTCTGGTCTAGAATGATATTTGGATTCATTAAAGTGAACATCATTGCTGCGGACAACCTTTCTGGATTCGGGATCCCAAAGTCTGTACCCCATCTCACCATAATTACCATAGCCTAGAAAGATGCACTTTCTACTCTTTGGCTCAAGTTTGTTCCTAAATTCCTTTGGAACGTGAGTATATGCCTCACAGCCAAAGACTCTGAGATGCTTGTATGAGGGCATTTTGCCTGACCATACCATCTCTGGCACTGAATCCTTCTGCAAAACCTTGCTAGGAGATCTATTTACAAGATGAAAAGCTGTTGATACAGCTTCAGTCCAAAACCCATTTGGCAGCTGTGCATTAGACAACATACTTCTGACCTTCTCTTGTATGGTCCTATTCATCCTCTCAGCAACACCATTTTGAGGAGGATTGTAAGGAGCAGTAAGTTCACATTTTATACCTTTTGACTCACAAAAGTCCTGAAAGGCCTTTGAAACATACTCTCCACCATTGTCAGTGCGTAAGCATTTAAGCTTCTTGCCACTCTGATTCTCCACAAGTGTCACAAACGTTTTGAAAACACTAAACGCTTCATCCTTGTGCTTGAGAAAGTAAACCCATACTTTCCTCGAGTAATCATCTATAAATGCCATGAAGTAAGAAGCTCCCCCTAGAGATAGGTTAGGCATAGGTCCACACAAATCACTATGAACAAGTGCCAACTGTGTATCTCTTCTACTGCTTCTATGCTTATGTGGCTGCTGTGTTTGCTTACCATACAGACAATGTTCACAGAATTCAAAATCATTAAATGAAAAGCCAGGCAAATAACCAGAACGAGACAAGATTTCCATTCCCTTCTTGGACATATGTCCTAACCGGCTATGCCACAAAGAAACGTTCGGCTGCTCGGTTGCATTGATTACATTTTTAGAGACATTTGATACATAAATCATGTAAAGTCCTCCAGACTTTACTCCATGTGCTACTGTCATAGAACCCTTGGATATCTTCCACATGTTCTGTCCAAAAGTGGTGACGTAGTCAGCATCATCAAGTAAACCTGTGCTGATCAAGCTCTTTGTAATTGCAGGAACATGTCTCACATTCTTCAGCGTGAAAGAAGAGCCATTCTGAAACTTCAATTGAACATCTCCAACACCTAAGATCTCACATGTCTGCCCATTGCCTAGCCGAACATGATCTTTAGTGGTCACATAAGAAGTAAACCACTCCTTGTTTGGAGACACATGAAGTGATGCCCCTGAGTCTATTATCCAGTCACTCAGTGCATTTCCATCAGATGCTGTAAGAAGAGCTGAGTCCATTGTATTCTTCAAGAAGTAGATGTCTCCTGACACTAGACTGTCATCCTCTGCAACAGTGTTTGTCACATTTATTTCTTGAATCTTCACTGAGGACTAGTTCTTCTCACCATGGTCTTCAGCTTTCTCTTTGCCTTTTTCTGCTTTCCATTCTCTGCAGTCTCTTTTCATGTGACCCTTCTTGCCACAATGGTAGCATTCTATGTCACTCTTGCCTTTAGCACTGCGGGACTTGCTACGAGACTGATTCCTCTTTCCACCTTTGTACTTTTCTTTGGTCCTTCCCCTGACAACTAAGGCTGTTCCTTTGCCTTTGTCCATTGTCTTTCTATTGGTTTCTTCAGTAAGCAGACTTCCTTCTACAACTGCTATGTTCAAACCATCTGGAGGTGCAGAATTACTCAAAGCTGTGCGAAAAGTGTCCCAACTTTCCGGCAATGTGATCAACAGGAACATAGCTCTAACAGGTTCATCAAACTTGACACCTTGAGCTGACAACTGACTATAGATTGTGTTGAATTCATTCAGATGATTGGACATAGGTGTCCCTTCTTTCATCTTCAAGTCAACAAGCTTCTTAAGCCAATATACCTGTGAAGCTGCACTCTGCTTCTCATAAAGATCACTCAGCTTTAACCATGCTTGATAAGCCGACATCTCGTCTGCTACATTGAAGTAAACGCTTTCTGCCAAAGTCAGCATAATGGTAGAAAGTGCCAATTCATCCATTTCGCTCCATTCATCTTCGTCCATATCTTCTGGTTTTATCCCCTTGAGCTTTATAGGTTTTATCTGCTTCTTTTGTACCAACACGTGCCAAATCTGCTTCTTCCACAATGGGAAATTGGTTCCATCCAGCTTCTTGATATTGTAAAGAGCAGTGTCCTGTGATCCAGCCATAGCTACGCTTCACAGTAGTTTACTTTTCTGGGAAAAATTCGGCAGAGTTTCCCCTGTAAACTGACCTCTGAACCAATATCAACTTGTCAAATGAACCAAGAAAGCTTCAGATTCTGCAGAAATTTTGGCAGAGTCTCCTTTGTAAAATGGCTCTGGTGTACTAAAAATAGACCAAAAAACAGCTCAAAAAACACTGTCTCTCTGACACTGTAAGCTGCGGGTAAACCTGTCCTGCACCTGTACTGTTTCTCACTGTCCTGTCACTGTCCTATAAGCATAGACTGCGACAATGCCTCAACGGCAGTAAAGCAAAGATGCAATCCCAACTGTCTAACTCACAGTCAATACATCCTAGCTGCCTATCTAAGGGTGCTCGAGGGATCGCTCCAAGACCTGTATCACCGAAAGGATCTCAACATTCGAGAATCCCCCAGCTCAATAAAACCTCACTCGACCCTCAACAAAGGCTGCAGTAAATCTGACAGTACATAGACTTCCCACAAAGTCATACATCCACAAATTTCCCACTGTATGCTGTAACCGCTGCGGCGGTTGTTTGCTGCGTGACTCACAGCCAGCAAACCCTCAACAGACATACATCATCTCTGACAATACATCCCATGTGGAAGTACCTGCAATGTCAGGATGAAATCTGGAATATCAAGCAGTAAACACAAGCTACCTGATGAACTAGTGGATGTCGCCTACAGTCTGTGTGTAGATGCGCCCGTGTCGTATGTGACACGCCTCCAAGAACTGTGAGCCGTCCTTCGATGTGTAGACAGCCACAAATCAACACTCTGGGAGTGTCGATATCCTCAGCACCTGCAGTCGTAGGCCGAAAACCCTAAATTTGCAGAGTCGGATCTGCACCCGTCGAGACCACGTAGTCGAAAATGGCCTGCGCAGACCTTTGTCGAAGCTGAACGGTGGCCGAGATGACCTCAGAATCATTCTGACAACACCGTGACCTTCGGGCTCACCCACAGGATTTGGGGCCGTGTCTTCGCCTGTCGAATTTCACTCCAATCTGAGCTGGTGACTCTAGCCTCCTGCAGTGCTGCCCCGAGCCTCGATCTGAGCTCTGATACCAGTTGAAGGAGTACGAGCGGAAGTGCGACGTGAGAGAGAGTGCGAGAAGAAGAGCACGACGATATGGTGAACTCGCTCTACTGAAATGTGTAGAGCATAGTGAGTTCTTATTAGGTTTTTACAAAAGAATATGTGTACATACCTGGCGGCCCGCCCACTTACCTGGGCGACCACATTGGGCTTTATACCCCAACAAAACACTAGCAATTTATGCATGAAGGGAATGCATGCAATTGGGGAATTCGTCGCTACAAGAGTTTTTGTTGAGAGACTAGTCACCTATGATAGTTTTTGCTAGTTTTTACAGTCAGAAAATAGCTATACCACCACTCTCCAGGACGGTGAGTGGTCTTGTGGCGGGAAAACCTGTAGCAGGGCTACAATGTCACTTGCACTGGACAGGCAGTTATAGTTAATCTCGGGTTCACACCGGTGGACTCTTGCCTGGGCTGTGACACGTGGCAGACATAGGTAGTGGTGGTCTAGAGGACACTGTGGCCAGGTCACGACTCACCACCACCACAGTTCGGAAATAGACGTAGCTGGACTGTCAAAGATATTTGTGTTAGCCATTGGCTTCCCCTTTTTGGTTGTACATATGCTCAGTTTGTTTTAGTAGTGGTATGCTTCCTAGACGTTCTATGAGTCTAGAGTCTTGAGTATTCAGTCTAGCACCACGCATCTGCACTCTCCCTGCATAGTTGGAGCCTCGACACCCCCACTGTACCTGTGAGTCCTCCGCTTGGAGCTGAGTGTGCTGCCAGCCAGAGCATGTACTGGTTCCATGAGTTAGTGGAGTTCCACTGAGTTTGGAGTTTATTGTGAGTCTTTGAGTTTTCTTGGTTTCTTGGTTCCATTGCTCTATTGTATTGAGTTTCCATTTTGTTGGAGTGAGGTTTCTTGCACGTTGCCCTGAGGAGCACCCACAGTAAAGAGCACGACATACCTGTTTCCACCTCACACTTAGATCTTTTCTGGGATATATTAGCTTTTTATCAGAGATTCATTCATATGTTTGCAGCCAAAGGCTCTTTCATTAGATAAATTCATTGAAGCTCTCATGGAGAGATGGCGCCCCAAAAATTGAGAATTCTGATTACAAAGAACTCGTTTGTGGCGTTTAAATAGGTGTGGATGGATATCTGAGATAGAATGCAGCCGATGACCCTTTCCATGCACATACCTACCTCTTGTGGGCATCACGTAGCCTCATGTGTCCACTTGCCATGCATGAATTGCCTGTGTGTCCACCTGTCATGCATGAAGGGCTCGTGTGTCAACCTGGCACACACCATAAAATATACTTTACAACAGATTAGCTAACTTCCACATCGTGCACAGATGCTGACAGTTATCTTGTCTAGAGTTCTCTTGTGAACCTCACTAGGCAAGATAATACAATACACATTTGGTGTTCAAACCATATGCAATCATACCTACAACCACATAACTACCCATCACATATTGGTCCAACCTTCCATATTAGACTCATCCAGATGCTCTGGATAGAATGGTTATCCCTTTAATTAGTCATAAAATCCAAGTTTGACTCATCAAACCCAACAGGATGTATCAGATGCACTAGTTTCACTAACTAGTCATCAGTGATCACATCAGACTCAACGGGATGTTTTGGATGCATTAAATAGTCAGAGATACAGTGATGCAAACAATTCTCTCTCAAGCTCAATCAACAAACAACTCTGTCATGACTAATATGTGAATCACTTGTCACATGCATACATAGAGCAACATCAACAAGGATATGCTCAACATTTCACATTGAGCTTCAAGATCCTTTGTCTCTTGCTTTCACCAACAAAAACTCATTTGTTTGAAGAACCTGACCTAAAAGAATTCTTGTATCTCTACATTTCTTGGTCCAAAACAACCCTTGATTTGATCTGCAATGACCCGCCTCAACCTTCTTGGTGCACCACTGCATCTACCCTTGGCTTGCACCTATGATGCACTTACATCCATGAGTGTACAGCCTCCAACTAATGGAAACCACTTGCATACAACCCACGCAATTCCTGCTTCACTTAGCTTCTTGCATACAAGACCAAATTAATTCTCTGCATCCTTTCTCTTTGATCTATAGAAATCATCTTTGTCTTTGTCATAAGTTGACTTCCATAGGCTATAGCATGCCTATGATCCATGTGCTTTGTGGATCCTAAGAAGAAGGTTGTTGAAGTATACAAGTCCATACCATCTCTTTACATAAATAATCTCTTAGGAATATGGCATGAGGGATCTATGTCATAGAGGACTTGTGATGATGGCATGGCATGTCATTACATGATTTTGGATGTGTATTTGATCACTCTTACAAGTTTGTATACTCAACAGTAATTTGGACTTGCTGGTGAAAATGGTCCTAAAGTCAAGGAGGAATTTCAAGCTATTTGTGCAGCCACCAGATTTGCAAAGCTAATTTCTCTCCATCTAGGCATCATCTTTGTAAGGTGTAAAAAGATGAAATGCTCCACTTGTTGTGAAGAAAAACATCACCAAAGGGTTTGTGCAAACCTTTCTTCTAGCTCAAGTTACAGAGGGGGCAATATGGTTGCTGACATCACTGCAGAAATGATGTCAGAGTTGATGAAATCAATGGAAAGGAAGCCTAACTACCTTTGCCCATCGAGTAGAGCATATAGCAAAAAAACCTTAAGAAGAGCCACGGACCTAGTCTCAAGTTTAAGTGTGAAGGAAAGTTGTTCGTCATGTCAAGGAGAATCTCCCTTTACAATTCATCTACAAGATTCTTTTGCATTCATGAACTAAAGCTTTTTAAAGATGGTTGTTGAGCAAGGTGCAAAGAGTTGATGATATTGATGGAAAGGAAGCCTGACTACCTTTGCCCTTCGAGTAGAGCATGTAGTGAAAAAACCTTAACAAGAGGCGCCGACCTAATCTCAAGTTGAAGTGCGAAGGAAAGTTGTTCGTCGTGTCAAGGAGAATTTCCCTTTACAAGATTCATTTTAGTATTTCTTTTTTAGTGCTCAGATACGGTCACTTTGGCCTTTTGAAGACGTTAATATAACATTTCATTTCATTTCATTTCTCTCTAGCTCTTGATACCCACCTTTATAGTTCTAGTAGTGTTTCTGTTTAGTTAGTTTCTTTCTTTTTATCGAATTCATCTCTCTCTCTCTCTCTCTCTCTCTCTCTCTCTCTCTCTCAAGCTCTTGATACCCACCTTTATAGTTCTAGTAGTGTTTCTGTTTAGTTAGTTTCTTTTTTTCTTTTTATCGAATTCATGAAACCATGATGTAGCTCTCTTGTCTCGTAGGTCAATATGGCCTTTAGAAGACGTTAATATAACATAACAACCTGATGGTCTGTGAAGACAGTAAATCCGCTCCGAGTAGGTAATGTCGCCACTGAATAAGAGCATGGATAACCGCCAAAAGCTCTTTCTCATAAAACTATGTTGTCAATTCCGGCCTTGAGAACAATCGGCTCTTGTAGGCAATGACATGGCCTTCTTGCATTAAGACCGCACCCAAACTACGACCACAAGCATCACAATATACTTCAAATGACTTTTGCAAATCCGGCAAAGTCAAAACTGGTCCTGTAGTCAATTTCTCTTTCAATGTCCGAAAGGCAGTCACCTCTGTGAGTCCCCACGCGAAGGGGACTCCTTTCTGTGTCAAGATATGCAAAGGGGAAGCAATCTCTGCAAACTTTCTAATAAACCGCCGATAGTACGAACATAAGCCCAAGAAGCTTCTAACTTCATGGACATTCTTCAAATCAGGCCAATCACGGATAGTCTCTATCTTGGCCGGGTCCATCTGCACTCCTGCTTGTTGAGACAAAGTGTCCCAAAAAGTGTATCTCGAGTAGAAAAAATTCACTTTTCTTTGCATTAATCACCAACTTGTGATCTCGTAATGCGTGAAAGACCTGCCTCATCCTTGGAGAAAACAATGATGTCGTCAAATAGAAAGTGCCAACAAATAGTCTGTACTCTCGAAAAATCCTGTTCATCATTCGGTTAAATGTCGCTGGAGCATTGGTTAGGCCAAAAGGCATCACCAAAAACTCAAATAAACCAAAAGTCATTCGAAAAGTTGTCGTATAGACATCTCCCAGCGTGATTCGGATCTGATGATATCTTCTCTTCAAATCGATCCTGTTGAAACAAGAGTATCCCTGTAGTCGGTCTAGAATATCATCAATCCTGGGAATCGGAAATCTGTTCTTGATGGTGATTTTGTTGAGAGCTCTATAGTCAATGCACCAAGATCCGTCTTTCTTCAAAACCAACAACACCGGAGAGCAGTAAGATGAAGTACTCGGCTAGATAAGGCTCTTTTCCAAGAGGTATTTCACTTGGTTCATAATTTCTTCATTCTGGGCTCAGCTCACACGGTAATGTGGCCGGTTCGTTGGTGTGCTTCCAGGTATCAAATCAATGGTGTGATCCTCAAGACGAGCTGGTGGCAACTCGCCTGGCAGGCCCTCAGAAAAGCAATTGGCATGAGTGTGGAGAAATCTTGGCGTTCTTTTTCTAGATCAAACATATTTGTCCTATGATCATCATTCAACTCTTTCGAAAAGATCGAGTAAACAAACAGATTGGATTTCATTAATTTTGAAATGGCAGAAGCCGATACAATAGGGACAGACTCGCCCTTAAGTTTTACATCAAGTACAATGGTTCGGCCCTTTTCTGCAGTCAAAGTCGCTTTCTTTGCCCGATAATCGACCACAGCGTTGTTCTTATGGTACCAAGGGACTCCCAAGAGGACATCACAACCTTCCAAGGGCATTATGTAGAAGTCCTCGTGCCCCAAATACCCTTGACAATGCAGCCGAAGTTTGCCAATGACAGGTATAATGGCTACGTCCCTGTTGGGTGCCGCTAGAACTGCCTTTGCTTGTGGCCCCATCTGATCGAATGTAATCTCGAGCCACGCTGCCAATTCAGGTCAAATGGAGTTGGCCTTGGCTCCTCCATCAAAGAAAATCAGGGCTTCTTGATCTTTCACTTTTCCCCAAGCTCGGCAAAGTTCTGTACTCTCAACAATCGTGCTTGGGTCAATACCCATGCAATCGAGAACCAGTCCTGCTTTCATCTTGTCTTTCCGTCTACGTTCCTCAGTTGCTTTTAAACTCTCTTGCCTATCTTCGTCTTGTTCTTTCTGTGCCTTTTTAGGGCACTTCGCGGAGATGTGTCCTTGTTCCCCGCATCCAATACACTTCCCCTCTTTGATATAGTTGGCTCTTTCCCGAGAAGTGAGCCGGGGCCGTGCATCCTTATCTTTATGATCTTGGGGACTCTTCTTCTTTCTACTTTCATTTTTAGAAGTCTGTTTTGTTTTCTGCGTCATGATCTCATCTGTGGGGTAGGTCATGTAACAGACTTGGACACTCCAAGTCAAGAATCAATCACGACAGCACCACATAACCACTTCAAAACAATTCACAGATCACAATAGACTTGCACTGGCCCGGCGAAGTTTTGTGCCTAGAGATATTGGCCCCAAAGACTGGCGTCCCTTTTGGTATTTCTTTATGTATTAATCAATGTCAAAGTACAAGAGAGAGGTTAGGGTTTCACTCTCAGACTCTACGTCTAGATGCTCTATAGAGTGAGCCCTCACCGCTTACTTAAAGTTTACAAGGGATGCCCAAAAGCAAAGCCCCAAAAGCAAAGCCCCAAAAGCTTCCAAAACAAAAGCAAAAATTCTCTCTCTCTCTCTCTCTCTCTCTCTCTCTCTCTCTCTCTCTCTCTCTCTCTCAAGAGAGTAAAAATAAAGCAAATCAGCTCTCTCTCTCTCAAACTCCAATTTGCGTAGCCAAAAGCTGGCAATTTGCGTCGCTTGTGCTTTATTTTCCGTACGGTGACACGTCAGCATGCCACCGCAATTTTCGGTAATTCTGTCTTGTTGCCTAGGGTTAGGGTTAGGGATT
The DNA here is from genome assembly GCF_014529385.1 of Adiantum capillus-veneris. Lineage (NCBI taxonomy): Eukaryota > Viridiplantae > Streptophyta > Polypodiopsida > Polypodiales > Pteridaceae > Adiantum > Adiantum capillus-veneris. The sequence goes on from NC_140933.1 coordinate 154,508,439, forward strand.
TTAGGGTTTGCAGGTTTTAGGGTTAGGGTTAGGGTTAGGGTTTCTGGCAGATTTTAGGGTTTGCAGAATTAGGGATTTCAGCGGTAGTCCCGCATGCTCTCGGACAGATACATCATCACTTTGTGACATACCCCCGTCTTGAAAGCATTGTAATCGCCCTCGATTACGCCTACAAAACAGACAGAGGCCATAAACCGTCTTAGCAGACACTGACTGTTAGTACCTACGTACTAGGAACACACATCTAGCACATGTACTAAATTGATAGTCACATCACACGACATCACAGGACCTCACTCGACATCACAGGACATCTCATGACATTCAACATTCATTCGGATCTTAGACCATGATTTATCGGCAATGTAGCTAGCAATCGCATCTAGGTCCAATTGGGACCTCATCGATGTCCGATTGACTAACCCCTATTGCAACCATGTCTATTCGAGTTCAATCAGACCAAAATGCTGCAGTCATTTCGTCTATCAGTTCCTGCACTTAAAAGAAGTCAATAACAAATCAGTATCATAATCAAGAATTCCATTTCATAAAGTCATATAGCAGACTACTGTCAGCTTTCAGTATCCCTGAAGCTCAAAGAGACATCGGTGACTCTAGTATCTAAATCAAGGCATCTATTGACAAAGGAGCGGAGTGACTTTCCTCTTGTGCATCCCACAGCACCAGATTTCCGGCCAAGCTGAATTCTGGGTTCCATTTGGAGTAGACTATGCTAAACCAAAAGCATCAAGGTAAAGTTTCACAATTTGAGGAGTATCTGCTAGGTCCTCCTCCTCCATCCGCTTCGCATCCAATGCAGGATAGTTGTTGAACTTAACCAAGAACCGCCTTTGGACTTTACCTTTATTCTTCGTATCCTTATGTGCCAAAATCTGTTCAGGAACAAGGATCTCCTCGTTTTCTTCCACTTCGGGTTGCTCATCAGGCTCCCCATCATCAGGCACATCACCCTTAAAAGGTTTCAAGAGACTCACATGAAATGCATTGTGAATCCTCCAAGTATCTGGCAGTTTCAATCGGAAGGAGACATCATTTATCTTTTCAGTGATTTGGAAAGGTCCATAGTATCGCATACTAAGCTTTGGAAAAAGCCTCTCCTTTCCCTTTTTCTTTCTTAGGCGTGCCTTCTCAAAACGTAAGAGCACCCAATCATCCTCCTTCAATTTCAAGTCGCAACGATGGCGATCCGCTGCCTTTTTCTGTCGTTCTTGAGACTTCTGCAAAGTCTCGCGAACCTTGGCAAAAGCCGTACCTAAGTCTCGCGTATATTCATCCGCTTCACAAATCTTATCTTTCGTGCTTAGGAAGGGTGGAACCTTCGCAGCACCTTCAACAATCTCAAATGGCGCCTTCCCCGTCGAAGAGTGTATCGTGTTATTGTAGGTAAATTGCCGTCGAAGAGTGGAACGATGACGAGAACTGCAACCACGTTCCAATGTTCTCCCAAATTGCCTTCCAAAACAAACACGGAAATCTAGGGTCTCTGTCGGAGACAATCGTCTCAGGCATGCCATGTAATCTGAAGATCTGGGCCACAAACAGTCTCGCTAAGTGATCCGGCTTGACTATTTTCTTCACTGGAATGAAATGAGCCTGTTTGCTAAATCTTTCAATAACAGTCCAGATACCATCGTGACCACTCTATGTTCTCGGGAGATCAAAAATGAAATCCATTGCAATACTTTCCAAGGGGCGGGTGGGTATGGGTAAAGGCTGTAACAATACCTGTGCCTTATGCCTATCAAACTTGACCTTCTGGCATACTAAGCAACTGCGCACAAACTCTTCCACATCCTTTTTGAGTCTCGGCCAAAAGAAGTATCTCTCTACCCCTTTCATGGTGGTAGCAATGCTGCGGTGACCCGTAAAAGGTGGACAGTGGCATTCAATCATAACCTTTTCCCTCAATGGTTGTGTAACGTACAACATGGTTTTTCTCATCAAGTAGCCTTCCCAAATGGAGTATCTTGCTACTGTCTCCCGATCCCGTATCCATGTGAAACTATCTGCAAAATCTGTATTTGTGGCATACTAGTCGACCATATCCTCGAAGCTCCTATGATGTATCGCGGAGTAGCCAGAACCAATGGCTTCCGAGACAAAGCATCTGCCACCACATTCTTCTGTCCCTGAACATGCACAAAGATGTTCGCCCACCGCATCTGCTTTTCCGCTGTGACAAGAAGTAGCGCAAAGTCTGATGGTCTGTAAAAACATTAAAATCCGCTCTGAATAGGTAATGCCGCCACCGAGTAAGAGCATGGATAACCGCCAAAAGCTCTTTCTCATAAATCTGTGCTTTCATCTCTGGCCTTGAGGATAGTCGGCTCTCGTAAGCAATGCCGTGGCCTTCTTGCATTAAGACCGCACCCAGACTACGACCACAAGCATCACAATACACTTCAAATGACTTCTGCAAGTCCGGCAAAGTCAAAACTGGTCCTGTAGTCAATTTCTCTTTTAATGTCTGAAAGGCAGTCACCTCTGTGGATCCCCACGAGAAAGGGACTCCTTTCTGTGTCAAGATATGCAAAGGGGAAGCAACCTCTGCAAACTTCAAATGAACTGTCTGTAATACGAACACAGTCCCAAGAAGCTTCTAACTTCATGGACATTCTTCAAATCGGGCCAATCACGTATAGTCTCTATCTTGGCCGGATCCATTTGCACTCCTGCTGCTAAGACAATGTGTCCCAAAAAGTGTATCTCTGGTAGGAAAAATTCACTTTTCTTTGCATTAATCACTAACTTGTGATCTCGTAATGCCTGAAAGACCTGAAGCATATGATCTCAGTATTCTGCCTCATTCTTGGAGAAAACAATGATGTCATCAAAGAAAGTGCCAACAAATAGTCTCTCGAAAAATCGTGTCCATCATCCGGTTAAATGTCGCAGGAGCATTGGTTAAGCCAAAAGGCATCAACAAAAACTCAAATAACCCAAAAGTCGTCCAAAAATCTGTCTTGTAGACGTCTCCCTGCGCGATCCTGATCTGATGATATCCACTCTTCAAGTCAATCCTACTAAAGCACGAAGATCCCTGTAACCTGTCGAGTATATCATCGATCCTAGGAATCGGAAATCTGTTCCTGATGGTGATTTTGTTGAGAGCTCTATAATCGATGCACATTCTCCAAGATCCGTCTTTCTTAAAAACCAACAACACTGGAGAGCAATACGATGAAGTACTAGGCTGGAGAAGACCCTCATCCAAGAGGTCTTTCACTTGGTTCATAATCTCTTCATTCTGTGCTCGGCTCACACGGTAAGGTGGCCGGTTCGGTGGTGTGCTTCCAGGTATCAAATCAATGGTATGATCTTCAGGATGAGCAGGTGGTAACTCGCCTAGTAGGCCTTCTGAGAAGCAACCAGCGTGAGAGTGGAGAAAATCTTGGCGTTCTTTATCAAGTTTAGACATATTTGTCCAATCCTTATCGCTTAATTCTTTCATAAAGATCGAGTAAACAAACAGACTGGATTTCATCAATTTAGAAATAACCGAAGCCGATACAATAGGGACAGACTAGCCCTTCAGTTTAATATCAAGTACAATTGTTCTGCCCTTCTCTGTAGTCAATGTCGCTTTTCCTCGCCCAATAATCGACCACGGCGTTGTTCTTGTGGTACCAGGGAATCCCTAAGAGAACATCACAACCCTCCAAAGGCATTATGAAAAAGTCCTCATGCCCCAAATACCCCTGACAATGCAACCGAAGTTTGCCAATGACAGGTGTAATGACTACGTCCCTGCGGGGTGCCGCTAGAACTGCCTCCGCAAGTGGTCCCATCCGATTGGTAGTGATCTCGAGCCGCGCCGCCAATTCCGGGTGAAATGAAGTTGGCCTTGGCTCCTCCATCAAAGAAGATCAGGGCCTCTTGATCTTTCACTTTGCCCCAAGCTCGGCAAAGTTCTGTACTCTCGTCCATGGTGTTGGGATTGGTACCCACACAATCTGGAACCAGTCATGTTTTCATCTTGCCTTTTCGTCCACGTTCCTCAGCTGCTCTCGAACTCTCAGGCCTATCGTCGTCCATATCATTCTGTTCTTTCTGTGCCTTTTTAGGGCACTTCGTGGAGATATGTCCATGTTCCCCGCATCCAAAGCACTTCCCCTCCTTGATGAAGCGAGCTCGCTCCTGAGGAGTAAGCTTGGGTCGTGCATCTTTCTTCTCTGGGTTGCTCTTTCTCTTTCTACTTTCATTCCCAGAAGTCTATTCGGCTCGTTGTGTCATGGCCTCATCTGTGGGGTAGGTCAGACTGCCAGAGTGAATGGCAAAGCCCCACTTCGCATGACTCATCAACTCCTGAATAGAAGCTGACTTCTCCTCCAAGCAGTGATCTCGGATCTCTGTAGGTAGACCCAAGGTGAACCGCTCAATCTGTTCTCTGAACAAGATCTTCTTGAATGAAGAGGCGGGTAGAAAAGAGCTCCAGAATCTCTCACAGTGAGCATTTATTGTATCTTTCTTGGTCATCCGAAGATGGTTCCAAGCAGCTCGTATATCGCGTTCATACTCTGCGTCAACCAAGAAGAAATAAAAAGCTTCTTAAATTTCAGCCATTTAACTGGCGCAATCTTGTTTAAAAAGCGTGGACCACCAAGTGCGAGCATTCCCCTTAAAGTAAGAGGCAGCTCTCCGAATCTTGGAGTGCTCTGAGTAGCGTCCTCCCGCGAAAGCGATGTCTGCTGTATAAAAGACAAAGCCTTCGAAGCATCTGAGTATCCTCAAAAAGTGTCAAATTTAATCGACTGTCCACCTTCCTTAAACTCTCAGACTTTCTTGCTTTTATCTTCCAGAAAGTCATACTGGCTGGCTTTATAAAAATTCTTCTTGTTCGCATAAAAGTTTCCGTCATCGGAGTCTGAACTGTCCGTAGACGAGTCCTCAGTAGAACTGTCAGTCACTAGGCGAGATTTAGGCTTCTTTGCCTTTTTCTTGCCCTTTCCAAAGCGTTGTTTCTTGCTTCGCTTTTTGCCTTTTCTGTCTTCTTCGCTCGAATCTGAAGAGCTACAAGAACTGTCAGAAGAAGAAGAAGAAGAAGAACTGGGCACTCCTTCAAAGTGAACAGGCTTCTTCTGTTTCTTTGCTTTGTCAAATGTCGACTGATGACCCGAATAACCCGGGAAGCCAGTGCCTTTCTTCGGCGTTTTGCCGTGCTTTTTGGCTTTCTTTTGCGCGTCAAAAAGCTGAGCAATCCGTGCATCAACCACCTCTTCTAATTCCTTCTCTGAATATTTCTTGTGAGCAGAAGGTTTCTTGAGAGCGGGTTTCGAGGGTGGTGTTGTGGTTTTCTGCCACCACTGCTCGTACACTTCCTGAAAAGAAGTCTCGCTCATATATTTTGCAAATTTTGGGTCCTTCGCAAAATTGAGCATCATCTTTGTTGCATCGCCGATCGATTGACGATGCTCCATCTCTCGTCGCTCCGCCTGAGTAGGCCGAGGCGGGCCATACTCTTCGCCAGAATCTTCGTTGTGATCCCTGCCCGCATCTCCAGATGCAGAGGGAGTCGACTCATCCTTGCGTGAAGCCATAGGTTCCGCGGAAAAAAAATTGGGGATTGGATTTCCTGTAGAAGAGAAATTGGCCGTGCTTTGATACCACTGTAACAAACTTGAACACTCCAAGTCAGGAATCAATCACGACAGCACCAAATAACCACTTCAAAACAATTCACAGATCACAATAAACTTGCACTGGCCCGGCGGAGTTCCGTGCCTAGAGATATTGGCCCCAAAGACTGGCGCCCCTTTCGGTATTTCTTTATGTATTAATCAATGTCAAAGTACAAGAGAGCAGTTAGGAGCCCTCACCGCTTATTTAAATTTACAAGGGATGCCCAAACGCAGAGCCCCAAAAGCTTCCAAAACAAAAGCAAAAATTCTCTCTCTCTCTCAAGAGAGTAAAAATAAAGCAAATCAGCTCTCCCTCTCTCAAGCTTCAATTTGCGTAGCCAAAAGCTGGCAATTTGCGTCGCTTGTGCTTTATTTTCCGTATGGTGACACGTCAGCATGCTAGCGCAATTTCCGGTAATTCTGTCCTGCTGCCTAGGGTTAGGGTTAGGGTTTTTGGCAGATTTTAGGGTTTGCAGAGTTAGGGTTTTCAGCAGCAGTCCCGCATGCTCTCGGGCAGACACATCATCACTTTGTGATAAGTCAAACTGCCTAAGTGAATGGCAAAGCCCCGTTTCGCATGACTCATCAGTTCTTGGATAGAATCTGACTTTTGCTCTAAGCAGTGATCTCGGATCTCCGTAGGCAGTCCCACGGTAAAGCGCTCAATCTGTTCTTTAAACGATATCTTCTTAAATGAAGAAGCGGGTAGAAACGAGCTCCAAAATCTCTCGCAATATGCGTCCAAGGTATCTTTCTTGGTCATCCGAAGATGGTTCCAAGCAGTTCGTATGTCGCGTTCGTACTCCCGAGTCAACCAAGAAGAAATGAAAAGCCTTTTAAATTTCAGCCATTTAACTGGCGCTTTCTTGTTCAAGAGAAGGGTGGACCACTATGTTCGAGCATTTCCCTTGAAGTAAGAGGTAGCCCTCTGAATCTTGGAGTGCTCTGAGTAATGCCCTCTAAAGAAAGCTATATCAAATTGCTATATGAAGGCCAAAGCCCTCAAAGCATCTCGAAATCCAGAAAAAGTGTCAAATTTTAATTGACTATCCACCTTCTTTAAATTCTCGAACTTTCTTGCTTTTATCCTCCAGCAAGTCATACTGGTTGGCTTTATAAAAATTCTTCTTCTGTGCATAAAATCGGTGATCATCGGAGTCCAAACTATCCGAAGACGAGTCCTCTGCAGAACTGTCAGAAACAAGGCGAAACCTAGGCTTCTTTGCCTTTTTCTTGCCCTTGCTGAAGCTTTGCTTTTTGCTTCGCTGTTTGTCTTTTCTGTCTTCTTTGCTCGAGTCAGAAGAGCTAGAAGAACTGTCAAAAGAAGAAGAAGAAGAAGAACTGGATACTCCTTCAAATCTGACATGCTTTTCTGCTTTCTTGCCGAGGCAAAAGCAAATTGACAACCCAAATAACCCGGGAAGTCAATTCCTTTCTTCTCCTTTTTGTCGTGCTTTTTGGCTTTGTTGGATGCGTCAAAAAGCTGTGTAATCCGTGTATCAACCACCTCTTCTAAATCTTGCTCTGTAAACATTCTCGGAGTAGGAGGTTTCAGAGCAGGAGCCTTGCCCACACTTATAAAGGTTTACAAGGGATGCCAAAAGCAGAGCCCATAAAAAGCATCCAAAATAAAGCAATTCCTCTCACAAGCTTGCTTGGTAAAAATAAAGCAGCTTGCGTAGAGAAAAATCTGTACAGCTGCCCGTAAAACACGGGGGTGTCTGTACGCTACTGCCACGTGGCTATCCGTACAGGTTTCCGCTTTCTGCGCCAAGTTTTCCGTGCAATTTCCGAGAGACCGTACGGCAGTACCACGTCAGCATTTCAGCCAATTTTCTCGGGGATGTCTGTCAGCCGGGAAGGGGGTGTGTGTGCTCTACTGCCCCAATGTCCAGGGCCATGCCATGCCACATCACCCATTAGTGACATCACGGAACTCTGCCGGGCCGTGTCGAATCAGTTGTGAACTATGAACTGTTTTGAAGTGAATCTTTGTTGTGTTGCTGTAGAATCTTGACTTGGAGTGTCCAAGTTTGTTACAGTGGTATTAGAGCCCATAACCATAGTTACAGGGGACAGAGGGGACGGACCCTAGGGCCGGGGGACGCCCGATTCCGGGACGGGGACGGGTGGGGACGGACGGCAAATGGGTTGCCAAGTGGGAACGCAGGCAAAACGTCCCGGGAACAGCAAGGAACGGCAGCAGGACAAGAGGGGACGGCAGGGGACTTTTTTTAAAATTTGAAAAACTGATCATTTCTAGTGGCTAGTTCCTCTCCAATAGCCATATGTTTGAACTTTGAAGCACCCCAATGGCAATAAAAGCCACCCTTTGGTCCTCATTTCTCGATGTTTTATAAGCACGTTTGCGTCTATATGACTTATGTTCTTTGATCTATTTAGTGTAAATTTGTGGTCAAAGTGATGCTCTATGTGTGTGGCATGTGTGTAGGTCAAAAAATGCCAAAAAAAATCTTTTTTTTTTTTTGCCGTTCCGACCCCTGCCCCTGTTTCCTGACTTTTGTCGTCCCGTCCCCGTCCCCGTCCCCGACCCGCCGCCCCATGTAACTATGCCCATAACCCACAGGTCCCAGGATCGAAACTTGGCTCTGATACCATTGTAACAAACTTGGACACTCCAAGTCAAGATTCTACCGCGACACAGCAGAGATTCACTTCAAACCAGTTCACAATTCACAATTGATTCGACACGGCCCGGCGGAGTTCCGTGCCTAGAGATATTGGCCCCAAAGACTGGCGCCCCTTTTGGTATTTGTTTTTGTATTAAATCTGTGCTCAAAGTACAAGGGAGTGGGAGGGTCTCACTCTCAGATTCTGCGTCCAGATGCTCTGAGAAGTGGGAGCCCAAGCCCCACTTATAAAGGTTTACAAGGGATGCCAAAAGCAGAGCCCCAAAAGCTGCCCATAAAGAGCATCCAAAATAAAGCAATTCCTCTCACAAGCTTGCTTGGTAAAAACAAAGCAGCTTGTGTAGACTTTCAGCCTTTGCGTAGAGAAAAATCCGTATAGCTACCCGTAAAACGCGGGAGTGTCCGTACGCTGCTGCCACGTGGCTGTCCATACAAGTTTTCGCTTTTTGCGCCGCGCTTTCCACCGCAATTTCCGGGGGACCATACAACAGTGCCACATCAACATTTCAACCAATTTTCCGGGGGATGTTTGCCAGCCAGGAAGGGTGTGCGTGTGCTCTGTTGCCCCAATGTCCAGGGCCATGCCATGCCACGTCACCGATTTGTGACAGGAGAAGGTGACCTGGGAGGTGAAGAATTGGTTGAGGGAGTGGAGGTAAATGCGTAGAAGGGTAGGGGTAACGGGGTTGGTGGACTTCTACTCGGCACAAAAGGTTGACGCTTCTTTTGGTAATACTTTAGAGGGCTTAGTAGTGGGCTTTGTCGATCTTTAGACTGCCTTGTATGTGTCATGCAATAGCAACAAACCCACCCAAGCTCTGGGCGCGATGCTCCTTGAACTTGCTGGAAAGTCTAGACCCACTGGACCAGACTCGACTAGACCATGCTAGACTCGCTAGACCACTCATGTTAGATAGGGACAAGAGAGACTAGACCAAGCTGGACGAGTCGAAGATGGACTAGACCAAGCTGGACAAGGACAAACATGGTCTAGACCAAGCTAGACAACACAAGGAGACTAGGCCATCGGAGGGGCTGAACCTGTATGCTCAGTGGAGTGGAGTGAGACTTCAGTTGAAGTCCCACCGGGCGTGCCAAAAATGAGAGTACCTGTAGCAGGGAAAGTGTGCGGTGCTCTCTACAATGGGTGCTCCTCATTGCAATATGTGTGAAACCTCACTCCAACAGAAAGAAAACATCACACAACAATGGATCAACAACTCAAAGCACAACAGCAAACTCAGGACTCAATGGGACTCAACAAACTCATAGAACCATACGAACTCTGGCTGGTAGCACACTCAGCTCCAAGCCCATGACTCATGGGTACAATGGGGGTGTCGAGGCTCCAGTGTGCAGGGAGAGTGCAGATGTGCAGTGTTGGATCCAAGACTCAAGACTCACGACGCTAGACATAGCAAGTTGATGATGTGTATATGGCGACTAGAACCAATCACACATATATACAATCATAAAGGGCCACCAACGGCTAGAAAATATCCCAATCCAGCTAAGTCTATCTCCAAATTGTGGTGGTGGTGATCTAGCCACGGTGTCCACTAGACCACCGCCCATATCACTGCCACGTGTCACTGTCCAGGCGAGAGTTTGTCCAGTGTGAACTCCAGACCAACTGTAATTGTCTGTCCTGTGCAAGTGACAATGTAGCCTTGCTACACTCGTATATACCCTTGAGAACTACTCTCACGATTTGGAGTTAAGAAAGTCTCATAGTACTCAACTTCGAGTACTGTTAGGTAAATTTCTGAAGTCCAAGTATCTTAGTCTAAAAATCCCTTGGTTGGAAGAAAGATTTGTCGATAACTATCTTTAACTTCCCTAACTTAGACAAGATTGGATTAATTTCACACTACACGCACACTCAGAGCTCGTTGTTGCTGCTCCCTTGTGCGCCTCACCTGCTATGCCCGCCATCGCCGGCCCAGCCCTCCCTCCCCCAACCCCAATCACAGCGCTCCCCCTTCGCCTCGTCCCCCCCCCCCCCCCCCCCCCCTCACCTCGCCTTGCCTCGCTGCCTCCTCCCCCACTGTCTCGCTGCCCCGTCCCACACTGTCCCGCTACCCCCTCCCACCCTGTCCGCACTGCCCCCCTCCCACCCTTTCTTGCTGCCCCTACCCATCATCTTGCTCCCTCCCCCCAGCTCCTCCTGCTTGTGCCATCCCCCCTGCCTCGAGTCTCTATCTCTGTCAAAGCTGGTTCACAACAGCACCGATTCTCGTCGCCCATTTCGTCGCCTTCGAATCCCCTTCGTTCGCCTCTGCAGCAACAGACAAATGGAGGATTTTGCTCCGCCACAGAGGGACTCCACTGCAGCCCCCTCGCCCGACCCCGCAGAACCCACCATCCGACTTGCTCTCTCGCTGACAGAGCATGCGAGCTTAGAGGCAGAGGTGGCGCGCCTCTAGGCCACCTCTGTTATTTGCAAGATTCTCGACACCAGACCCAGCAGAGGGGAAGTGCACGATCTCCTTCAAGCTCGCCTTCTCGCAGAGGTGGGAAAGATTCTCGATGTTCAGCTTCTCGGACGTAACTACTACCAGATAGAGTTTGAAACTCCCGAGATGGCGTCCAAGGTCATTGCGATGAGCCTCCTGGCCATCCATGCAGTTCGAGCACACTTTCGACAGTGGCACCACGGTTAGACCCGACTACCGACGTTCTTGACGAGGAGGCAGACCTGCCCATCTCAGTCTGCTTCCCTGGCCTGAGGAGGAAGTACCTTCTGCTCCTTTCCAAGATAGGCTTAGCGATTGGGACTGTCCTCGAGACACCTCGTATGGCAGTCTCCATAGCTGCCAAGGCGGACGGCATCCCCACAGTACGTGTTCTGGTTCAGGACACCCACACTCTCACGAAGGTCATCCTACTACCTCGGGTAAGTGGAGGTTGGTTCCGGCAGAGCGTGGAGTATTCGGGCCTCCCGAATCAATGTTCATTGTCGTCAGATGGGCCATCTTGCGAAGGCCTGTCCACGGAGGAGGCCCCGACCTACACCAAATGCTCAGCCCTAGCCTTCAAGGGCTGGCAGCAGCAGCAGACAGAGTCACAGGATACGCAAGCAGAGCCACCCTCCGAGCCTGGGGCTCAAGCGGAGGAGGGTTGGCAGCAGGTTCATGGTCGACATCGGAGGTGTGTCAGCTCTTTGCAGACGGGCACACGGTCAAGTACTTTTGTCAGGTGGTACAGGTAATCATTTCATGCTTACACATACGGTCAGACAGGGCTGCCCTCTTGCGCCCTTCTTCTTTCTGTTCTATGCTGACGCGATGCGCAGGTTTTTGGTTTCACAGCAGGTTGGTCTACGTGGCTTAGCGCTCCCTATTCGGGGAGATGAGCTACTGGATGCTGAGTTTGCAAACCAGTCAACCTTGTACTTGGAGGGCCACGAGGCCAACCTTCACAGGTGTGAGCAAGCTCTTGAGACCTTTTGTTGTGCATCAGGCGCACTGATCAACTCGAGAAAGACGTGGCTTTCTCGGTTGGTAGTGCTCCTACGTCTGATTGGCTGCCAAGTGAGGGTTTCAGATGGATTCCCCCAAGGATTGCAGTTCGATACTTGGGCTTGTCAGGTTGGCTTGGACTTGTCTCCTGAGCAGCAGATTGCTCCCCTCCTCCTGTCCATCAAGAGGAAGTTGTTACATTGGAGCTCCGCACGACTTTCTCTGGTAGGCAGAAATGTAGTGGCCAACCAGGTGTTGTTGGCTACTATGTGGTAAATCACTTCTTGTTGAATCTTTTCGCGTTCCTGCATCAGTCAAGTAGAGAGGCTGATCAAAAACTTCCTTTGGTCAAGGCACAACACTCAGAGTTGTGGGCATCTGTGGGAGGACTTGTGTCGTAGATCCTGACCTAGCAGCTCTTGAGACTAGCCACTGGGGATTGTGGGCTCGGGAGAGCTGTCCACTAGCACGAGTGTAGTGGGATCCTGGAGAGTGGTTTTGGAGGGACCCTTTCTCCTCAGCCGACCATTCAAGTGTCCCTTTCTTTCAGTACACTATTCGACTGGGACGTCACATACTGGCAGCAAGGAGAGAGGCTCGTCCTGCTGCAGCACCTCATTTGCAGAAGGAGGGTCTCACAGCTGAGTTCTTGTCAGCTTTTTGGGCGAGGTTGTGGAACTCCAGACAACCGCGGCGAGTCACTTTGTTCCAGTGTTGGCTGGTTGCACATCGAGCTACAACAGTTGGGAGCTCGCTTGTACATAGTGGTCTCTCGGTAGTATGTGCAGCTTGTGACCATCCCGTGGAGAGTCAGCGTCATTGTCTTTGGGACTGTCCGTTGGCACAGCAGGTTTGGCTTCGTGTCCTTCGGCTGATGCCAGCTCTTTCCACAGCACGGCAGGCAGCTGCTTGGTCCACTCTCACGGGCCCGGCACTTCAGTTTGAGTTATCCTCCACCAGCAGGATGATAGTGATGCAGGGGGATCGACCTACACTCCAGCCTGCTACAAAGCTTACTCCACAGGAGTGGTGCAGTGAGAGAGAGGAGTGTTGGGAGCTCATCTGCGGCCTGACACTCTGGTTCATCTGGCGGGCCCGCTGCTTCCGCATCTTTGAGGCTCGCCCTGTACCACCAGCAGAGATAGTTCAAGATCTTTGGCTAGAGCTGATCCATACTCTCAGAGGACACTTCGAGAGACTCCAGGGCAGCTCCGACCGCATGTGGGAGCGTAGAGAGGCTTTCCTTCAACTCTGGCGCCCTGGGCCTTTCTTCACCATGGTCCAAGGTGTGGCCTTTCTTCACCATGGTCCAAGGTGTGCTCAGATGGCACTACCGTCTACCTGTGTGGCTCTTCCCTCCTCCCATCTCTTGATTCAGCCTCATTGTACATATGCTGGTTTTTTATTGGGAGAGTCTCCCCCTTATGATTGTTGTAGCCCTCTCTAGTAGAGGTGGTTGTAGCCCTATGGGCAGTTTCATTAACTAATAGGACCTTTTTCTCGGAAAAAAAGATTGGATTAATTTCTATTTTGAGATCTCAAGAAGCTTTGGATGCTCTCTCTCCTTGTGTGAGAAAGGTATTGAACAATCCCATCGTAGCTTTCAAATATGTGAAAACTTTAGAACAAAAAGATTTCAACTATAGTGACATCGGATGTAATCTTAAAAAGCAAGAAAGACTAGCAAACTCAGGTATTGATTGCCCTTGTAGTAAAGCTGCCTTTTCTTCTTATGTAAATAGACTTTGGGTCATGTAGTAACTAGTTACTGCTGATTGTTCTATTCTGCCTTCTGATTCCTTGAAAGACCTATTCTCTAGAGGTACTAAATATAGCTCCCTTCCTCAGATGACTCCTGCCTTCTCAAAGCCAATTTCTGCCTATCTTGAGCCTGCAAGGGATAGAGGGGTTAACACTTTGGTCACTTCTACCATGCTTTATGGGGTGTAGATATGGGGACCAAGCTTGCATCATCATACTAGATCAAGGTGCACATATGATGGATGGAGATTCATGGAGAGACCACTAATATCCATGATCTCAGAGATGATCGGGGCGAAAGCCTCAGTGCCCGATGAGATTATCAAAGCTGAGATGAGTCCACCATCGATTGTCGTGGAGGATCTTGCTAGATCAATGTCTTTCATTCATAGCACATGGGAGCTCGCACACGACAAATATGCACAACTAGCACTTGAGTGATCGCGACAATTGGCCACTGAGGAAGATACCAAAGTAGGTCGTGGCCCATTACAATTGAACTGCTCAAACCCAACCCAAAGTATGAAAGAAACATCAATGGTTATCCACATAAGGTGATGCAGGCTTGTTGGCATGACATCTCCGTGTCAAGCTCAATCCCTTTCACTAGCTAGCCCACCTTCTCCAGACTAACTTGGCAATTAGACTGGGTGAAGACCTCCTCAACAGCTTGCTTCTTCTTGCCAAAGTCCTCATCCTTGGGCTCGTGGCACAAGGAGATCAACCAACATGTTTGCCCAAGCTACTATCGGTAAATGTCTTTGTTTGTTGACAAACACTCCATGGAGAGCAACTAGTTACAATTTGAAAGGGCATCTTGACACCTTTTATTGAGAGAGCAATGATCTGTCCTGCCATTTTACCACCACGAATTGATTGTTACAGACGTGACTGAAGCTATCCTCAATTATGAGCAAGAGAGGGGGATTCCTGCATAGAGCACGGTTTGTTGTTTTAACTGTGATTGATGACCCCTAGGAGAAGATCCCTCTAAAGCTGTGCTCTCGTCTCTCTACACTCCTCGTCAGACCAACTGTTCTGAGGCATGGTCCAAGAATGGCCTCTCTGATTAGGCTGAGTGTGTGGGTAAGCATCTGCTGCTGCATCATGCAATGTCTCAGTCCAGAGACCTCTGACATGGTTTCCACATGGGCATCACTATGCTCTAAGAGCATAGTGAGGAAACCTGCCACACTGCATGGTCACAAGTACTATGCAAGGCTGCTGTGAGGAAATGCTGCACTGTAGAGATGGCATATCCCCCTCTAGGAAAAGTAATCACCTACAATTACACCTACAAAAAGTCAATCCGAGTCTTTAGCAGACACTGCCTTCATGGATACATGCCAATGAACATCAACACTATACAATAGATTCTCTAGCATCAATCACACATACACTTGCACACTTAGATTTCTATTCGATCATCTCATCCTCGTCACGTCTGCAGATATCCCGGCATAGCAATGTTAGTCATCTCAACAAAGATGACGTAGTAGATACCCTAAAAATGAAGATTGTCCACTGATGACATGGCATCTGCGAAAGGAGATGACATGGCGACCTTGTAAGGAAATCCAAAAATCACGGCGCGTTTTTAGGTGATGACATGGTAGTTTTTTTGCGAGCCAAAAAGATGCTTTTGGACGGTGAGCTTTTAATAGTTGCTTTTGGCCCATGTCAGCTTTTTGTGCTTGATGCTTTTCAACCAGTGGCCTTTAAATTTGAGCCTTGGGGGAGGCTAAACTAAGTCTTGCAGTTGTAGATCCGAAAGATTCCTCCCTGCGGTTGTACTGTATGAAGATCATTATAAAAGAAATACCAAAAGGGACGCTAGGGTTTTGGGGCCATTGCATCTAGGAGTGGAGCTCTGTCACTCCGTGTCTACCGTGTGGAGTCTCTCTCGGTTTCAAGTTGTTTTGAAGTGCTACAGTTTATTTCAATTTTGTTCTTTTCAGTTGGTGAGTGGTGCCCTCTACGGTTACAATGTCAACTTGGTCATTCAACAAGCACAATTTACTCGTCAATTTGTAGTCTCTAACTTTGCAGGGTGTGATGTCATTTTGGACATGAAGTAGCTTCGCAAGTTTAAACCCATATCAATTGGGATAAGCTTACGCTTTTCATCAACGAGAATGTTACTCAGTCTATCCTCATTCGAGACGAGAGCGGGATTCCCTCTCTCCCTCTCATTTCTCACATCCAGTCAAAGAGACAGCTACGTCAAGCAGTCCCAAGCGGCGGTCATCAATGTCAACCTCACATCAAAGAGCTTGGATATTCCTAGCAAGTATGGTGAGTTGTTTACCAAAGTTTTGAGCACTTATTTCTCCAAGATGATATCCCTCCTACACTTCTCCCAAGTGACTTGAGGATCATGTCATAGATCTCGTGGAAGGAACACAACCTATAAGTAAGTTTCTATATCATTTGTGTGACAGGCTTGGACACCCAAGCCAGAAATCAATAGCAACACATGAACAAAAACTGCAACAACTTAACTTGAAGAGAGAGAGTGTCAAAAATCAGTGACGTGGCATGGCTTGACTATGGGCAGCAGTACAACACACACCCCAGCTGGCAGGGAAAACAGTCCCAAAAATTGCTGACGTGGCAGGGTTGACTGTATGGACGCCTCCGTGATTTGCAGCGCTGATTGCGGATGGATGATGACGTGGCAGCAGCATGCGGGAAAAGCACAATTGCGTGGGCAGCTTTTGGCTACGCATGCTGGATTTGCTTTTTCTACGCAATAGAGAGAGAGAAAACCTCTTGGCTTTATTTGTATTAAGCAATAGAGAGACAGAAATGAAATGAAATGAAATGTTATATTAACGTCTTCAAAAGGCCAAAGTGACCTATGAGACCAGAAAGTTACAATGTGGTGGATCTGATACAAAGTCAGAGTCAAAGTAACAAGATGACAACAATGACAAAAATGAAATGACAAATGCCACAATAAAATACTATACTACTATACTATGGAATCCTAAACTACTAGGTGTGAACAACAGCTAGCTGGGATATCTAGATCACAAGAGATCCAGCATCGGTCGTTGGCGGATCTCATCAATCTCCTCCATGGTCAGTAGTCTGACCGAGCGTCGTGCATGTCGAGCCAACGTTATCCGAATCCTCTGATGCAGCCTCCGTCGATGCTGTGTAGTCCTCCGCAGTCGTGGGCGTCTGGATCTTCCAAGCTCAGTCGCTCGGTCGATCAGTGTGCCTCTGGTGTGAGACGACAAGCTCTGCTGTGGTAGTAACTCCTCCGGGTGTCCAGTGACAGCTCTAAAGAAATCTGTGATCTGTCTCTGGGACTGGCTAGCCTCTCCTCTCATCAGGCTCTCTCTGTGTCTGCGTAGCTCGAGCAAAAACAAGCCCAAGCATCTCTGATCCTCGTATTGCATGACTCTGGAGAATGGTCCAAAGCCCTCTCTGAACAAGCAATGGAAGCGGCCTCGTATCTCATAGTAGACGGGGCAGTGGCATGTGTAGTGCAACTCTGTCTCAGGCTCAATGTCACACAGGGGGCATGTCCTGGCCTCTGCTGGTACTCTGCTGTATCTCCCAGTCTCGATCCGCAGCTGGTGTGAAGATGTACGTATCTGGCCGATAGCACATCGTATCCCATGAGACAAGTGGGTGTCCATGTATCTCAGCCTCGTCACAAAGCCATCAACCGTAAGCTGGAGGAGATGCTCTCTGTAGAAAGCCATCTTCGTGCCCAGCTCCTGTGCTGGCTGTATCCATGTTCTCCTGGTGTCTAGCTGAGTCAAGTCCTGGCCGATGAGCCTGGTGATCTCGGACTGTGTAAGAGTCAGAGAGGGTGCATCCAGTGAGTACTGGAAGGGAGGCAATCTGTCTATGCTGAACCCATGCGCTTGAAACCATGATGTCATCTCCCCATACCAGCATGCTGTATCTCCCTGCATGGAGAGAGAGAGAGCGAAAAGTCTTCTGCTTTTTTTTTAGAAAGCTTTTGATTTTCAGCTTTTGGGGGCTCTGCTTTTGGCATCCCAAAGAACCTTTAAATAAACGGGCTGGCGTCTCACAACTCAGAGCATCTGGACGCAGAGTCTGAGTGTGAACGCCTGCCCGCACTCTTGTACTTTGAACTCAGATTAATACAAAAAGAAATAATGAAAGGGGCGCCAGTCTTTGGGGCCAATATCTCTAGGCACGAAACTCCGCCGGACCAGTGTCGAATAAATTGTGAACTGTAAACTATTTTGAAGTGGTTATTTGGTGCTATCGTGGTAGATTCTTGACTTGGAGTGTCCAAGTTTATTATAGTGGTATCCGAGCACGGCCGATTTCTCTTCTAGGGAAAATCCGATCCCAAATTTTTTTCCGCGGCACCTATGGCTTCAGGCAAAGATCAGTCCACTCCCTCTGTATCCGGAGATGCGGGAAGGGGTCACAACGAAGATTCCGGCAAGGAGTATGGCCCGCCTCAGCCTACTCAGGCGGAGCGTCGAGAGATGGAGCGTCGTCAATTGATCGGCGTTACAACAAAGATGATGCTCAATTTTGCGAAGGACCCAAAACTTGCAAAATATATGAGCGAGACTTCTTTCTAGGAGGTGCACGAGCAGTGGCAGAAAACCACAACACCACCCCCTAAACCCGCTCTCAAGAAACCTTCTGCTCACAAGAAGTATTCAGAGAAGGAATTAGAAGAGGTGGTTGATGCACAGATTGCTCAGCTTTTTGACGCGCAAAACAAAGCTGAAAAGCACGGCAAAAAGCAGAAGAAAGGCATTGACTTCCCGAATTATTTGGGTCGTCAGTCAACATTTGAAAAGGCAAAGAAACAGAAGAAGCGTGTTCGATTTGAAGTACCCAGTTCGTCTTCTTATGACAATTCTTCTAGCTCATCTAACTCGAGCGAAGAAGACCGAAAAGGCAAAAAGCAAAGCAAGAAACAATGCTTTGAAAAGGGCAAGAAAAAGGCAAAGAAGTCTAAATCTCGCCCAGTGAGTGACAGTTCTACAGAGGACTCGTCTATAGACAGTTTAGACTCTGACGACAACAACTTTTATGCAAAGAAGAAGAATTTTTACAAAGCCAACCAGTATGACTTTCTGGAAGACAAAAGCAAGAAAGTCCGAGAGTTTAAGGAAGGTGGACAGTCAATTAACTTTGACACTTTTTTTGGTTATAGAGATGCTTCGAAGGCTTTGTCTTTTGAATAGCAGTTTGACATCGCTTTCGCGGGAGGGCGTTACTCAAAGCACTCTAAGATTCGGAGAGCTGCCTCTTACTTTAAGGGGAATGCTTGAACTTGGTGGTCGATGCTTCTATTAAGCAAGACTACGCCAATTAAATGGCTGAAATTCAAGAGGCTTTTTATTTCTTCTTGGTTGACTGGAGAGTATGAACGTGATATACGAACTGCTTGGAACCATCTTCGGATGACCAAGAAGGATACAGTGGACGCTTATTGCAAGAGATTCTGGAGCTCTTTTCTACCCGCCTCTTCATTTAAGAAGATCTCGTTCAAGGAACAAATTGAGCGGTTTACCTTGGGTCTACCTATAGAGATCCGAGATCACTGCTTGGAACAAAAGTCAGCTTCCATTCAGGTATTGACGAGTCGTGCGGAACGGGGTTTTTCCATTCACTCTGGCAGTCTGACCTACCCCACAGATGAGATCATGACGCAAAGAGCCGAACAAACTTCGAAAAATGAAAGTAGAAAAAGAAAGAGCAATCCAGAACAGAAAGAAAAGGATGCACGACCCAAGATTACTCCTCAAGAGAGGGCTCTCTATATAAAGGAGGGAAGTGCTTTGGATGCAGGGAAACTGGACATATCTCCGCGAAGTGCCCTAACAAGGCACCGAATCTCCGCGAAGTGCCCTAACAAGGCAGCTGAGAGACGTGGCAGAAAAGGAAAATAAAAAGCAGAACTGGTACCACATTGCGTGGGGCCTGAACCGAATCAAATGAATGAAAGTACAACTTTGCCGCTTTTGTGGCAAAGTGAAAGATCAGGAAGCTCTTTTGCAGGAGCCAAGGCCAACTTCTTTTCACTTGGAATCGGCGGCTCGATTTGGAATTACGCCCGATAGGCTAAGGCCACAGGCGAAGGTAGTTCGAGTGGCACCTGGACAGGATGTTTCCATTACACCGAGCTTTGGCAAACTTTGTTTCCAATGACAGGGGTGTTTAGGGGCACGAGGAGTTTTACGTATTTTCCTTGGAAAGTTGTGATGTTCTACTCGAAATCCCTTGGTACCACAACAACAACGCCGTGGTTGACTATCGGGCCGAGAAAGCGACTTTGACAAATGAAGGGCTCAGAGATTGTACTTGATGAACTTCAGTTTCTTTACTCTTTTTTTTTTGGGAGAGAACTGAATGATGGATAAAGGTCGAATATGTTTTGACCTGAACAAAAGAACGCCAAGATTTTTCTCCACACTCATGCCGATTGCTTTTTCAGAGGACCTGTCAGGCGAGTTACTACCCACTCGTCCTTAGGATCATGCTATTGATATGATACCAGGAAGCACACCACAGAACCGGCCACCTTACCGTGTGAGCCGAGCCCAGAACGAAGAGATTATGAACCACGTGAAAGACCTCTTGGAAAAGGGTCTTGTCCAGCCTAGTACTTCACCGTATTACTCTCCAGTGTTGTTGGTTTTGAAGAAAGACGGATCTTGGAGAATGTGCATCGATTATAGAGCTCTCAACAAAATCACCATCAACAACAGATTTCCTATTTCTAGGATCAATGATATACTCGACAAATTACAGGGATCCTCGTGTTTTAGCAAGATTGATTTCAAGAGTCGATATCATCAGATCCAAATCGCGCCGGGAGATGTCTACAAGACAACCTTTCGGAAGACTTTTGGGTTATTTGAGTTTTTGGTGATGCCTTTTGGTTTAACCAATGCTCCTGCGACATTTAACCGGATGATGGACATGATTTTTTGAGAGTACAGGCTTTTTTTTGGCACTTTCTTTGACGATATCATTGTTTTTTCCAAGGATGAGGCAGAACATAGAGATCATCTGCTTCAGGTCTTTCAAGCATTACGAGATCACAAGTTAGTGATTAATGCGAAAAAAAGTGAATTGAGATACACTTTTTTTTGGGACAGCAGCAAGAGTGCAAATGGATCCGGCCAAGATAGAGACTATCCATGATTGGCCCGATTTGAAGAATGTCCATGAAGTTAGAAGCTTCTTGGGATTGTGTTCATACTACAAGCGGTTCATTCGAAAGTATGTAGAGGTTGCTTCCCCTTTGCATATCTTAACACAGAAAGGAGTCCCTTTCTCGTGGGGACCCACAGAGGTGACTGCCTTTCAGACTTTGAAAGAGAAATTGACTACGCGACCAGTTTTGACTTTGCCGGACTTGCAGAAGTCGTTTGAAGTATATTGTGATACTTGTGGTCGTAGTCTGGATGCGGTCTTAATGCAAGAAGTCCAATGTCATTGCCTACGAGAGCCGATTGTTCTCAAGGCCGGAATTGACAGCTCAGATTAGTGAGAAAGAGCTTTTGGCGGCTATCCAGGCTCTTATTCAGTGGCGACATTACCTACTCGGAGTCGATTTTTACGGTTTTTCACAGACGATGGGAGTTTATGCTACTTCTTGTCATGGAAGCAGCTATCGGAAAAGCAGATGCGATGGGCTAACATCTTGTCACAATTTACTTCCGGATTGTCCATGTGCAGGGACAGAAGAAATGGGTGGCAAATACTTTGTCCCGAAAGCCGCTGGTTCTGGCTATTTCTGCGATACATCATAGGAACTTCGAGGATAAGGTCGGTCAGTACGCCACAAAACAGATTTTGCCGATGTATTTAGTTGAATACAGAAGGGGAGATAGTAGCGAATTATTCCATTCAGGATGGCTACTTGATGAAGAAAACCATGTTGTGCGTTACATAGCAGTTGAGGGAAAAGGTTCTAACCGATTGCCAGTGTCCGCCTTTTATGGGTCACCGTGGCATTGCTACCACCTTGAAAGGAGTATACTCTAGAGAGATACCTCTTTTGGCCGAGACTCAAGAAGGATGTGGACGAGTTTGTGCGCAGTTGCTTGGTATGCTAGAAGGTCAAGTTTGACAGGCATAAAGCACAGGGATTGTTCCAGCCTTTTACCCATACCCACCCACCTTGGGAGTATTGCAATGGATTTCATCTCCCGAGAACACAGCGTGGACACGATTGTTTATTGCCTAGGTCTTAAGATTACATGGCATGCCTGAGACAATTGTCTCCAACAGGGAACCCAGGTTCACGAGTTTGTTTCGGACGGCTATTTGGGAGAACATAGGCACGCGGTTGCAGTTCTCGTCATCGTTCCACCCACAGACTGACGGGCAATCAAAGATTGCTAATTCAGTGGTACTGGATTTGTTGAAGTCTTTGATCAGAAGACTACTTGGGAAAGGTTTTACCTTTGGTGGAATATGTCTACAGAAACAAGTTTAACTGTTTGATGGGGAAGATGCCATTTGAGATTTTTGAATTTGCTACGAAGGTTCTACCCTTCCTTAGCACGAAAAATAAGATTTTTCTTTGAAGCCGACCAGTTCACGAGGGACTAGGTCCGGAAGGCTTTGCAGAAATTTCAGAAAAGACAAAAAGAGGCAACAGATCGCCATTGTCGCGATTTGAAATTGAAGGAGAAGAATTGGGTGCTCTTACATTATGGGAAGGCACGACCGAGAAAGAAAACAAAAGGGAAAGGAGCAGCTTCTTTGTAAGCTTAGCATGACATAGTGTGGACTTTTCCAGGTTTTTTCGAAAAGATAAATGATATCTCCTTTGGACTGAAGCCGCCAGAATACTTGGAGGATTCACAATGTTTTTTTTATGTGAGTCTCTTGAATCCTTTTGAAGGCGATGTGCCTGTTGGTGAACAACCGGAATTGGACGAAAACGAGCAGATACTCGTTCCAGAACAAAAATTGGCACAGAGAGAAAGAAAAAAGGTAAAGCGAACTGACGGTTCTTGGTTAAATTCAAGACCTACTTCGCAATGGATGCGAAGCGAATGGAGGAGGAAGACCTAGCAGATATTCCTCAGAATGTGAATCTTTACCTTGAAACTTTTGGTTTAGCATAGTCTATTCCAAATGGAACCCAGAATTCAGCTTGGGGGGAGATCTGGTGCAGTGGGTTTGCACAAGAGGGGAGTTACTCCGCTCCTTTGTCAACAGATGCCTCGAATTTTTGAATACTAGAGTCATTGATGTCTCTTTGAGCTTCAGGGATACTGACAACTGACAGTATTCTGCTGGATGACTTTATGAAATGGAATTCCGGAAAATATGAATCTGACTTGTTCTTGAATTGTTTAAGTGCAGGAACTGATAGACGAAATGATTGCAGCATTTTGGTCTAAATGATCTCGAATAGACATGGTTGCAATAGAGGTTAGTCAATCGGACATCTATGAGGTCCTGACTGGATCTAGATGCGATTGCTAGCTACATTGCCGATAAATCATGGTCTAAGATCCGAATGAATGTTGAATGTCATGTGATGTCCTGTGATGTCTAGTGATGTCCTGTGACGTGATTGTCGATTGGTACATGTGCTAGATGTGTGTTCCTAGTACGTAGGTACTAACAGTCAGTGTCTGCTAAGACGTTTGCACGCGTAATCGAGGGAGATTACAATGCTTTCAAGAGGGGGTATGTCACAAATCAGTAACGTAGCATGTCTTGACTAGGGGCAGCAGTACACACACACCCCAGCTGACGGGAAAAACAGTCCCGGAAATTGCTGACGTGGCAGGGCTGACTGTACGGACGCCTCCGTGATTTGCGGCGCTGATTGCGGATGGCTGATGACGTGGCAGTAACATGTGGGAAAAGCACAATCGCATGGACAGCTTTTGGTTACGCATGCTGGATTTTCTTTTTCTACGCAATAGAGAGAGAGAAAGCCTCTTTGCTTTATTTGTATTAAGCAAGAGAGAGAGAGAGAGAGAGAGAGAGAGAGAGAGAGAGAGAGAGAGAGAGAGAGAGAGAGAGAGAAGTCTTCTGCTTTATTTTTAGAAAGCTTTTGATTTTCAGCTTTTGGGGGCTTTGTTTTTAACATCCCATGTAATCGTTAAATAAATGGGCTGGCCTCTCACAACTCAGAGCATCTGGACGAAGAGTATAAGTGTGAGCGCCTGCCCGCACTCTTGTACTTTGAACTCAGATTAATACAAAAAGAAATACCGAAAGGGGCGCCAGTCTCTGGGGCCAATATCTCTAGGCACGGAACTCCGCCGGGCCATTGTCGAATAAATTGTGAACTGTGAACTGTTTTGAAGTGGTTATTTGGTGTTGTCGCGGTAGATTCTTGACTTGGAGTATCCAAGTCTGTTACACACAGTGAGAAATGAAATGAAATGAAATGTTATATTAACGTCTTCAAAAGGCCAAAATGACCTATGAGACCAGAAAGTTACAATGCGGTGTATCTGATACAAGGTCAGATTAACAAAATAAATTAAACTAGGATAACAAAATATAAATATAAATACTGCGGGATCCTAAACTAAGCTGTACAATGTGAAGACAATATGAGAGAGAGAGAGAGAGAGAGAGAGAGAGAGAGAGAGAGAGAGAGAGAGAGAGAGAGAGAGAGAGAGAGAGAAGCACCAGCCCCAAAGATTGGCGTCCCTTTGGTATTTCTTTCTTGATTAATGGTTCACAAAGTACAACAGCCATAGGTCTCCTCTCTGTACTACTCCCAAGCTACATGCGAGAGAAGAAGACCCTAGGCACTCTTATAAAGGCTACACAGGGGATGCTAAAATTGGGTGCCCCCAAAAGCACTTGATACCCAAAATCAGGGCTCGCCAAAAACTGTCTGTAAAAAGCTCTACATCATCCGTAAAAAGCTTTGTAGCATCCATACGGCTGGCCTGCATTCTGTGGCACAAATTGCATTGGCTGCCATATCAGCATAAGCTACACAACTATTTGGGCCTTGCTTAATGGCGCCTTCCCCGTAGACGTGTGAACAATGTTGTTGTAAGCAAACTCCAACAGAGGCGAATACTTTCCCACTGAGTCTTATTGTTAGAGATATAAGAATTCAACAAATCCAAAACCACTGAATTGGCTATCTCCAATTTCCTATCTGTCTTGGATAAAACAACGACAAGAATTTAAGTTGAGTGCCTATATTCTTCCACACTACTTTCCAAAAAAAACTCTTGAATCTGGGGTCTCCATTTAACACTATAGAAGTAGGCATCCCATGTAGTCTGAAAATCTGCGAGAGAAACAATTTAGCCAAGTTGAGTGCCTATATTCTTCCACAATACTCTCCAAAAAAAACTCTTGAATCTGGGGTCTCCATTTGACACTATAGAAGTAGGCATGCCATGTAGTCTGAAAATCTGCGAGAGAAACAATTTAGCCAAGTGGTCAGCTCTCACTGTCTTCTTTACTGGTATCAAGTGAGCCTACTTGTTGAATCTGTCGATTATGGTCCAAGTACCACTCTGAGTCTTCAGAAGACAAATTGCTATATTCTCCCTAGGTCAGTCAAGAATAGGTAAAGGTTGTAGGAGTCTTGCCGATTTGTGTCTGTCAAACTTGAACTTTTGACTCACCAAGGCTCAAGCGGCACTTCATGATTGGGGAAACGACGCCATGTGGATACATACTCCTGGCTCTCCCATGCAACCAATTCGGCTCGAAGGAGGTATGGATCCATTGGTTCATCACAGCTCATTGTCAGTACAGTCCAACCCCGACCCTGAGTAGCCCATCCCACATGACGGGTCTGACGAAGACTTGCTGCAATGGTTGGAAGCTACTGCCTCGATGCCATACTATGTGGTGTCTATTCAAAACTCACATGTGCCGGTAACACTCTCTCTCCCAACTCCTCAGGCGGACACAAATGTCCCAAGTCCTACACCAGACAGTAGTCCTACAGCAGACAGTGGACCAGTCAAAGAAGTAAGTGGATCAGCCCCAAATTCTCATGATTCAGATGATCCTCCTATGGAAGCCCTCCGCCTCAGGGAACCTATAACACATCACCGAAGGGGGAAAAATCTCCTCTGCATGAACTCGTCAATGATTCCCCCCTTCCTCTAACATCTCCCAGGTCGGACGCCCCGCCCACTCAAAAGCACTCTGTTATGTCTGTGTCTGAAGATTTACCCTTCGATGAGCTTCCACCAGGATGGTTACAAGAAGAGTATGCGGAGTTTCCAATCGATCAAACGCCAGCACATGATGTCTCGAAGCTCCAAGAGGTAGCTCATTTCTCAACTTCTGAAGTATCCTCCACAGTTACACCTCCTGACCCGGTCAAAAAAGTCAACCTGGGCGACCCTGACAACCCCCAGCACGTCCTCTTAGCAGCTTGGTTATGGGAGCATCCCGCATTACTTGATCAGGTAGTTTCTTTGATACACTCTTTTAAGGATGTTTTTGCTTGGTCCTACAAGGATTTGGAAGGGATCCCACCAAAATTTGTCCTCCACACTATCCCTCTAGTTGAAGGGGCTAGGCCTGTCAAAGGCCGAGCTTACAAGCTCAACCCAAAGTATGTAGAGGCTGTCAAGTCAGAGCTCGAAAAAATGCAAGAGGTAGGGATCATTATACCGGTGGAGCACTCTGAGTGGTTATCACCCATGGTGATAGCACCCAAGAAGTAGTCCAATAAAATCCGCGTGTGTGTAGATTACCGCGCTCTGAACAAGGTAACTATCCCAGATGGTTTCCCCACACCTTTCACTGAGCGTGTGCATGAAGATGTAGCAGGGCATATATTGTACAATTTTATGGATGGGTTCAGTGGATACAATCAGTTGGGCATCCATCCAGGTGATCAGCTTAAAACAGCCTTTGTGACTCCCTGGGGTATTTTTATCTACACTAGGATGTCGTTTGGGTTGAAAAACGCTCCACCTTCCTTCAATCGAGTAGCATATCTTATATTCTGTCCTTTACTTACGGGTCATCTTCTCATCTTCATGGACGATTTTTCGACTTTCTTAGGTGCCCAATGTTCAACCCCAGTGGAAAATCTAGAGGAGCATCTCGCTCAACTCTCTGCCGTCTTCCTCAGGTGCAGAGAGGCACGGCTAAAACTCAAGCCTAACAAATGTCACTTTTTGGTAACTGAGGGTACTCTTCTAGGCCATGTGGTGTCTGCCAAAGGTTTAGCACCTGACCCAGAGAAGATCGTGGCAATCTTGAAGTTACCACCTCCCATCAACCCGAAAGGTGTTCAGAGCTTTGTAGGCCACATAGGATATCATCGTAGGTTCATATGAATATATGCACAGGTGGCTCAACCATTGACCCGACTCACTAGTGCTACAATACCCTTTAAATGGTCAAAACCCGAGGCTGAAGCATTTAAATACCTCAAAAAGCGTCTCACTGAAGCACCTATTTTAGTGGCTCCAGATTGGTCTCTCCCTTTTCATGTGCATATGGATGCCAGTCAATTGGCTGTGGGGGCTGTGCTGACTCAGCCTAGTAAAGAGTACAACCTGGATCGCCCTATTCACTATGCAAGTCGCCTGCTCACCAAAGCAGAGCGCAACTACAGCACCACAGAAAGAGAAGGGTTGGCTATGGTGTATTCTTTACAAAAATTTCGTCATTACTTGTTAGGGGTTCACTTCACTATCATCACAAATCATCATGCGCTACGCTATCTTCTGAATAAACCCCAAGTTGCAGGAAGAGTCTGGAGATGGCTACTGATATTCTAGGAGTTCGACTTCGAAGTAGTTCTTAGTCCAGGCAAGCGGCACGTCATGGCCGACCATCTCTCTCGCATACACACAGGTGAGCCCAATACTGGGGTTGATGATGATTTTTCTTGATAGTCATCTTTTTAAGGTGGACACAACCCCAGAATGGTATGGAGATGTGTTACATCTGCTCTCTACTGGCCTATATTCTGAGAATGCTTCTCCCTTGCAAAAAAGAAGACTCTTGCTGAAATCTAGACCGTTCTGTTTGATTGGCGGACAGCTCTACAAATCTAGGCCAAATGGTGTGCTGCACAGGTGCGTCTCCCCTCATGAAGTAGACCACATTCTGGAGGATGCACACAGTGGTCCTATAGGTGGCCACTACCCTGGTCACATCACGGCGCAAAAAATCTTACAAACAGGATTATGGTGGCCCTATATATTTAGAGATGCTATTGCTCATGTCAAGATTTGTGATGTCTGTCACCGATGTGCGCCCAAGCCTAGCAAGCAATCAAATCGCCCTCTATAGGTATCTATGGCGTGGTTGCCCTTTGAGAGATGGGGCTTGAACTTTGTTGATCCAGTTACTCCATTTGCTCAACCAGGCAATCGTAAGTATCTCTTGGTAGGAACAGATTATGCAACAAAATGGGCCAAAGTGGTGGCTACCATCGACTGTACAGCCGCTACTGTCGCAAAATTTTTGTATGAAAATATTTTTTGCAGGTTTGGGTGCCCTCTGGAAGTCACCAGTGATCGAGATAGTCATTTTGTCAACGACCTAATCTCCACACTCCTCACGTATTACAAGGATTTTCATCGCAAGTCTTGCTCTTACTATCCTAGAGCAAATGGGCAGGCTGAAAGCACTAACAAAGTGCTAATCGCGCTTCTCAAGAAATCTTGTCACCTGCATCCAACATCTTGGGCTCAGGCTATCGGCACAGTTTGGGCTTATCGCACCTCCTTCAAGGCAACCACTAACTACACCCCATTCCAGCTAGCTTTCGGCCTAGAAGCAATTGCACCATATGAGTTCAACTCAAGTTCAGCAAGAGTGGGAAGTGTTCGTGTCACAGCGGGGATTGCTTTAGCAAACCTCTCTCGTCTCTCAATGTTAGAAGAAAGCAGGAGGTTAGCTTCACATGCTCTCCAAGCTGAGCAACTTTGTCGCAAAGCGTGGCATGATCGCCATCTCAGAAAGCCAACAATAACGTAGGGTTCCCTGGTGCTACTCTATCAAGCTAAGTATCTGAAGAAAGCTAAGAAGATGGTCCCAGCCTGGCAAGGGCCATTCATGGTACAAGAGATTTTGCCACAGGGGGCTGTCCAGTTAGTCACTCTGGCAGGCGTTCCTTTGCCACTGGTAAATAGATCAAGAATAAAGTGCTATCACTCACTTGCCCGACTCTTTAGAATCTGGTTATGTTATAATTCCCACCTACAACATTATGACTGTCCCGTCCTCAATCCTCGGCTCTCGCCGGCTTTCCATTTTCCCTCTTCTCAGATTTACCTTATCTCATCTCAGTTGTAATCCGTGTTATCGTTAACATTCTCCTTGTTTTACTGCATGCATCAAATTGCTTCTCATCTCATGTCATCTCATTGATATAATTCGGGTTGGATTCCAGCTACGATTCAATTTTTTTCTTTTTATTAGTTGAATCCACTCATAGATTGGATAATCATCTTCCTCCTGTTTCTGTATCCGTGTCTATCTGTATCCTTGGGTATCTCTATCTCTAGTCCTTACAGCTTACAACTCTCTCTCTATTGTCCTCTCTCTCTCTCTCTCTCTCTCTCTCTCTCTCTCTCTCTCTCTCTCTCTCTCTCTCTGTGTGTGTGTGTGTCCTTGTGGATTTCTTTAAAATGTCCGAGGTGCAACTCTAATCGGATAGAATATCGATTTTTCTTGGTATGTTCCTAGCACTACTCTGGTGCATCTCTATCTGTCTGTCCCGTATCTCTCTCACACGTGCTCACACACACCTAGAAAGTTTTGCCTACCTACCTACCTAAAAAGTTTCCTTTTGTTGTTGCAGCTTTCTGCTTCCGTTTACTAAGTGGAGCCGGAGCTCAGTACCGAACTCTTTCTGATGAGCCTCTTGGGAACTGCTTGCTTTCTACTTGCTTTCCCTATCGCCCCTAGCCTAACCAACTTCCCCTTGCCCCTACCCCTAAAATTACCCCCCGCCCTAACCAACCCCTCCCCTCGCCCTGCACATTTTCCCTCGCCCCTACCCTCCCCTTACTCCCCCTTGCCCCTACCCACCCTCCCACACCCCCTCGCCTCTACCCTCCCCTTACTCCCCTCTCCTCTACCCACCCTCTCACACCCCCTCGCCCCTAGCCTCCTCTTTGGCCCTCGCCCCTACCCTATCCCAACCCCCTCGCCCCTCACCAATCCCCTCGCCCATACCCAGCATACCCCTCGCCCCTACTCAACGTGCCCATACCCCAACCCTCCTCGTCCTCACCAATCCCCTCGCCCACTCTCCTCTTCCTGCATCCCCCTACTCGTCTTCCTGCGTAATCAAGCTTTTGCCAAGTGCAGCGCTACATCTCTGAATCTGGGAGTTCCAGAGTTCACCCTGCACACTGGCCAGGCCAGGCAGCTAGCTTTTCGGACCAACTGACGCTTTTCAGGGTTGAAATTTGCAAGCACACTTCATGATGGCTGGTACAAGCAAACAAGTTAGGAAGAAGAAAGCTTTGTCTTGACAGAGGCCAATTGAAAGATCCCAAAGTTCTGCAGAGGAAGAGGATGTGGATACCTCCAGCCATGGCCTCACCGATCTGTCCTCCACTGATCGCAGCGATGAGAATTACAAAGCGTCTGACTCGGGCTCTGGCTTTGCTTCGGACTTTGACATAGAGTCTTCTAGCCAAGAGGAAGAGGAAGATGATGAACGCGAAGATGCTGTGAAAAACGAAAAGAAGAGGAAAGCCATCATGCAGGTACTGAGCCATCAAATTCCTCAGCCTCCTTCTTCCAAAACTCAAACCAAATTCACTTTGAACTTCCATCTGCAGCAGCCTCATCCGTCTCTTTGAGAAGTCTTATCGAAAGATCAGCTACATACGCTAGGTCTGTTAGCATTAGCAGAGGCCGATCTGCCTTCTGATATTCCCATGGATATGGTGCACGAGGTTCTCAGTTTTTTCCCAAAGTCAAAGGACACCCACTGATTGCTACACGCATTGGTCATGCTTTCGGGATGACAACCTTTCCTACAGTAAAACCGGCTACAAGAACCTATTCACAACTTTCGAAAGATGCGACCATTGAGGCATGCAAAGAGCTACTTAGTACGAGTCATGCTGACTATGCAAGGAATAAAAAGCTCTGGGCCATTTTCTAGTACTACTTTTTGGTCAGAGCTGCTAAAGTAAGCAAGGGCAGATATGACGTGCCTACTATATTCTCGCACTGCGAATGCCTATACTGCCTGATCCACACCATCCCATGTGGCTTTCATCAAATTCTATTAACCTCTTTACAGTCGCGGGCAAAAAGATTCAGAGCTCAGGTGCAATCTGTGCAATCTAGCTTTCAATGCTTTGCAACTCATTTGTTGGCTTGGGTCATTAACATACCTGTTAGTCCTATGGATGTGGATGCGGATATGCGGCGTAAAAGCTCTAAGACAAAAGGGAAAGATATTGAACAGACAATGGATCTCCCTGGGAAGCCAAAGAAAAAGAGGGCAAAGGTAGTGAAGGACACAGTAGAATCTTTAGTATCACTGCCAGTTTCGGAAAGCCAGCAGCTTCAAGTGAAGCAACCCGTTTGACGTTCCTCGCATACTTCCGCTACTGATTCGATGGTAAGTTCAGGTGTTGCAGATCACACTATGCATGTCACAGCTGTGGCTTCTACAGTGTGTGTTCCTCTCTCTAATGCTGCTATTTTTACCCCTACCACAGTGACTAGCTCCCAAGTTCTAGTGGGAGTTGCTTCTTCTCCTATGCCTAGTCTTGCTGCAACCACTCCCACCATGTCTACTCCGACAGAGAGGCATACTCCCAGTCCACGACGAGCAGTGCTACTTGCCACACCAGTCCCACCAGCTGTACCACTAGCTAGCTCTCTTCACCCCGACACTGTTATTACAAGACCTTCCACAGTGTCAGACTCTACATCACTTTTTCAGCTATCTGAAGATATATTGCAGGAGTCTAGGCAAGCCATTGCCACCATTGAGCTTGGAGCAGAGCGGTTAGCAGCTACACACCAGCGTCACGCAACTACTTATGCAGCTATGGAGGGATCTCAGCGAGTTGCTGAGAGCGCCATCGCCGATAGGGATGCCACTATTTTCGCACTCCAACAGGCCCTGAAGTTAAAGTCTCAAGTGATTAGTGACCTTCAAAATCAAGTACAAGGATTTAGAGAATTGCTCTTACATGAAAATAGGGCAACCCAAGCTACGATGATGGGTATGGGGTATCGGTGGACTGGAGCAGGTACACCAGTGCAGCATGCAGCAACGGGTCCTTCTCAGCAATTTATGGGACTTCACTCACAGACTCCAGTTCAGTACTACAATCAACAACAACAGTATCCTCCACAACAGTATCCTCCTCAGGGATTTCAGTCGTCATCATTGCCTCAGATGCAAAATGTGACTTGCTATGACGGAATTGCTGGAGCACATCGCCATGGCTGTGTTACTCGACGTCCTCAGTACACTACAGGACAGGTGCTACCATCTGCCCAGCAGCAAGTGGCTGGTCTCTCCCAGGGGGCCCAGTTACTGACAGGAGAGCTCACATACAGCAGGGCCCCACAATTGATTTGATGGCTCCACCTCCAGAGGCTGATACTTCGGGTGCAGCAGTGGACACCACTCTATCTCTTGGATGACAAATTCAGGAGCTCACCATTGTACATATGCAGTAGCTAGTAGTTTTCTTTCACAGTTTCAGTCTTCCTCTCACCGAGACGGTGAGCGGTCTTGTGGCAGGCAACTTGTAGCAGGCTACAGTGTCACTTTCACAGGACAATTAGTACAGTTTGGACTTTACAGTTGGTCTTTGGTTGGTCGGTTCACACTGGACGGACTCGTTGCGCAGTGACACGTGGCAGGGATACGGTGGTCTAGTGGACATCGTGGCCAGGTCACCACCACCACTCAGTGGAGATAGACTTAGGTGCTGTCATTTATGAGCTGTTGGTGGCTCTTTATGGTTGTATATATGAGTAGTAGCGGTTTGGTCATCGGTATCTTTACATAGTCGTTTAGAGTGAGTCTATACACAGAGCACGTATTCACCATCCCTGCACATCTGAGCCTCGACACCCCATTGTACTTGAGAGTCTTGGGCTGGAGCTGAGTGTGCTGTCACGCCAGAGTCTGTATCAGCTCTTTGAGATAGTCGAGTCATTTGTTGTGGTCTACTGTTGCTGTTGTGTCTCTGTGAGCTCAGTTGTTGTCTATTGTTTCCTGTTTTCAGTCTGTTTTGAGTGAGATTGTCACGCACATTGCACTGAGGAGCACCCACTGTAGAGAGCACGACACACTATTTGCACTACAGTCAAATCATTCTTTTCTTCGACTTATGAGTGTATCAAAAGATTCTTTGTGAAGTGGAAATGTAGTTGTTGTGCTCTTGTGTTCCTCTAATGCTCGTCTTAGTTTGTGAGTTCATATTTTTTTGACCATATGAAGGTAGGACACTAATTCTAAATCTCATCTTGCTGGACTTTAGTGATTCCTTTGAACCGGCAACTTTTCTACAGAAATCTACTACCATGAAAATGTTTTAAGAGTTTTGGAAGTGGTCATTGAATTGATATTGCACGCTCAGGTACCACAAGTACATTGGAAGGGTCAAACATGCTGTATTTCACACTTCTGCCAAAGGTAAAAAGCTATTGTTGGCTGCAACAGAGCAGAACGTGTTAGCATCTCTCAACATCCGAGATGGGCAAATCAGTACGGAGCTTCACTCATCTTCCATTTTGCTTTTGAGCTAGTAAAGTACATTGAAGACTAATCTTGAAGTACCCACCCAGTCTGGAGGCGGATGCTAGGAGATGCTGACAAAGTAAATGGACTTGACATTGCTTCTGGAAAGTGTAAGTATCCTCCTTCCTTAAGTTTGTGATAAAGATGGCATCTGTGTGGAGTCTGCTTCTTTAGACATGTACAATCGATGCTGTAAGGGTGTGGACTTTCTTTTAACATCAATAGTACAATTAATGCTTTTTGAATCGGTGTGGAATGTCTGTTAACAACAACAGTGGATTTAGGTAGGCTGATGTGCACAGTTTTGTAGCTCTTAAAGTTGCTCCCTCACCTTGAAATATCACCACAGTAAAAACTCTCTATCAACCGAAAATGTTACAGGTTAGTTGAAATCTTCAGCTCACTAAGATTTCTTTGAGGCCAAAGAAGAACAAATTTAATCAATTGTAGAAACATCGGAAGGGATTTAATCATTTAACTAACCATTAGATAACATATGTCCTTAGACATCGGAAGGGATCTAATCATTTAACTAATCATCAGATAACATATGTACTTAGACAAGAAGAGTTTGGTATCATCGACCAAGCTAATATATCAAAGATGGTTGCATTTGTGAGCTCCATATGTTGTCACAAACACAGAACTATTTAGTATCTGTCTTTTGGCCATCACATTCAGTATTAGAAGACCTGAATTGATTGTCAAACAGCTCTTTGGTTGGTACATTTCAGATCTTATAACACTTTCAGGAGGGACTACTTTACGAGCATGGAGTATTACAAATGGAGATTTGACTTGGGAGACTCGATTCCCTCCCTTTGCTTCTCCTCCCACACTTGATGTGACACCTGTAAGCTATGACTCAATGATTAGCTGTAATCGTTTACAGCTTGTCAGCTTCTTATGCCAGTTCTACTCTCAGATTCAAATACATCATCTTCAAGCCAAAATGCTCTTAATTTTTGGAGGACTGCAATTATATGGTGTATCTAGTGCTGATGGAGAGATCCTTTGGAGAACAAATACTGCCAATGCAAGGTGCAGATCAAACGACCAATTTTACTTTTGGTTTTTATGTTTTGGGCTGTGCTACTGCTTGTAACTATTGATTATCATTTGTTACTAACCATCTTAGTATTGAAGTTTAGCCACTCTTGATTTTGAAGGTCTTCAGAGTTAGGTGTTCATTCTGTGATGTTTGTATGCAGTCAGGGTGGTAAGTTCAGTTTGAGAAGAGTTTTAACTGGCGAAGATAAAAATTCTTTGTATGGAGTAGGCTTCACAGGAGCTTCAGGGTTTTGTGTATGGAAAATCTATCTATTCACAGGGCGCCTGGTTATGCAGGAAGCTGCTACAATCAAAGCTAATATCTGCACAGATGAGCTAGTGGTTACCAAGCATACTGTTATTGGGTTAGATTGCGATGGAAAGACAATATTCACTGGCCACATAGGTCCAGTCAACAGTTTCTCTATACATAAAACGCCTATTCAAAGTATTGTTCCTGATGCTTTTGGGAAAGCCCGGCTTTTGAGATCAACTCTTGAAGGAGTTTTTGCCTTGCAGCTTACCGATCAGATTGTACTCATAAAGATAGGGAAAACTGATCACAATCTGAAGGTCCTTGAAATATTTGAACGCCCTGCTGTCATCAGCAATACTTTGGAGCTTCTGGGCAACAAAACATCTGTAATGGCAGTTCAGCATGTGGGATTGGTTGAAGATTGCAAAGTGGCATTACGAATTGTTACCATTGAAGGTGACAAGGATGAAACTTCTAGTCATGTTTTGGATCTCGATTGTGAGAGAGGCTTGGTGCAGCAGGTTCACATAAGTGGCTACTTACGCAAAGACAAGTCATGTGGTTTTCGGGCACTGTTTGTCATGGAGGACCATTCCTTAGTGTTTGTGCAAAATAGCAAAGTCGTATGGACCAGAGAGGATGGGCTTGCTGCCATTGCAGCTTTTGTGGCAGAAGAATTGCCACCAAAGAAAGCTGAAATCAAGCATATAAATGGAGCTCACAGACATTGGTTCAAGGTGTCTAACAGGTTTCTTGCATAAAATTTACACTTCTGTAGCAAAGGGTCTTCCGCACCAGGTCATTCTATAAGTAAAGATTATCTGCACATGTCATCTGTTCAGAGTATCTTTTTATTAGACAGCAGAATCAGCAAGTTTACATCGAGTGTATCCTTATCTGTGTGCATATAACCCAAGTGGTTTATGAATGCCCTCTCTCTATGTGAAAAACAGTCTTCATTACAAACACCTCCACTGAAATACCACATTAGCCTGTATAGGTACCAAGTGAGAGTGTTGTTCTGTCTACTGCTCAATCAACAGATGTGGAAATGGCATGGAGATAAGATGAAATCTTGTAGCAGAGAAATCTTTACAAGTGCTCAGAGCGTGACGTGGATGGGCTCGAAGCAGTATGCTCATAGTCTCATTCAAAGTGCTAACAAGGATGCGCTAGCCTTTAGTGCTACTCAGATATGATAACTCAACCTGTATGAAACTGTGAAAAAGACGCAATGGAACCAGTGAACAGAAATAGAGATGTCACTAGAGACACACACACACACTGCTCAACCCAGACTTGATGCACTGCAAAGGACCATAGTAAAGACATTGGCTGGCAGCATGCTCAGCTCCAGACCACGGACTGTGCTACTTGGATAGAAGGGGGGTATCAAGGCTAGATAGTGCAGGCATATGTGATGTGGTAGATGCGACTCAATGATAGACTAGACACTGATAGACTAGACACTGATAGACTAGACACTGATAGATCCCCATTGATAACTCAAGATTGATAAATTCCCTTAGACAGTGCGCCAGATGCCTTTGAAAGCAAGCTCTTCCCACTTTGGGACTCTGTTACTCACATTATTGCAGTTTTGTGTGCAGAGGTCCTGGCAGTAGAGCAGTTGCACGTGGTTGAGGAAGAGTCCCAGGCCACGCAAGACAAGGTTGTGTCCGTTGGGATTCCTACTCCACTACAAAACCCCCCCTTTGATGATCCAAAGCTCGTAGATGCGATGAAATCAAGCGTCGACTTGGGTGGAAAGGGCAATAGGGAGGAGGACAAGGAGCAGGAGGTAAACTCTATCCTAATTTCCATGTTGTTTTTTCTATCCTTCATTGTCTTTTTCTTACCCTTGACTCGTTCATGACAGGACGTCCTGGAGGTTGATGAGTTTGTAGCAAGGACGGTTCCTGCTTCGAAGAAGTCCAAACACCCGAGGGAAGCATAACCCGCTTGGTTGCTTGTGAGACCCTTGTATGATGCAAATGCTTAAAGAATTGCTTCGAGGCTACGCATAACACACACACACACACACACACACACACACACACAAACGGAGTGGCGGAGTTCCATTCCTAGACAGCAGAGGCCCCAAAGATTGGCGCCACTTTCAGTATTTCTTTATTATTGATGATTCGCAACAACAGTCGGGGAGCACCTCCTCTGCACTCTACGCTCTATAGAGTGCTAGAGAGAGCCCCCAAGGCTCATATTTAAAGGCCCAAGGCCAAAATGCATCAGATATGAAAAATTTACACCAAAAAAAAAAGTTTCCTAATATTTTGGGAATTCCATGAAAATCTGCCACAAATTTCAAGATGTCCGCACAGGTGCCACATCATCAAACTTGTCCAACTTCGTTTCGGCCACTCTGGGGCGCTTTAAACAGGTTTTCTTTGACTTTAGGGGTTTTTAGGTCTCTTGACCATTGATTTATAAGTTGGTCAGGCTAGGATTTTTAAGCCTAACTTGTTTTTATCTTTAGGCCACTAGCTCGATCTTCAGTGAGTTGGTAGGTCTTATGTTTCTTCTTCTTCTGCAAGGTTTTGAGTCCCTCGGCCAAGGATCTATAAAACTCAATCAAGTTAGTTCAAAAGCACGAGGGTCATTTCAAGAATCATTCAGTGTTTCTAGTTTCATACAAACGATTACGGATGCAAGTACAGGACATAAATGAGGAGAGAAGATCTATGTGCGACATGGAGGATTTTGGCTCTGACAAAGATATTGGCATGGACCACCTTTCTAGGGAGAGAGAGTCCGTGACTTGCTAAACAAACGCACTGATCAGATGCGTCTATGACCTTGACGCAAAAACCCTAACCCTAAAACCCATCACAGAGGTGGTGCATTAGCTGAGGTAGGAGGTGGAGGAGCTCAAAGCACAACATGAGTCTAGGGCATACAAGATTGTCATGGACCAAAGTGCCAAGTCTAGGGCATACAGGATTGTCATGGATAGAGTGCCAAGTCTAGAGTGTTGGACTGGGTGGACCTACTTATAATGTTGATTTGGCTTCTTTTTGTTGAGCACTTTGGTGAGAGATGAACGAGGAAAATCGCTGTAAGTCATTAAGTATGGCTAACTCATCTCCGTGAGGTATCTCCCATACTTTGTCTACTCTCTGTCATGTGAGCATCTGTCAAGCCCCAACTCACCCACATCTAGCTCTCTAAGAATCTCATCTGAAGTGTCGTAGAAGACTGTCTGAGAGTTGCCCGTTGGGCATTGAAGTCATATATCATCATCTAGTATAGAGAAAGGCGACTGTCCTCTGGATGCAGTATATACTGACGTACTTGGGGAAAGTAACATATGGCAATGTATAGAAATTGGCCTCTGATCAGCCTCACCCACATGTATCTAGCATGATTATCTCTCCGTACAATATGTAGTAGTGGCTGTAACTCCTCCCTAAATAGCATTGCTACTCCTCCTGAACCTCTACTTTTATGCTCAAATCTTGCGATTGTCCTGTGGGCTGTCTCCCATCTGTATCCCACCACATGTGGCATAAGCTGTCCTGGGGCTTGATGAGTCTCTGAGAAGAGAACAATGTCCTTGTCTCTGAAACTGTCCTCAAAGGCACCAACGTCCAACCTCATAGATCCATTATAATTGCAAGTAGCCATCTTCAGTGTGGTCCCATAGGTCTCACACCTTCATGTAGAACACCGCTTTGCAATCGACCATCTCTGTAAAAGGCCATCTTCCCCTTCTCCCTTGCCGCTGTAATCTTTGGCATTACCTCTCTCATATGCGCAAGCTGTGAGAGAGTGAGATCATCACCGAGAAAAATACCTGTCTTCTTGAGGGTAGGCCTCTTTCTCAAGAATTCCTTCTTCTCTTCCAAGGAGGGGAAGCGTAGTATAAGAGCTCTCCCTTTTGAAAATTCTCCCGGGTCATCACTCTTCTTGCCCACTCTCCATGCCTTTGTGTGTGAAGGCTTGTCCACCCCCATCATGGATGTGAGACTTGTGACCTCTTTTTCCACATTGTTTATGTCCTTGAGGCCGGTTACCCTCACATGTAGAGCCCGTATCCTCCTTCTGTGTTCCTCTTCGAGGGTCATGTTAATAAGAGTGGGTGTACAAGGAGCTTCCTTACCTTTCCCTGTCTTGGCAACCTCAATCCATTTTTCGGCCTCCTCTACTTTCTTTTGTGTTGCGGAGATGACCGCGGCCCATGACTTCTTCTCCTCACCTTCCTTGATAACCCGCATTTCCTCTCTCATGGTATTTAATTCTTCCATCATGGATGGTTGAATTTCGCCTTCTTCGAGCTGCCCACTTTTTGCTTGTAGATTTTGGATAATGGAATCTTGGATGACCACTTTCTCCTCGAGCGAAGCGATCCTCCTACACATGCCATCTCTTTCTTCGGTCCATCTTTGAAGAATATGGCTCCTCTCCTTCCTCCACTCTTCAACTTCGTTTCTCCATTCTCTCATTTCCTTCTCTATTGCGACATCCTCTTCCCTGTGCTCATGAAAGAGGCTTTGTGGGCGACTGGCGAGGGATGCGTCTTCTTACACGTGGGGGAAGCCGTTAACACTTCTTTGATGCTTCCCATGATAGAGAGAGAGAGAGAGAGAGAGAGAGAGAGAGAGAGAGAGAGAGAGAGAGAGAAGAAGAAGAAGAAGAAGGGATTTCATAACGTCGTAGGAAACTATCCCAAGAGACCTCAAAGATCTATCCGACGAGAGAGAGAGAGAGAGAGAGAGAGAGAGAGAGAGAGAGAGAGAGAGAGAGAGAGAGAGAGAGAGAGAGAGAGAGAGAGACTCTAAAACAACAAAAAAATACAGGAAACCTTAAAAACAGCAAGAAACGCTTGTGAAACCTTAAAAAACGGCAAAACACAGATTTGAAACCCTAAAAAATAGTACAAAACAATGGCAAAACCCTAAAAAACAGCAAGAAACGGTGACAAAACCCTAAAAAACAGTTTTGAAACCATAAAAACAGCAAAGAAGAAGTGACGAACCTTAAAACAGTGAGAGACCTGTCACAGAGAAATGAAATGAAATGAAATGTTATATTAACGTCTTCAAAAGGCCAAAATGACCTATGAGACCAATCAGTTACAAAATAGTGAATCTAATACCATGTCTGGGTACAAAAGAACTAGAAAAGAACTAGAAGTGGAACAAAATACTACTACTACTACTACAATCTAAAACTACGTGGGTGTAGCAGCTGATACAATAGGTACCCGGTAAACTGGATGTAACAGTGTGTGAAACAAAGATGGAAGAAATGGTGAGGATCCATCCTCATCTGCACTCTGGATGTCGAGAGAGTATGGCTCGAATCTTCTGTTGTAGTCTCCGTCGATGCTGTGTAGCTCCTCTCCTCAGTCGCGGTCGTCTGTATCTCTGTAGCTCCAATGCTCGGTCGATGAGAGTGCCAGTAGTGGTCGAATGAGTGTGGGACGAGCTCTGCAGTGGTGGCTGCTCCTCTGGCTGTCCCATATCTAGTGAAAAGAAATCTGTAATGTGTCTCTGGGACTGCCTCTCTCTGCCTCTCCCCAGTAAAGAGAGAGAGAGAGAGAGAGAGAGAGAGAGAGAGAGAGAGAGAGAGAGAGAGAGCTGCTGCACTTACTGTTGGGCATTATTGCTCCAAGTGAGGATATCATAGTAAGCAAGATGAGGGCTACATTGTTATGCGGATGGCTACCATGGGTCTATAACTTGCACTTTCCTCTTTAGGTGATTTATATTTTAGTTGAATTCATCTTATTCTTCCATGGAAAAAACATTTTTGTGGACAATTAGATTGGTTTCTAAGACAATTATAATAATGCAGGGACAAATAGAGAAACTTATGGCAGAAATTAAAGGAAGAGGTGCTCAAGAGTTTTCTTTGAAGAAAAAGAAAGGAGGCCAATTGAAACTAGTTCAGGATGAACATGGATTTAGAAGGCTTTTGATTGTACTGACAAAAGGAGGAAAGCTGTTTGCACTTCATAGTGGAAGCAGCAAAATAGTGTGGTCTCTTTTAATCTCTTCATTTCGGAAATCTATACAAAAAAGTAAAGCTGTCATGCTCAAACTTCTCCCATGGTACCACTCTATTGAGCCTGCACAGGTTCAAAATCCAATGGTTCTTGTGGTCGGAAATTCTGGTTCTAAAGCTGATGGTTCAGGTATTCTTGCATGGGTGGATAGTTACACAGGAACCGAATTGCATTCAGTGCGTCTACGTCATGCAATTGAGGATGTTCTTCCTTTAGCAAGGAATGCTCTCCAAACAGAGAACCTTTACATGCTCATGGATGTTAAAAGGAACATTCATGTATTCCCTACATTGCCAGACAGCCTTAAAGTTTTCCAAGGCCAGGATTCGATGTTTGTTTTTCCAGTTGTTGATGTGGATAAGAGCGTAATTTCAGGCTATGGCTTTAATTTATCGGCCCAGATGCAATCTAACCCAGAAATTCCATCCAGCCTTGTGTTTATATCCAAGAAAGTTTGGAAGACAGATTTTTTGCAAAGGTCAGAGCGGCTAGTAGCTGCATCTGAAATTGACAAGGCAAGTAGCTATTTAGGCATATCCTCGTACCTCCTAGACTCTGATGTGTAGTGTGCCACCTGCTCACATTTGATTTGTAGGTTGAAAGCAACAGAGTGATGCGTCATGATCTGTGTGGAGTATTGAGGAATACACTGATGCTTGTAGCAACTACTTCCATATCAATCTCGAAGGTTGGTGAGAATGACTCTTTTAAGGAAAGTGGGCTAGCTTTTTCGGTCATGGACGCAATGACGGGAGAAATCTGGCACAGTGTTTGGCATTCAAAAGCTCAAGGGCCAGTCCACATGGTATGCTATCTATCAGGTTCATTTAGTTTGGTTGTAAGATTAGGTGTGGATCTTCACTTTAGTGTTTCTCTCCTTACGCTTCACAGGTGAAGGACAAAAACTGGTTTGCATACTACTTTTTTGACTCTCAAGCTCGCTCTTACAAATCTTCAACACTGGAGATCCTTGAAACAAACTGTGAGGTACCCCTTACATTCGGTAATGGTTGCATGCTATCTGTTCTGGAAAGATGTAGTAAGTTATCTGATAGCTGCCTTATGAATAGGGCATGCGCCTTCTATTTTGTAACTTTCTTCTTTGAATTATTGTAGCAAAGCTAATGTGCTATAAGTTTGTTACTGTTGTTCAAATCTACAAAAAGATGTGCTTCCTTCAGTAAAACTTTAACATCGTGATTCTCTGTCTTGTTAACAATTTTCTTATGGGATTTGCTGTATTTTTTGCAGTACTTTCATAGAATTTTCCTTTAGCTTTTTGTGTTTTGCAGGATTTTCAAAACCAAAGTACTGTGATGAATGCGAGTGCTTTGAATCAATCAAAAAAGGGTAGTAGAATGTTGAGATCAGAGAATGCAGTGAACATCCCATACATAAAAGCATTAGGATTCATTGAAGGTTCTACGGAAAATGCAAGACGGTTCTTGTTTGGAGCTTTTGATGGACAGGTATTTAACGACAACTGTTGAATTGGTGAGGGCTCTCAAATATATATATATGTACTTTACCCGCTATAAGATAATGGTCGTTTCCAACCAGATCACCTTGTCGGGCATGAATTACGTAAATGATACAAGCAAAGGAGGCACTATCTCGAAATGGATGAGATCCTTAGGCAGTTCCTTAGCACAGCAGGTCTGTTTAACTTTGATTTTGTCTTTTGCTGAGGAAAAAATCTGCAGAATACTGTGTCTTTTGATGCTCTATCGATGATGCACCTCTGATGCAAATGCATTTTACATAGAAGTCTTTTTGCACATATGCGGGCTCTTTTTTACATTTATGTTGGACTTTTATACGCATATGCACATGCAGGGCTGACAAAAAACATCTTTTACAATCAAAAAGAAAAAGGATACACCTAAAACTCTAGGTCAAAATTGGAAGGATTTGCTAGTAAAATTTTAACGGTTTTGTTTAAGGCAAGCTCAAAATCTAGCTGAGATTTTGCAATTTTAGCTGGTGATTTTTTTATGTTTTTTTGTTTTGTTTTTTATTTGTGAACACTACATATGCAGTGCTCTGTAAACACTTTGAATACCTCAAATACAATTATGGCTCTGTCGCACACCATGTAGTGAACCAGCACAAGGCATGTAATTATTCACATTGTCTTGTCAGTTTTCTGGAGCTGTGAAATATCAAGATTTTTTATGTTATCAAGGTTTACTGACATCTAGTTGTGTTCTATGCAGCTCAATTTGACAAGCGTTGGCCCAGTGGAAGGATTACGCAAGATAGTGTCTGTGCCGACCATGTCCGGAAGCATAGTTTTCGCCTATGGTATTGACATACTCTTAGTCCATGCGGTGCTTCATCATCACACACCCTCCTACTTGAAGGGATTCAGTGTTTATGTAGTGCTTGCAACCATCGGAGCCATATTGTTTGCTGTACTGATGACCCAAATTTTGCCAAGATACAAGAGAAGCAAGAAACTTGGCAAGCACATTACTAGGTAGAGAATCAACAAAAGCATCCCTCCAAGCCCATGTATCTTGGACTTGTGAGTTGAGCAAGATCTGCCTCGACTTGCTTAGCTTGGTGGCTTGATTGCTTACACCAGACAGCATGGTCAGAAGGTCGTAGTAAAATACTGAAACCCTCGAGAGTTACTGTGGACCATTCATTGGATTAAGATTTGTTGAATAAGGCCCCTGGCAAAAGCAATGCTTCTTCCTATTTTTGATTGAGTGTTTAAGAGAGAGGCTACACACTCTCTCATCATCTTATTTTGTGTTTAAGAGGGGGCATTAACTTGGGGGTCACATACTCTCTCTCATCATCTTATGTAGGCCATTGTGACTATGCTCTCTTTTTTTTTTGATAGTTAGAGGGAATGGCAAATTTTCAGGTCTTCGGTCCCCATTCCCATTCCAACTTCCCATTCCGAATCCCCGTTCTGTGTTTCAGACGTGAG
The DNA here is from genome assembly GCF_014529385.1 of Adiantum capillus-veneris. NCBI lineage: Eukaryota > Viridiplantae > Streptophyta > Polypodiopsida > Polypodiales > Pteridaceae > Adiantum > Adiantum capillus-veneris. Next base: position 154,551,904 of record NC_140933.1, read on the forward strand.
TCTCCGTAACAGGGAATGGCATTTCACGCCTGTTGGCGTTCCCCGTGCCACATTCCAATCTCTCGTTCCGGGTAACTATGCTTTCTCTCTCTCTCTCTCTCTCTCTACCTTCAAATATGGTCAGGAGATTGTGGAGTATACAGATGCATACACTTACCTGGGGGTAGTCTTTACTGGGCCGAGATTTTCTTTGAGAAGAACAGCAGAGACTAGACTAACTAGAGCTGGTGTGGCTCTGGGAGGAATGGAGAGGATGTGTTCGCAGGTTCAGTTCCAGGAACCTATGACAAAGTTATGGCTCTTTGATACTTTGGTTGCTTCTACTATGTTATATGGGGTGCAGGTTTGGGGACCTTCTATAGGCCAAGATGGCTGGAGGCGTATGGAGAAGCCCCTGGTATCTATGATCCCTCGGCTAATTAGAGCCAAGGCTTCCGTACCGCATGATATCATTCGAGCGGAATTAGCTGCCCCCCCTATGGAGATTGAGGCGCTTACCAGATCAGTCTCCTTTGTACACAGCCTGTGGGATACTACTAGAGACAGATATGCGAGGGTGGCTCTAGAGTCCTCCAGACAATTAGCTCTTAATGGGGATACATCATGCTGGTTTGCACAGATGGCGTCATGGTTTCAGACACATGGTTTCACCATGGACAGGTTGCCTCCTTTTCAATACTCTCTACAGGCACCCTTAGGTCTCTGACACGGGTAGAGATTAATAGACTTATTCGTCAGGATCTGATCCAGTTGGACACGAGGAGGACATGGATAGAGCCGTTACAGGAGTTGGGCACAAAGAGGGCTTTCTATAGAGAGCATCTTCTCCACCTCACGAGGGATGGGTTTGTGATTCGACCTAGCTATATGGACACGCATCTTTCTCATGGTTTGCGCTGTGCCATTGGCCAGATACGCACGTCATCACATCAACTCGAGATTGAGACTGGCAGATTCAGAGGGACACCAGCAGATAGCAGGATATGCCGCCTATGCCATCTAGAGCCAGAGACAGAAGTACATTACATATGCCATTGCACAGTGTACTATGAGATACGAGGCCGTTTTCATTGTCTATTCAGAGAAGGTTTTGGGCCTCTATCTAGGGTCATGAGTTATGAGGATTAGAGATGTCTTGGGCTATATCTACTTGAGTTACACAGGCATAGAGAAACTTTACTGAGGAGAGCTGAAGAGCGACAACCCCAGAGACAGATCACAGATTTCTTTACACTAGATATTGTACACCCAAAAGAGCAGACAGAGGAGCAGCCAACAGTGGAGAGGTCTACCCACACTAATGGCATTCTCATAGACCGAGCATTGGAGCTAGGGAGATCTAGACGACCCCGATGGGGAAGAGGAGCTACACAGTTTCGAAGGAGGCTATAGCAAAGGATTCGAGCCATACTCTTTCGTCGTCCACAGTGCAGATGAAGATGGATCCCTATGAAGATGGATCTCTACTCCCCTCCCATATTGCCTTCACATTGTACTGCTTAGTTTACAATCCCGCAGTATTTATACTTTGTTATCCTAGTTTAATTTATTTTGTTAATCTGACTTTGTATCAAATACACCGCATTGTAACTTTCTGGTCTCATAGGTCACTTTGGCCTTTTGAAGACATTAATATAACATTTCATTTCATTTCATTTCTCTCTCTCTCTCTCTCTCTCTCTCTCTCTCTCGGGATAGTTTTCTATGATGTTAAAATTCTCTTCTGCTTCTTCTTCTCTTGGAAATAATCTACAACTCCTAGTGGTATCTAATTTTACAAACAATCTTTGCGTTCTTGGTCTGCAATGCCGACAACCGAGTAGAGTAAGGTGGCACAACTTCGTAGGTGAGAGTCCCACCCGTGATGTGTAATTGATGAACAATAGGGAGGGATGATCAATGAGCTAATAGATGGGGATGATTGATGGGGGATGGGTGGTCCATGAGTAGCAGAAGCACAGAGGCAAGCAGATCCGGACGTAAGTAGCGCTATTGTTGAGATATGAGGGCTGGGGGGCAAGGTGTATATAGTCCCAAGTTCTTGCAAACTTAGTGTCAAGTGCGCAAGTAACTGGATCTTGGTAGCCCTCTTCAAGGAGTGAGCACTCATTTCAAGGAAGTCGATGCCAAGAGATAGAGAGAGGGCTCGAAGAAGGGTGCAAGTTCACCTCAAGCTTGGGGGGGGGGGGATTTGTGCACTACCCGAGGTGAGAGCGCTAGGCTGGCAATTGATTGAGGAAGGCAATCCTCAGGACTAGGTGGCACGAGTATGGGAGGGTGGGATCTATGGTGGGGGCATTGTGGGCCGTAGATCCCAGTGGTGGCACTTAAAGTAAACTAGGGCATCTTAGATTACTTTTTATAATAAAAAGTAATTTAGGGTATCCTAATTTACTTTTGACGTCCGCCCTTTATTTACATGTTTTAAGTAAATTAGGGCCCTCACGTTTCACAACGCATGCATGGCGTAGTGGTTAGGGTAGGCGCCTCTCATGCGTGAGGTCCCGGGTTCAAACCCGACGTCCCAAAATGGGGGTACCGTAGATTACTTCCGAAATGCGGGTACCCTAGATTACTTTTTACCCTAGATTACAAAATTAATCTAGGGTACCCGCATTTGGGATCTACGGCCCACAATGCCCCCGTCGTAGATCCCACCCTCCCATGCCCGTGCCACTTAGTCATGAAGGAAGGCAATGGGCCCTTTGGCAATTGAAAGAGGAAGGCAAAGGGCCATTCAATGTGGTTGCAATCTCTCTCTCTCTCTCTCTCTCTCTCTCTCTCTCTCTCTCTCTCTCTCGCACTCAACATGTTTGCCTTCGTCCAAGTCCCTATCGTAAGTTATAGGTTTTGAGATGGGTAGCAAGAGCATGACAGGGGGGGGGGGGGATCTAACAAGAGATCGGGAGAGAGAGAGAGAGAGAGAGAGAGAGAGAGAGAGAGAGAAGCAATTGAATATGCAAAAAATACGAGTGTTAAAAACTCAAGAATTTGTCGGTGATTACACAAACTTGTGAAATGTTGTAGGTTTTTTACAAGGCAAGCTTGGAATCTACCCGAGATTTTGCAATTTCAACCGATTAAAAATACATCAAATCTTGGTTTTTAACAGACAATGTGTATGTTGTGTGTGTGTGTGTGTGTGTGTGAGAGAGAGAGAGAGAGAGAGAGAGAGAGAGAGAGAGAGAGAGAGAGAGAGATTATTTTAAAGGACCGCATGGCAATTCACATATTATCTTCAAATGTAATTCGCTTGAGTGATAATCTAGCCAACACACATTCACTTGCGTGCACGATGTTTATCTTTCATCCACCCTAGCTAGCATGATCCCATTCCTATCAAGTGGTATCAGAGCACGGGTATGCTAGCTAGCTTTGTTATTTTGCATTTTGCGTATTAGTATGATTAGCATTCCTTAATCCATCAGGAAGCGAATGGGGTATAGGAGGGCCACTTTATTTGGCAGTTTAAGGGAATGCTTAAAGCTTAAGCCAAGTTTGACCAAACCTAAAAGAGAGGGCAAAAAAGCCTATGCTGAGATTTTTAAAATAGTCATTTCCATATTTTAAATTTGAAAATAGTGTAGTTAGTAACCCAAAAGAGAGATGAGTAAATGAACTTTAAAATGTCATTTTTCCACCCCTCTTTTCTCTCTTAACATATAAAACACTCTCTCTCACTTAGAACTCAATAAAGGAGACACTTTTCAACCCCTCCTCTGCCAAAAAAGCAGATTTTTCACATTCTCATTGCATTCTCTCTCTAAAGCATGAGCCAACTCTCTCTTTGTTTTCCTCCTTTTCTCTCTTGTCACTTCCTCTCTCAATCATTAAGGAACATTCTTGACTGCCTTTTTTTGAAAAAGTGCAGATCCTCCAAGGTTGCAGATCTACCCTCTCTCCTACTCTCTCTTCCTTTATTGTCTCTCTCTCTCTCTCTCTCTCTCTCTCTCTCTCTCTCTCTCTCTCTCTCATGCTTCTCCCACTCCAATCCCAATTGAGAGCAATGGAAAATTCCATTAACTCTGTGTGCAACAACATTTCTCTCTCTACACTCATGATCAACAATTCAAATTCAAAGGAGATTGAGTTGCACTCCTCCTCTTTCTTCCATCCACAACATAATCCTTTTCTCTTATCTCTGAGTACTTTCCACTTCTTTTTTCCGTAGCGTCCTTCACTTGCTTGTAGCAATCACCATTACACATTCTCACTAATTTGCTTGATTAACTAACACAAATGTCATTCAATCCCCTACCACTGCAAGACATTACTAACAAGTCAAAACGATATCGATTAAATGCTAATTTAGAGCAGGAGTACCCTATTGTGCGACTTGGTACATCTAATCCCAATGCTGGAGATCAACTACGAAACCATGGATGCAAGGCAATCAACTTATGGGTTGATGGCCATATTTACCATGGCGATCCAATGACCAATGCATCATCGCCTTTTTGTAATGTCACTAAGCTACTGCGTTTTATTGGAGATGGAAGAGACGAATTGTTTGACTACTGCTGAAAATTACATTCAGCTTTTGTCAATGAAAGGGAAGCAAAAAAACATCTCTGTGTTGCCTATTCATCATTGCAAGAGAAGTACGTGAAAGACATCCAGCAAGTCAGAGAGGAAGCCAACGAGAGGACGAAGTGGCTAAACGACGAGATGTCAAAGCTTATTAAAAAAGCAGAGCATCAAAAAATAAAGCAAGAGTATCATCTAGACAATTATGTTCAGCTACAACACACTGCACGTAATATGCGCCCGCGAATCAATCATCTCACACGCATTCCATTGGGCTATCACATTCGCAAGCGCAAGAGACATGCGATGTCTAAGCTATCTTGAAGCGGTGGAGCTGGAAAGAAACATATCCGTCAAACTTGGTAGGAATACAAATTTCTAATTTCATACATTTTTTGCAGGTTGCTGTAATATTATTTCAATATGAAGAAACTTGGCTCGGATGATGATGGGAATCAATTCCGATGTTGAAACGACTGGACATACCCTGCTGCAGCATATCATCAAACCAGAGGAGTTGGTGGAGCTATTGGATGATCCATCCAATGCTGGCATTGCTAATGTTTTGCGCCATGAGTATTTCAGTGAGCTAAAGAGCATTGTGTCGCCTCAGGAGATGATGGAGGTGTGTGACAGCGCAAGAATAAGTTTCAAGGCCTACAAAGCTTTGTATAGACTTGTCACACTAGGTCACATAGCACAAGGTTATTTTAGATTGATGCCAATACCTTATAGTATTAGCGTTGCAAAAAGGTGCGCTAATAATGATGTTACAAGCTTGTTGGGTGGATTTCAATATATAGAGGATGCCCTACCATTAGAAAAGAACAAATCCTTTTGTTACAACGAGTTCAATAATGTCTATTGAAGCTCCAGGAGTCAATGATTAGATTTTATGAGTTGACACAGGAAGAGTGTGATGGCAAATTTATATTTGTGATGAAGCTTGATGAGTACCAGATTATCAAAGGTCAACGGCTCGAAAGGGTAAGCATTACACTTATGAATAGAGCCTTGGTGGATGTTGATGTTGAGCTAAATGGTAGCGAGAAGGAAAATCTTGTTTAGGTGTTCAGTTTGAGAAGAATATTTGGTGGTTGGTAGCTTTTCATTTCCCACATGAGACACACGAGTCTCTCAAATGGTATTTTAATCACACCCTAATCGTTGACGTCATTCGACAACAACAAGAAGGACAACGATTGCAGGTTTCAGGTCTAGGTACATTCCAAGTGGAGTGGCATTTGGTAGGAGACTTGAAAACTCTCAAGTTTATGTTAGTATGCAAGCAAGGTGAAATAACCCTCTTTCCATGCATTTATTGCTGCCACAGTAAAGTCTCCTTAGTGTTGAGGGAAAGGGTAAGGATAAGGGTGGCAAAGTTGCAGTCAATTCTGCGAAAGGTATGACCACTACACAAACAGTGGGTAAAGCACTACAACAATGGTTTTAAGGTATCCTCAATTGTAACCAGAGTGTATGTTCTAATCGAGACATGGACGATCCAAATTGGGATCTTATTCTATCGATTCTTCTGATAAAGGTGCATGTGTCCACTCTTCATGCCCGTCTACAAATTCTTGACAAGTTGCTTATGCTCCATAGTAATTATGCTTGGAATATGGAGCCTGTAGAAATAAGAGAAGAGTGTATCAGAGAACTTGAATCTATTCTATCAAGTCTTGGCCTATATGGGGTGCAGTAGAGTTATCAAAGGACAAGAAGGTATCTGGAAGCACATAGGATCGTCCTAATAAAATATGTATGAGTGGTAGTAAAGCTAAGCATATGCTTTCAAACTATTCTGACTCTCAAAGTCTCAATGAGTTTCAATTGTGGAAAAAGATGTGTCACATTACCACCTACAGAGGTAACAAAGCAGCCCTAAGAATTAAGCATGTGTGGCAGTCTGTAGATTATATTTTTCGTTTGCTTGAAAAGGCAAAGCTAACTTCTACTAAGATATCCACCTTAAAGTTTGTAATCAATAGTTTCACAACGCAAATGGTGGATGCCTGGGGGGAGACACACATAACACATTACATGGTGGGTTGAATATTTTGTCTTGTAGTAAAAAAACATTAGTGTTTGAACTAAAGTTTTATGTTTTTGCAGCACATTCTTTTTGCTCATAGCTCATTTTTTCTCGACACATTCGGTTCATTGGGCATCTGGAGTAGCCAAGGAATGGAGCGCTCACACTATTAAGCAAAAGCAGTGTATTTTAAAAATACATGGCATGGAGGTGGGAGAAAAAAGAGCAATACTCTACACAAAATGTTTAATTGGTTCTACAGAGTTTTAGCGGGGAGAGAAAGGAAGAAGACTAGAGTGCAAAGAAGCTTGAAATGCAGAATAGAGAAAGTGGTTAGCGTGAGGCGATCACAATCATATCATGCTTCTAATGCAAAAGATCGATTCCGATCATAGTTGGCGACAAAGCGACGAAATGGTAGGCGTTGGGTGAAAAACCAATAAATTTCTGACACTAACTATTTCTATATTAAACATACATTGTAATGCCACGTGATTTGTTGACGTCCCAATCTTTGATTCCATGTAACAAATTTCGATAATTTTGATTTTTAAAAATTTTTTAAAACTTCAAGTTGTAAGTTTTGACTTATATAGTACTAAATTTTATTGAGTTTTTAAGTTTTTCTTTTAAAATTTAGTACTATATAAGTCAAAACTTACAACTTGAAGTTCATTTCTTGTTTGCATATTCTAAAAGATCCACTCGAGCACAAACGCGCACACACTCATATCTTGCATCACATGGACGATTCGCACGAGCAGACTGGCACTACATATAACAATACCACCACAACCACTCACACCGAAGAAAATATGCAACCTGAACCCATGTAGAATCTACGGCTTCAAATATACATCCCCAACCACAAGTGGATAAACCAATATCCCAGCCTGCTCCAGACACCCAAGAGCCTGTTAAGTATGGAGCTTGATTTATCCCTTGTAATTTTCAGTGGTAAAAACGCACATTTGTAAGGCCCCCATTATGAGGAGAAGCCATTGTGCGTGAAGATAAATCACTCACCGGAAACCAAAATTTTTACGGCCAAAATTCAGGGGCAACTTTAGGGGCCTTTTTTTTTCCTTCGCTGGAATATTCCTTTTCGCCGGAATATTATGGCCGGACGGCGGTCGGAAAACGATCGATCGGTTGGCCGATGGCTGGTAGTCAATGGCGGTGGCCGGTGGTCGGAAGTCAATAGCCGGTGGCCAGTGGCCAAATTCAATGGCCGATGGCCGAATTCAAAAGTGGACTTGTCTTCTCAAGGGCGACCACACATGGGCGGATTGGACGGTCCGATTCGCGCTTATTTACACAAGGGCGACTACACATGGCTGCCTCTCATGAGAGAGGGCAGCCCCTTTTGGCCTATAAAAGGAGGCCATTTCTTCACACATTTCATCGTGTGAAGTTGATGCAACAAGGTGAGTGTGAGATGGTGAGAGTGAAGCAAGGTGGGAGCTCTATTAATGGTATAATCCCTTTGTAAACTACTTCTTGTTTTGAAGTACTAAAGCCATTGAGTGGCTGCTTTTCCGTGGACGTAGCCCACATTCGGTGAACCACGTATATCGTGTGTACTCTCTCTCTCTCTCTCTACTCTATAATCTCTTGTGTATGAAATCTATCTCTCTCCATTAAGTAGTCTACTCAAACATCTACTTAGCTACATCATATTTCCTAACAACTGGTATCAGAGCAAGGTTTGCTCGTAGCTAAATTATCTCAAGGAAAGGATTCCTTGAATTGAGTGGGAGTTATGGCGGAGGAAGGGAATCTCAAGATTGAGAAGTTCAACGAAAAAAACTACCAACATTGGAAGATGCAGATTGAAGACTATCTCTACCAGAAGGACCTCTATTTGCCACCAGGCGGTCTTGCAAAGAATCCTGCAACGATGGCAGATGAAGCATGGATTGTCCTTGATCAAAAGGCACTGGGAAAAATCCAATTAAGCTTGGCGTCAACGGTGGCCTTCAATGTTTCAGAGATCAAGACCATGGAGGACTTGATGAAGTCACTTGACGACTTCTACGAGAAACCATCGGCATCCAATAAGGTATTTCTTATGAAGTGCTTGTTCAATCTAAAGATGACAGAGAATGGTTCAGTTGCATAACACCTAAATGAATTTAACACAAACATAAGTAAACTTAGATCGGTGAAGTCAATTTCGATGACGAAGTGCAAGCTCTCCTTATACTATCATCTCTACTGGATAGTTGGGACAGCCTTGTGATGGCTGTAAGTAATTCTATCTCTGGCACAAATACTCTTAAGTTTGATGATGTTGTGGGTGTTCTCCTAAGCAAGGAAATACGAAGGAGAAGCACAGGAGAATCATCAAGTGCTGCACTGTCAGTGGAAACAATAGGAAGGCCTAAGGAGAGGTTCAAAATCCAAAAGGGTCGTGATCGCTCAAGACGGAACAAGTCACACACAAAGTCAGCTCTTGAATGTTGGAACTGTGACAAGAAGGGCCATGTCAAGAAGGATTGTTGGTCCAAGAAGAAGAAGGAGACATAGTCTCAAGACAACAAGCCAACATCGGAGGCCAATGTGGCAGGTAAAGTAGAGCAGGATGCTCTAATTCTCTCATTAGAGAATGTGTCTAATTCCTGGATAGTAGATTCCGGGGCTTCATTCCATGCGACACCACACAAGCAACATTTCCAAGATTACACCAAAGGTAATTTTCGGTATGTATACTTGGGAGATGATGAAGCTTGTGAGATTGTCGGCAAAGGTACAATTTATGTCAAAACTGCTAACGGAAATGAATGGAAGCTTAAAGATATTAGGCATGTTCCTTCTCTTCGCAAAAATTTGATCTCTACAGGACAATTGGACGATGAAAGTCACAACATTGCATTCGGAAACAAACGGTGGAAGATCTCAAAGGGATCTTTGGTGGTTGCCAAGGGAGAAAAGGTCGGTACACTTTACTTGTGTACTATGAGCAAGTAAGCTTCAGCTTGTGCAACAACTACAGAAGTTGACTGTGAGGTGTGGCACTACCGGCTTGGGCATATGAGTACCAAAGGAAGGCAAATCCTTCAAACAAAGAAGCTTCTACCAGGTTGGAAAGAAGTGGACTTAGAGTTCTATGAAGATTGTGTTTATGCTAAAAAAAAGAGGGTAAAATTTCAAAAATCAGGAAATGAAAGAAAAAATTAAAAACTTGAGTTGGTTCATTCTGACGTTTGGGATCCTGCAAGTACACCATCACTTGGTGGATCATTGTACTATGTAACATTCATAGATGATGCAACTAGGAAAACATGGGTTTATGTAATGAAGAATAAATCCGATGTGTTTTCCATATTTCAAAAGTGGAAAGCCTTTGTGGAGAATGAAATAGGTACTAAGGTTAAATGCCTCAGATTCGACAATGGAGGCAAATATTGCAGCCAAGATTTTGAAAGCTTTTGTGCTAGCAATGGCATTCGGAGGCAAAGAACAACCCTAGGACACCTCAACAAAATGGAATTTCTGAAAGGATGAACATGAAAATCATGGAGCGAGCACGAAGCATGCGGCTACATGCAGGCCTATCACTTGAGCTTTGGGTGGAAGCTGTAAGTATGTCTGTGTACTTAATCAATCGGTCACCCTCAACGGCATTGGATGGGGGAGTTCTAAAAGAGGCATGGACAGGTAAACCGGTGAATTATGCATTCCTCAAAGTGTTTGGGTGTGAGGCTTTCATGCACATAGATAGAAGCCTAAGATCAAAGCTAGATGCAAAGTCCAGAAAGTGTTTCTTCATTGGCTATGGAGAAGGTGACTTTGGGTATCGCCTATGGAATCCTGAAGATGGTAAAATCTTAAGGAGTAGCGATGTAGTTTTTAACGAACAATATATGTACAAAGATTACGTAGAAAGAAAACAAACAAAAGAAACAGGTGATGAGTACATGGAGCTTGAGGACGATGAAGACTCAAGGATTGCAAACGGTGACAATGTGCAACAACGTCAACCAAATGAGGAGCTTCAACCTATTCCCCGAAGATCTACAAAAGCAAGTAGACCTCCAAAAAATTTTGGTCCTTCCTTCAACCATCTCTTGATCTCAGATTCTGGAGAGCCGGAATCATACGAAGAAGCTATGCAACACGAATCCAAAGAAAAATGGACGAAAAGCATGCAAGAGATGGACTCCCTACATCGCAACCAAACATGGGAGTTGGTTGAGTTGCCTAAAGGTAAGCGGGTACTTTAAAATAAATGGGTGTACAAGCTAAAGGAAGAAGAAGGTGGGAAGAAAAGGTACAAGTCTAGCCTTGTGGTAAAAAGATTTTCTCAAAAGAAAGGTATTGACTTCAATGAAATATTTTCTCCTGTTGTAAAAATGAACTCAATTATGCTTGTCTTAAGCCTTGTGGCTGCTCATGATCTAAATCTTGAGCAAATGGATGTAAATACGGCATTCCCTCACGGTGACTTAGAGGAGGAAATTTACATGCTTCAACCAAAGGGGTATAAGTAAAAGGTAAGGAGAAAATGGTTTGCAGATTAAAGAAAAGCTTGTATGGTTTAAAGCAAGCATCAAGAAAATGGTACTTGAAGTTTGATCGATGGATGTTGGATCAGGATTCACAAGATGCAACTCGGATCACTGCGTCTATACAAAGAATTTGGGAGATGGAAAATTCATCATCCTAATGTTGTATGTTGATGACATGTTGATTGCAAGTGCTAACATGCAAAACATTAAAGACCTAAAAGAGGAGCTGTCTAAATCTTTTTCAATGAAAGATTTAGGTTCTGCAAAGAGGATACTTGGTATGAAAATATCAAGGGACAAGACAAAGAAGACAATAAAGCTATCTCAAGAGGATTACATCAAGAAGGTGCTAGAAAGGTTTGCAATGTAAAATGCAAAACCAGTTTCTACACCTTTGGCTAGTCACTTTAAATTAAGGAAGGATATGTGTCCAAAGACACAAGAGGAGATAGCCTATATGTCTAAAGTTCCATATGCAGCAGCAGTAGGTTCTCTAATGTATGCTATGGTTTGGACAAGGCCAGATATTGCACATGCAGTGGGAGTTGTGAGTAGGTTCATGGACAACCCAGGTAAAGAACACTGGCAAGCTGTGAAGTGGATACTTAGGTATCTAAAAGGGACAACAACAAATGCTTTGTATTTTGGAGGAATTGATATATTTCTAGAAGGGTATGTTGATGCAGATATGGCAAGTGACAAAGATACTCGAAGGAGCACTACTGGCTATGTCTTCACGGTTGGAGGCACAATAGTAAGCTGGTCTTCAAAGCTGTAGAAAGTGGTCTCACTTTCTACCATGGAAACAGAGTATGTAGCAATGACGGAGGCAAGCAAAGAATTTTGTGGCTTCACAGATTCTTAGAAGAGCTTGGATTCAAACAAGACAATTGTGTCTTGTACAATGATAGCCAAAGCGCTATCCATCTTGCGAAGAACTCAGCCTTTCATTCAAGGACAAAGCACATTGAGGTGAGATATCACTTTATACGCACTCTTTTGGAAGAGGGACAACTAAAGTTAAGAAAGGTACATACAAGTGAAAATCCTACAGACATGTTTACAAACGTGGTCAACAAGGAGAAGTTGAGCTTTTGCTCATCTTCAATCGGCATTCAAGGATAAGAAGCCAGGATGGAAAGCAGTCACAGGTTTGGTTTGGAGATTAGTCTCCAAGTCGGAGATTGTTAAGTATGGAGCCTGATTTATCCCTTGTAATTTTCTATGGTAAAAACGCATATTTGTAAGGACCCCATTATGAGGAGAAGCCATCGTACGTGAAGGAAAATCACTCGTCAAAAACCAAAATTTTCACGGCCAAAATTCAGGGGCAACTTTAGGGGCCTTTTTTTTCCTTCGTCGGAATATTCCTTTTCGTCAGAATATTATGGCCGGACGGCGGCCGAAAAGTGGTCGAAAAACGACCGGTCAGTTGGCCGGTGGCCAGTAGTCAATGGCCGGTGGCCAGTGGTCGGAAGTCAATAGCCGGAGGCCAGTGGCCGAAGTCAAAAGTGGACTTGTCTTCTCAAGGGCGGCCACACATGGACGGATTGGAGGGTCCGATTCGGACTTATCTACACAAGGGCGGCTACATATGGCTGCCTCTCATGAGAGAGGGCAACCCCTTTTGGCCTATAAAAGGAGGCCATTTCTTCACACATTCATAGTGTGAAGTTGATGCAACAAAGTGAGTGTGAGGTGGTGAGAGTGAAGCAAGGTGGGAGCTCTATTAAGGGTATAATCCCTTTGTAAACTACTTCTTGTTTTGAAGTACTAAAGCCATTGAGTGGCTGCTTTCCCGTGGACGTAGCCCACATTGGGTGAAACACGTATATCGTGTGTACTCTCTCTCTCTCTCTCTCTCTCTCTCTCTACTCTATAATCTCTTGTGTATGAAATCTATCTCTCTCCATTAAGTAGTCTACTCAAACATCTACTTAGCTACGTCATATTTCCTAACAGAGCCTCCCCAACCATCGAATCCAGATGATTTAACCACCATGCAACATATTTTTGGGGATCTCGGCGATATAAACCATGCCACTCGCACACCTCTGTCAGATCCCCCACCAATTTTACCTCTACACAGAGCCATGCAAGAAACAAGAGAAATAGAAGAAGAATACCGAGGTCCGTTTGAAATCCGGCCCCCTCGCCTGTTGTCACAACAACGTTGCTCAAGCCACCACAGAAACCAGGCCGTGAAATTTTCCACCGCGAGTCAAGCAAAGAGTAATCAAGGTTATACCAGGCGACCCGATTTCTAAAGCACGAGATGCAAAGAGGAGGAAAAGAATGGGGGAGATGGAAAAGAAAGAGGCAGCTGAGAAGGAAGTGCAGAGAGTACAATAAGAGCAAAGAAGATAGAGAGAGCAAGAGGAATGGGAGAGAGCAGAGGCCGAGAGAGCTCATTTGGCAAACTTACAAGCACGAGCAGAGTTAGAGATAAAGACGGCAAAGGATAGAGCTCAAGCCATCCAACAAGCAAAGGTTGGGAGCTCAAGGCCTTCAAAAATTCCTCAGAGAGCCAAACAATGTGCAAAGAGAAAAAAGGACAAGGTGACACCTGAATAGCAAGAAGCCCAAGAGGAGAGGAGGAAAAAGTATGAAGATGATCCTCCTCAATGGGCACTGCCAAATCTGCTCGGCGCACAGGGACTTTTTTTGCCCCGTCTGATTGACCCCGTACGCCTCCCCCATTGCCCCATTTTGTAAAAGAATCACCGAGACGTGTCCCTCGACCACCCGATGGCTGCATGATCAAGGTTCTGTGCATGTGGTACAGAAATGAAATTTATTGGACAATATGAATAGAAAAAAAAAACAAGTACTAAATGGTGACATAAATCGTTGACAAAAACAATTATTCTTTATTGATTTGGATATTACATCATGGTCGATTAGTTTTTCTACAAATTATATCTGTGGGTAAGGGGCAAATGGCTGACTTGACGCCATTGAGGGATTTTACAATTTTCTCTAGGTTTGTCAACCCTTGACCTAGGCTCAAGGAACAGTGGGAGAGGACCGAGCCTGGGTGCTTGCCTGTAAAGGCATACAATGCTGCCTCTTAGTCCACCATACTTCATTAACATGGCATGAACAATACTTGTAAAAGAGAGTGAGAGTTCATAGAAATTGACACCAATAGAGGACTGGATTAGTTGGAGCTGGTCCCCCCTCGAATAGGCATTTGTATTATAGATTCTTCCATGACGGAAGACTTGTTTACAATACAACTTATTGTGTTTCCTTGAAATCTTCTTGATGAGGTGAAGATGGCAAGCTTCACTCACCAAGAATTAGCATAACAACAACAATAAACATGATTAGCATGAACTTGAAAAATACCCAGTCTCAATCCCAAGACCTCAAACACCATGAAAGGTGAGGAGAGCTGGTAGGGAGTGAGGAAGAAGAGAGAAGTAGAAGTAGCTCTACGAGAAAGCAATACCCCCTTGCACACAATCACTCATAGATCTTGTAGCATAGCTTAGCATAGTGATAATGGAGATTAGAGAGATTGATAAGCAAGCATAAGCATTCTCTTGTGTGGATTTTGCATCCATAGCCAAGAGCTTGTTGTAGTAGGCACTCAACTTCTCAATCTTGGAGAAGGAGATGGAGTTCTTGCTTCACAAGAGTGTGTGAAGAGAAGAATGAGAGAGAGAGAGAGAGAGATGGATCGTGGGATGCTCAAATGAGAGAGAGAGAGAGAGAGAGAGAGAGAGAGAGAGAGAGAGAGAGAGAGAGAGAGAGAGAGAGAGAGAGAGAGAGGTAGCTTGGTCGACCCCCTTTCCTAGGCTTTCCTTAAAGCTCATTGGGACATGTAGCCCTCTAGCCAATGAGAGCTTGGCTCCCTTTGGGGCAAGTTGTGTAGTCTCTTGAGAAGTGTCCTTCTTTCCCTCTTGTGAGGTTAATCTAGCACCCCCCTTGATTAAGCACAGCCCTTGCCTGCTTGAGCAGTGTGCCTCTACACCTGACATGTGGCCCCTTTCCTCTCATGAGAGTATGGGCCCTTGGTGAGGTGCATACATACTACTCACATACCTCCTTTGTAGGGCTCGCCCCCTTCTTTGTAGCAAGTTCTTTGAACTTGGTAAGTAGGCAGCCCCCCTGCATAAGCACAACCCTTGCTTAAGCAAGCTGCCCCCTTTCCTGCTTGGACCTTAATTGACTAAAGTTTAAAATTAAAGACTATGTTTTAAGGCTTTTAACACTTACCTTTGGAGGCTTTAATGAAGCCAACCCTAAGGTCTTTTGCTACATTGGTTAGCCTTGGTCTTTGATAGACCATTTCTCATTTGGGCCCCTTTACCATTGGCCCTCTGTTGAAATAGATCTATAAGCACATCTGTATCTTAACCCTTGTTCCCGTTTATTCTCCCACATTAAGTGATTAGTTTAATATGAGAAAATCATTTGGGTTGGTTAGATATTCGATTTTATGACAAGAGGTCATTAATTTTCCATTAGGAACTTGCATTTACATTCAATAGCTGCTCCTGACTTTAGCAAAATTGGCATTTTCAATTGTTGTGTGTGCCTAGCCCGTCTCAAGAGCTTTTAATCAGCCCCTCGTCATGAATCTTTTTGCTCATATCAGCATCTTGAGTGGTGACACATACCTTCAATATGCAAGCATAAGCAATTGCATCAATAGAGATGCCCTCACTTTGCATCGGTTGAAAATAGCCCGGATCTTTCTGGCCTCCCCCCCATTCAGCACCTACTGCACTCAATAAATTCCAAGAGACAACATCCCAGAGTAGTGGCACATGCCTTCGAGATGCAAGCACAAGTGATTGCATCTGGAGGAGAGAGGCCCTCCCTTTGCATCCGTTGAAAACAGCCCAAAGATTCCTAGCCTTGCCCTTGTTTGGCATATCATCTATCAATGAAGTTCAAGAGACAACATCCCAAACAACAAATAGCTCCTCAAACATGGCCTATCGGACCAAAGATACCAATGATGTACTTTGTATGGGGTTTATAAGTGAATATCAAGGCTCCAAGATCGTAGTATGAGACTGATCCCACACTCTGGCTAGCATTGGAAAGTATGTAGGCCTAAGTCATGGCTGAAAGTGTGAGGGAAGCAAGTTCAAATGTGAGCAAACGTTGAGCACTCTAGTAGTGTGTGCTACTTATACTTTTGCACTTGTAGTGAGCATAATGTGCATAGTTGACGTGACTCTTCTCCATTGCCCCAATGTCCCGTCTCACAGCGAGAGGAGTGGGAGCCAAGCCGAATGATTGAGACAGTGTGTACCAGTGAGACAAGAGGATAATCTCAAGCATATAAGGGCGATGGTTTTGTAGTTGGGGGCATTACTGTAGTGCAATGTATGAAGCGTGACCCATTGGATTCTGTCGAAGCAAGCTTGAAATCTACTTAAGATTTTGCAATTTTAAATACATTAAACCTTTTTCACAAACATTGTGCCGATGTGTGTGTGTGTGTGTGTGTGTGTGAGAGAGAGAGAGAGAGAGAGAGAGAGAGAGAGAGAGAGAGAGAGAGAGAGAGAGAGAGAGAGAGAGAGAGAGAGAGAGAGAGAGAGAGAGAGAGAGAGAGAGAGAACCCAATAGTAGCCACAAGTATTCAATTGTTGAAGACCTGCCATGTAGAACTTTAATGTCTCTGTAGATTGCTCATGTACCCTTTAACATTTTGCTCTATCTTTCTCTCGCCCCTTCTCCTTGCCACATCATTTTTTGGGTGTTAAAAATTTATCCTTTGTGTGTGTGTATGTGTGTGAATAATGTGGATAACAAGCCCTTTATTTGCATGCATTAACTCAACACGAGACAACCCTAAGTAGAGGCATGGACATGCAAGCCTTCTCCTTTTAAGACCATATTAGGTATTTTGGTAAAAATCTCACATTATGGGAATCTCCAAATCGACTGAATTCATGTAATTTGGGAATTTTCCACTTAAAGTGGGAAAAATTGAGGTGTGTGGCTAGTAAATAAAGTGAAAATCTCATAGGATTGTGGTGTTGATAAACACCAAAAGTCAAGAGGATGTACAACACATGGATTTGAATAATAACTATAAATTACATAAAACAAAGGAAGATACAAAAAAGATTTTGTTTACAAATGGGCTAGTATAGTCACAATAGAAGCTCTACATAATTCTACTCCACATTTGATACCATATCTGAACTTTGACTTTGGCTTTTAGAGCATGTCTTTCTGGAATCTTTATTCTAGAAAATGGTCCTTCTTTGTTGGGTCTCCAGGACCAAACAATTGCATCTATAGTTTCCCACACTTGTGGGTCCTTATAGTTGACAGCCCAATAACCCTTCCAACAATTACTGTAAGCTTGAGTATCTGTCATCCCACTTTTTCTCGCGCAAGGTGCCCAATATTGAATCAAGAGTTTTTTGTAGTTTGGTGATGTAGGCTCTTTATCAATGTCAGATAAAGCCATTGCAAGCCACACTGGATAGATTTCTGTGTCACTCGGAACAAGCATAAGAAAGTCACCTTGGTGCACATCAGACATAGGGTCAAACTCTTCCCTTGGCCTATCTCGTTGAGGCCCACAAAAATGATCGTTCAACTCTTCAAGGCCTAGGAATCTTTCTGCTCCTTGTTGCAAATTCATTGTAGTGCTTTGTAGGTGAGAATATTCTTGAGTTTTTGGCCAAAACATTTCATACAAGACTCACTCTGATATGATTGCTTTTCCAATCTCTTCAATTACCTTACTCCAATAATCTATCACGGGTCTATAATATCGCGGAATACTTGAACCATTCCCTAAATTTTTCCAAAATTTTATATAGTTCTTTAGCCCCAAAATGACTTCTTCGTGGGCCTTGACATACTCCGCCATTTGTACTAGAGGTGGATCTCCATGTGGTAACATTGGCTTGCCTTCTGTGTCTGTTTTCCAAAGGCGAATACTTCCACTCCAACTTGATACACCTACATGTGCCTTATATTGCATCATTGGTGTCTCATCCTGCATAAAGAACCTGAACTAAAGCGGTTTGGAATGTCCAACAAGTATGTCTTGTCCATCACAAAGATAGCCATCACAATATTGCTTGAAATCGGGGATCTTTGTGAGAAAAAATGGAGCTGGAGATGAAGATGAGCTATTTCATAATGTATCCATCAAATGTGGCAAAGTATAGGTTTGTGTAACTCTCAACTTCTCTGAAAACCTACTAAACATGGCGTCTATGTCCTCATGTGTATGCCCAACCATTAAAAATCCCAGCTGGATGGTTTTGAAAACACCCCTTGCAACAAGTATTGACAAATAGGCAAATAAGTATCGATTTTTGTTTTCCCCTGCACAATTATCCAATTGTAATAACAAGTTCTCTGGCAATCTGCGAAATGTTGACCCCAATTCCTCTTCTGCAATTTCTGACGACTGCACAATGGGCTCTTTTCCATCACTCAAGTTATGGTAGTCCAAAGCATCCCTTGAGTTCAAAGCATGTAGTAGTGAAATATTGCTCCTTGGAAGTCCATTTGTTACTAGATCACCAAGAGGATGCTTATCTATCCTCTCGAGGTTATGTAAACAATTAGCAATTGAGCCAATTGTAAGATTTGGATCAGCTGGCCACAAACCATTCAAGACAAAGTGTCCGTAATGACCTTCTCCATGTCCATGAGTGATCATGCCAATCAATGCCACCTGCAGATTATATCCTGAATCCACACCCTTGGGAACAATGCGTAATCTAGGAATGGCAGTCTTCTTTTGATCCATCTTATCATGGATTATGCATACATATTTTTGTGGTTGAGTTTCTGAATACGTGCGCCATGCATAATATAGGCTTCTGCAACTCTTTTGTTGTGCCATGTGAACTTCTCTCTCCCTCAAGAGAAGAGCTCTCTCTTCAAGAGAAGGTTTAGCTTCTAACCTTGCCTTGATTGAGCTACAAATATTGCACTTAGAGAACTCACTCGTCTTTGTTAAAGTGACATGTGGGTACTCTTTGTTCCAAATTCTACCAAAAGAAGATTGGGATAGCTTCTTCTCATAGCCCATTTGGTCAAGTGTCGTGTTGATTTCACATAAAATATCCACTTGTTTGTATGTTGATGGAATCACCAATTGAGTCTCTCTTGAGCCATCTAGCAGTGTTCTACTTCTATGTGGCATCTTCTCAGAGTTGTTTTCCACAAACTCATTTAGTAGTGCTCTTGCTAAACTAGTATGTTGAAGTCCCCTTCTCAATGTACATGTGTTCCCATGTACATATTGGCGCACACCATTTTCAAAGTTCTCCTTGTATCGATAAAATGATGTCTTTGGTATTCCATGTAGCTCATACCATGCTCTACAACAAACAATAGAGCCATTTAGCCTGAATTGGTATCGTGACTTCTCATCTTTCTGATAACATATAGAAAGAACATCATAAACATAATTAGTGCGTGATTTTTGAGACTCTCCCCAAAATTGTTGTCGTAACCTTGTCACCATATCACGATCTGCAAATTGGCAGCATTTTTGTGCACAACAATCAATGCATGATACCCTTTGAATTGATTTGTTTGAAAGGTAAAAAGTCGAAGCTGGTGCTGCTTTTGATTTTTGAGTCCTGTTCATGAAAGTGTATCGTCTCTTCCTTGACAACTGGACAACATTACTCCCATCAAGTTTTTTTCCAACATTGCCATCATTGGATACATCCTCATATGTAGCATGCATGCCATCAACAGGAACAAAGCGTTGTAATGGGCTCCCATTCAACATTGTTGTCTGCTTGATGGGCCACTTTAGCAAAGTGATGCTACCCACTTCAACCACATCATCAATGCTTGCATTTTCTCTTTCAATACCCACACCCACACAATCAGGACCAAGTTCCTGAAAGTTGACATAATCATGTGGAAATACATATAAGATGGTCCCTTCATTCATGGTTTGCATCATTGTGTCATCTTTTAAAAGGACCCTCTGATTTCTCCAAGACTCTCGAATCATTGCTTCAAATTCTGGGCTTGTCATAGGTATTGCATCTGTAACTAGAGGATCAGAATGATCATGTTCTTCATCACCATTGTAGCTTTCGTGTGGATCAATTAAGTTCCCATTTAATACAAAAGATTGCAAAAGAAGCTTTGACCATCGAACAGCACTCCATAATGAGCCTTGGAGAGATGAAGTATCCATTGTAGGAAAAGGTAGGACCACATCCTTCAAGCATTCCTCCACTAGTATGGAGACATTTCCCAACCCTATCTTTGTACCACCACAAGTGGAATCTGGATCTGTTCTACACACACAACCAATACCAACGATTTCATTGTCAAGTATCATATGTACTTTCTCCCCAGATTCGAAGTCCATCCTGTAAGTAAAAAGATTACATTGTTAAATCCATAGCTATAGAAAAATACTCTTCAAACAAAAAATCATGCTACAACATGAAAAAGGTTTGCATAGGTTGGACAAGTGGTGAACCTTGAGACCAAATCCTCCTTGCTATATTAATGGAAGCAAGGTTGGACAAGTGGTGGACCTTGAAACCAAAGCCTCTTTGCTATATGAGAGCATAGGTTGGACAAGTGGTGGACCTAGTTGTAATACCCACTGCCACCTATCAACTACTATAGGACTATGCTTTCCAATGTCCAAGTATCCCTTGAGTCTTTCAAGGTTGAACACGTGGTGGACCTTGAAACAAAAATCCCCTTTCTATATCAGAGCATAGCTTGGACAAGTGGTGGACCTAGTTATAATGCCCAATATCCAAGGTGAAATACCTTAGGAATTTGCTACCTTGCTTGCCAATGTTTACGTAGCCCCTCATTTCTTTAATGGAAGTAAGGTTGGACAAGTGGTGGACCTTGAAACCAAAGCCTCTTTGCTATATTAGAGCATAGGTTGGACCTAGTTTTAATACCCACTGCCACCTATCAACTACTATAGGACTATGCTTTCCAATGTCCAAGTATCCCTTGAGTCTTTCAAGGTTGAACACGTGGTGGACCTTGAAACGAAAATCCCCTTTCTATATTAGAAAGGTTGAACACATGGTGGACCTTGAAACGAAAATCCCCTTTCTTTATCAGAGCATAGCTTGGACAAGTGGTGGACCTAGTTATAATGCCCAATATCCAAGGTGAAACACCTTAGGACCGTGCTACCTTGCTTGCCAATGTTTACGTAGCCCCTCATTTCTTTAATGGAAGCAAGGTTGGACAAGTGGTGGACCTTGAAAGCAAAGCCTCTTTGCTATATGAGAGCATAGGTTGGACCTAGTTGTAATACCCACTGCCACCTATCAACTACTATAGGACTATGCTTTCCAATGTCCAAGTATCCCTTGAGTCTTGCAAGGTTGAACACGTGGTGGACCTTGAAACCAAAATCCCCTTTCTATATCAGAGCATAGCTTGGACAAGTGGTGGACCTAGTTATAATGCCCCTCCTTTCTTTAATGGAAGAAAGGTTGGAAAAGTGGTGAATCTTGAAACCCAAACCCTTTGGCTATATATAGAGGATAGCTTGGACAAGTGGTGGGCTTAGTTGTAGTATCCAATGTCCAAGGTCCAAGGTGAACTATGTAAAGACCTTACTTCCAAAAACAAAGTCGTACAAGTGGTTCTCCTTGAAACCAAAACCTCCTTAGTGTATTAGAACATAGCTTGGAGAAGTGGTGGACTTAGTTGTAATGGTGAATGTCCAAAGCAAACTATTATAGGACCTTGCTTCCCAAATCAAGTTTGGACAAGTGGTGGATCTTGAAACCAAAACCCCCTTACTCTATTAGAGCATAGCTTAGATAAGTGGTGGACCTAGCTGCCATGGAAAATGTTCAATCTGAACTGCTGCAGGACCTTGCTATTAAATGTCTAAGTAGAGCTAGATTCTTTAATGGAATCAAGGTTGGGAAAGTGGTGCATCTTGAAACCAAAAGCCCTTTATTGTATTAGAGCATAGCTTGGACAAGTGAGGGACCTAGTTTTAATGTGTGATGTCCAAAGAAAAGTATTACAAGACCTTGCTTTCCAATATTTGAATTGGTCAAGTGGTTAAAACTAAGTATAAAACTTTGACCATTTTCTTCTCGAATTGCCAAAAAGCTAGTTTTAGACACCCCTAAATGAAAATGGTTTAGGGTGGCCTTAAACAATGTTTTTTCAAAGACTTGAACAAAAGGGTTGCCGAAGAGTAATGAAAATTTATTGTGGCTTGAAGTGCCCGAGTATGTGAAAACAAGCCTAGGTTTTCCACGAGGCAAAAGGTGACATAATAAGAACATTGGAAACTTAGGATTGACCATGTGGCCTAAACTTTGGCAAGTGAAGTGGTGGCCAAGTTTTGTGGCACAGTGTGCACTTGGTCCTATATGTGTTGACCACTTGGCTAAATCTAGGACCATAAGGCCAAACCTTTGGCACCTTAAATATAGTATGGGACATAATCTAGAACTGCTATAGTAAATTAGTAGTATAGTTAATATGTTAATATTTGTATTATATTTAAGTATATGCTAATATAATTTATGTTCAAAATTTCACTAATGAAGAATGTTCCCATTTAGCACTCCAGATGCGGGGTCTTAGGGCAATGCCACAATGGGGTGACAAGGCAACGCTTCCACGTGAGGTTTGGGGGTAGCGCTCTTGATGGGGATGTGGAATATAGCGCTCTCGATGGCGGGGCTTGGGAGGTTGATTTTGGGATATTGTTCTGGGCGGGGTCTTGGGGCAGCGCCCCGGGCGGGGTCAAGGGGCGGCAGCCCCTTACGCATGTTTTTCATATTTTCAACCATGATTTCTTTAATTTTGGCCGTGTGAATTGGTTAATGTTTTATATTGCTTTTGTTTTTTTTAATCCTATGATAAAACATGGACTTGTAGCATACGTGGCATTCTAATAAACCCTATCAAGATTAGGCACACAGAGAGCGCACGAGCAACGCACACAGAGAAATCAGGCGAGCAGCAAACACACAGAAAGCGCACATGGATCGCACACAGTTGGAGTATACGCGCGCGTAGAGGAGCAAGCTCGGCATCGTACACAACACACAGGTGGAGTGCACAGGATTGAAAGTTCGCGCACAAGATAAAGAAACAGCAGCGTACACAACGCTTTCCAGAAGGGCAGGATCGGGCATAGCTTCTTCTCACGAGACATTGCACACCTCACGAATAGAGAAAAAACAGGTATTTCTCTCTCTCTCACTCTCTGTCTTTCTCCATATAGAGAAGATGGTTCTCTGTAACTCTTCTTGCACACACACTCTCTCGTCAAAAGATAGAGATACATAGTTTAAAAGTATCCCTGCACACATACACATATTCCCACACATCGTCTTCCTCTCTTCCACATACATAACCACAGTGAAATCTGTTATCTTGCTGTCTCTCTCTTGAAAATACATGCACATATTCCCACACATCGTCTTCCTCACTTCCACATACATAACCACAATGAAATCTGTTATCTTGTTGTCTCTCTCTTGAAAATACCTGCACATATTCCCATACATCGTCTTCCTCTCTTCCACATACATAAACACAGTGAAATCTGTTATCTTTCTCTCTCCTCTCTCTAAAAAACAGGTATTTATCTCTCTCTCTCTCTCTCTCTATCTATCTATCTCTGTATCTTGCTATCTCTCTCTTGAAAATACATGCTCATGTATGTGTGCGTCTGTGTTATCTATGTGTATGTATGTATATTTGTGTTATTTCATTGTAATACTCATACATAATGCAGATACACAATTACACTTAATTACGATATGCACACATAGTAGATATACATACATAAATATCACAAATAACTAACACATTGTAATACTAGTAAAATTGAATGGAAGACTTACTTGCGTGATCTGTTAAAGTCGATTCTTGTAGCGAGTTCTGGATGTATGTTGAGCTGATTTTCCTCTAATCCATTTGTAGATATGATTGTAACTTCTGTTTCTCAAAAAAAGTAGTGTTGTTTAGTGATACACCTAATGGACATAAATGGTTGAAACTAGGACATGTAGACCAAAAATACGTGTATTTTTTGGATGAATATATACACTTTTTGGTGACCCTTACCACAAGTGGTGGACCTTGAGACCAGTGGACTATAAGGACCTCCAAACAATACCTTGTACACTCAATCCTTCTTGGTATCTAGGTTGGACAAGTGGTGGACCTTGTTCAAATTCTCTAACCACTCTCTCTAACATGGTGACATAATTTAGGTGTGATAAATTCATCTATGCAAACTAATATCAGTTTAGTCTTGTTAATTTGAATTTGTTTGAATTTATGTACAATATAATGATTTGAGGTTTGCATATTTGAATTTAGGTGGTATAATGATATCTTTTTGTGGTAAACTTGAATTTAAAATCAATTTCGCGTGGAATATTTTAAATTTAAGTGGTAAAATTTAGATTTTACAAAAAAGTTTGAATTTTTAAATTTGGGCGGGATATTTTAAAATTTAGGCGGGATATTTAAAATTTGGGAGGGATATTTTAAATTTAGGCGGGAAGGTTTTGAATTTATAGCGAGATCTCCCTTACATAAGAGAGTATAGGTTAGACAAGTGGTGGACCTTAAAGCTAGAGCATCCATGCTACTGGACATGATAGGTAGGGAATCTAGTTGAATATTGTATGTATAATATATATGTAATAGATCTAGCTTGGACAAGTGGTGGACCTTGGAACAAAACCCCATGTAAAACATATCATGCACATTCCAAGTGGTGAGAAAAAATATCATTTAACATATAGCCTTATAGGTTGGACACGTGGTGGACCTTAACACCCAGATATTCTTCATATAATGACATAGAGTGGAAAACTGGTGAATCTTGAGACCAAACCATGCTACTAGCGATAATAGCTTGGACAAGTGGTGGACCTTGAAAGTAAACCCCCCATCTACGAAATATCGTGGGTTTAAGGTATTTCGATGGAGCCTAGCATCTTGGAGACATCGTGCATCTTGCTTCTCTTCATGTTTCAATGGAGCCTATCTTGGACAAATGGTGGAGCATCCTTCTCTCCATGTTTCAATGGACCCTATCTTGGACAAGTGGTGGACCTTTGCTTCTCTCTATTATTCAATAGAGTTAGCTTGGACAAGTGGTGGACCTTGGAACCAAACCCCCATGTAAAACCTATCATGGTCACTCCAAGTGGTGAGAAAGAATAACCTTTAAAATATAGCCTTATAGGTTGGACAAGTGGTGGACCTTAACACCCTAATATTCTTAATATAATGACATAGAGTGAAAAAGTGGTGAATCTTGAGACAAAACCACTCATGCTACTAGCACTAATAGCTTGGACAAGTGGTGGACCTTGAACGTAAACCCCCCATGTTTCAATAGAGTTAGCTTCGACAAATGGTGGAGCGTCCTTCTCTCCATGTTTCAATGGAGCCTAGCTTAGACAAGTAGTGGACCTTTGCTTCTCTCTATGATTCAATAGAGTTAGCTTGGACAAGTGGTGGACCTTGGAACCAAAGCCCCATGTAAAACCTATCATGGTCACTCCAAGTGGTGAGAAAGAATAACCTTTAAGATATAGCCTTATAGGTTGGACAAGTGGTGGACCTTAACACCCAAATATTCTTAATATAATGACATAGAGTGAAAAATTGGTGAATCTTGAGACAAAACCACTCATGCTTCTAGTGATAATAGCTTGAACAAGTGGTGAACCTTGAACGTAAACCCCCAATGTTTCAATAGACTTAGCTTCGACAAATGGTGGAGCATCGTTCTCTCCATGTTTCAATGGAGCGTAGCTTGGACAAGTGGTGGACCTTTGTTTCTCTCTATGTTTCAATAGAGTTAGCTTGGACAAGTGGTGGACCTTGGAACCAAACCCCCATGTAAAACCTATCATGGTCACTCCAAGTAGTAAGAAAGAATAACCTTTAAGATGTAGCCTTATAGGTTGGACAAGTGGAGGACCTTAACACCCACATATTCTTAATAAAAGTGGTGAATCTTGAGACCAAACCACTCAGGCTACTAGCAATAATAGCTTGGACAAGTGGTGGACCTTGAATGTAAACCCCTCATCTACGAAATATCGTGGGTTTAATGTATTATGATGGAGCCTAGCATCTTGGAGACATGGTGCATCTTGCTTCTCGTCATGTTTCAATGGAGCCTATCTTGGACAAATGGTGGAGCATCCTTCTCTCCATGTTTCAATGGACCCTAGCTTGGACAAGTGGTGGACCTTTGTTTCTCTCTATGCTTCAATAGAGTTAGCTTGGACAAGTGGTGGACCTTGGAACCAAAGCCCCATGTAAAACCTATCATGGTCACTCCAAGTGGTAATAAAGAATAACCTTTAAGATGTAGCCTTATAGGTTGGACAAGTGGTGGACCTTAACACGCGCATATTCTTAATATAATGACATAGAGTGGAAAAGTGGTGAATCTTGAGACCAAACCACTCATGCTACTACCAATAATAGCTTGGACAAGTGTGGACCTTGAATGTAAAGCCCTCATCTACGACATATCGTGGGTTTAATGTTTTTCGATGGAGCCTAGCATCTTGGAGACATGGTGCACCTTGCTTCTCCTCATGTTTCAATGGAGCCTACCTTGGACAAATGGTGGAGCATCCTTCTCTCCATGTTTCAATGGACCCTAGCTTAGACAAGTGGTGGACCTTTGCTTCTCTCTATGTTTCAATAGAGTTAGCTTGGACAAGTGGTGGACCTTGGAACAAAACCCCCATGTAAAACCTATCATGGTCACTCCAAGTAGTAAGAAAGAATAACCTTTAAGATGTAGCCTTATAGGTTGGACAAGTGGTGGACCTTAACACCCACATATTCTTAATAAAAGTGGTGAATCTTGAGACCAAACCACTCAGGCTACTAGCAATAATAGCTTGGACAAGTGGTGGACCTTGAATGTAAACCCCTCATCTACGAAATATCGTGGGTTTAATGTATTTCGATGGAGCCTAGCATCTTGGAGACATGGTGCAGCTTGCTTCTCGTCATGTTTCAATGGAGCCTATCTTGGACAAATGGTGGACCATCCTTCTCTCCATGTTTCAATGGACCCTAGCTTGGACAAGTGGTGGACCTTTGTTTCTCTCTATGTTTCAATAGAGTTAGCTTGGACAAGTGGTGGACCTTGGAATCAAACCCCCATGTAAAACCTATCATGGTCACTCCAAGTGGTAATAAAGAATAACCTTTAAGATGTAGCCTTATAGGTTGGACAAGTGGTGGACCTTAACACGCGCATATTCTTAATATAATGACATAGAGTGGAAAAGTGGTGAATCTTGAGACCAAACCACTCAGGCTACTACCAATAATAGCTTGGACAAGTGTTGGACCTTGAATGTAAACCCCTCATCTACGACATATCGTGGGTTTAATGTTTTTCGATGGAGCCTAGCATCTTGAAGACATGGTGCACCTTGCTTCTCCTCATGTTTCAATGGAGCGTACCTTGGAAAAATGGTGGAGCATCCTTCTCTCCATGTTTCAATGGACCCTAGCTTAAACAAGGGGTGGACCTTTGCTTCTCTCTATGTTTCAATAGAGTTAGCTTGGACAAGTGGTGGACCTTGGAACCAAACCCCCATGTAAAACCTATCATGGTCACTCCAAGTAGTAAGAAAGAATAACCTTTAAGATGTAGCCTTATAGGGTTGACAAGTGGTGGACCTTAACACCCACATATTCTTAATAAAAGTGGTGAATCTTGAGACCAAACCACTCAAGCTACTAGCAATAATAGCTTGGACAAGTGGTGGACCTTGAATGTAAACCCCTCATCTACAAAAAATATCGTGGGTTTAATGTATTTCGAAGGAGCCTAGCATCTTGGAGACATGGTGCAGCTTGCTTCTCGTCATGTTTCAATGGAGCCTATCTTGGACAAATGGTGGACCATCCTTCTCTCCATGTTTCAATGGACCCTAGCTTGGACAAGTGGTGGACCTTGGAACGAAACCCTCATGTAAAACCTATCATGGTCACTCCAAGTGGTAGTAAAGAATAACCTTTAAGATGTAGCCTTATAGGTTGGACAAGTGGTGGACCT
Source organism: Adiantum capillus-veneris (assembly GCF_014529385.1). Taxonomy (NCBI): domain Eukaryota; kingdom Viridiplantae; phylum Streptophyta; class Polypodiopsida; order Polypodiales; family Pteridaceae; genus Adiantum; species Adiantum capillus-veneris. The sequence goes on from NC_140933.1 coordinate 154,580,021, forward strand.
TAACACGGGCATATTCTTAATATAATGACATAGAGTGGAAAAGTGGTGAATCTTGAGACCAAACCACTCAGGCTACTACCAATAATAGCTTGGACAAGTGTTGGACCTTGAATGTAAACCCCTCATCTACAACATATCGTGGGTTTAATGTTTTTCGATGGAGCTTAGCATCTTGGAGACATGGTGCACCTTGCTTCTCCTCATGTTTCAATGGAGCCTACCTTGGATAAATGGTGGAGCATCCTTCTCTCCATGTTTCAATGGACCCTAGCTTAGACAAGGGGTGGACCTTTGCTTCTCTCTATGTTTCAATAGAGTTAGCTTGGACAAGTGGTGGACCTTGGAACCAAACCCCCATGTAAAACCTATCATGGTCACTCCAAGTAGTAAGAAAGAATAACCTTTAAGATGTATCCTTATAGATTGGACAAGTGGTGGACCTTAACACCCACATATTCTTCATAAAAGTGGTGAATCTTGAGACCAAACCACTCAGGCTACTAGCAATAATAGCTTGGACAAGTGGTGGACCTTGAATGTAAACCCCTCATCTACGAAATATCGTGGGTTTAATGTATTTCGATGGAGCCTAGCATCTTGGAGACATGGTGCAGCTTGCTTCTCGTCATGTTTCAATGGAGCCTATCTTGGACAAATGGTGGACCATCCTTCTCTCCATGTTTCAATGGACCCTAGCTTGGACAAGTGGTGGACCTTGGAACCAAACCCCCATGTAAAACCTATCATGGTCACTCCAAGTGGTAATAAAGAATAACCTTTAAGATGTAGCCTTATAGGTTGGATAAGTGGTGGACCTTAACACGCGCATATTCTTAATATAATGACATAGAGTGGAAAAGTGGTGAATCTTGAGACCAAACCACTCAGGCTACTACCAATAATAGCTTGGACAAGTGTTGGACCTTGAATGTAAACCCCTCATCTACGACATATCGTGGGTTTAATGTTTTTCGATGGAGCCTAGCATCTTGGAGACATGGTGCACCTTGCTTCTCCTCATGTTTCAATGGAGCCTATCTTGGACAAATGGTGGAGCATCCTTCTCTCCATGTTTCAATGGACCCTAGCTTAGACAAGTGGTGGACCTTTGCTTCTCTCTATTTTTCAATAGAGTTAGCTTGGACAAGTGGTGGACCTTGGAACCAAACCCCCATGAAAAACCTATCATGGTCACTCCAAGGGGTGAGAAAGAATAACCATTAAGATATAGTCTTATAGGTTGGACAAGTGGTGGACCTTAACACCCAAATATTCTTAATATAGTGACAGAGAGTGGAAAAGTGGTGAATCTTGAGAGAAAACCACTCATGCTACTAGCGATAATAGGTTGGACAAATTGTTGATCTTGAATGTAAACTCCCCATGTACAAAATAACGTGGGTTTAAGGTATTTCGATGGAGGCTAGCATCTTGGAGACATGGTGCAGCTTGCTTCTCTTCATGTTTCAATGGAGTCTATCTTGGACAAATGGTGGAGCATCCTTCTCTCCATGTTTCAATGGACCCTAGCTTAGACAAGTGGTGGACCTTTGCTTCTCTCTATGTTTCAATAGAGTTAGCTTGGACAAGTGGTGGACCTTGGAACCAAACCCCCATGTAAAACCTTTCATGGTCACTCCAAGTGGTCAGAAAGAATAACCATTAAGATATAGTCTTATACGTTGGAGAAGTGGTGGACCTTAATACCCAAATATTCTTAATATAATGACACAGAGTGAAAAAGTGGTGAATCTTGAGACCAAACCCCTCATGCTACTAGCGTTAATAGGTTGGACAACTGGTGGACCTTGAATGTAAACCTTCCATGTTTCAGTAGAGTTAGCTTCGACAAATGGTGGAGCATCCTTCTCTCCATGTTTCAATGGAGCCTAGCTTGGACAAGTGGTGGACCTTTTCTTCTCTCTATGAGAAGAATAAAGTTAGCTTGGATAAGTGGTGGACCTTGGAACCAAACCCCTATGTAAAACATATCATGGACATTTCAAGTGGTGAGAAAGAATACCCTTTAAGATATACCCTTATAGGTTGGACAAGTGGTCGACCTTAACACCTAGATCTTCTTTATATAATGACATAGAGTGGAAAAGTGGTGAATCTTGAGACCAAACCACTCATGCTATTAGGGATAATAGCTTGGAAAAGTGGCTGACCTTGACGTTAAACCCCACATGTAAACAATATCGTGGGTTTAAGGTATTTCAATGGATCCTAGAATCTTGGAGACATGGTGCAACTTGCTTCTTTTCATGTTTCAATGAAGCCTATCTTCCACCAATGGGGGATCATCCTTCTCTAAATGTCTCAGTGGAGCCTAGCTTGGACAAGTGGTGGACCTTTGCTTCTCTCTATGTTTCCATAGAGTTAGCTTGGACAAGTGGTGGACCTTGAAACCAAACCCCCATGTAAAACATATCATGGTCATTCCAAGTGGTGAGAAATAATACCCTTTAAGATCTAGCCTTATAGGTTGGACAAGTGGTCGACCTTAAAACCTAGATCTTCATAATATAACGACATAGAGTGGAAAAGTGGTGAATCTTGAGACCAAACCACTCATGCTACTAAGAATAATAGGTTGGACAAGTGGTGGACCTTGAATGTAAACCCCCCATGTACGAAATATCATGGGTTTAAGGTATTTCAATGGAGCCTAGCATCTTGGAGACATGGTGCAGATTGCTTCTCTTCATGTTTCAATGGAGCCTATCTTGGACAAATGGTGGAGCATCCTTCTCTCCATGTTTCAATGGAGCCTAGCTTGGACAAGTGGTGGACCTTTGCTTCTCTCTATGTTTCAATAGAGTTAGCTTGGACAAGTGGTGGGCCTTGGAACCAAACTCCCATGTAAAACCTATCTTGGTAACTCCAAGTGGTGAGAAAGAATAAAGTTTAAGATATAGCCTTATAGGTTGGACAAGTGGTGGACCTTAGCACCCGGATATTCTTAATAGAATGACATAGAGTGGAAAAATGGTGAATCTTGAGACCAAACCACTCATGCTACTAGAGATAATAGGTTGGACAAGTGGTGGACCTTGAATGTAAACCCCCCATGTACAAAATATCATGGGTTTGAGGTATTTCAATGGAGCCTAGCATCTTGGAGACATGGTGTAGCTTGCTTCTCTTCATGTTTCAATGGAGCGTATCTTGGACAAATGGTGGAGCATCCTTCTCTCCATGTTTCAATGGACCCTAGCTTGGACAAGTGGTGGACCTTTGATTCTCTCTATGTTTCAATAGAGTTAGCTTGGACAAGTGGTGGACCTTGAAACAAAACCCCCATGTAAAACCTATGCTGGTCACTCCAAGTGGTGAGAAAGAATAACCCTTAAGATATAGCCTTATAGGTTGGACAAGTGGTGGACCTTAACACCCAAATATTCTTAATATAATGACATAGAGTGAAAAAGTGGTGAATCTTGAGACCAAACCACTCATGCTACTAGCGTTAATAGGTTGGACAAGTGGTGGACCTTGAATGTAAACCCCCCATGTTTCAATAGAGTTAGCTTCGACAAATGGTAGAGGATCCTTCTCTCCATGTTTCAATGGAGCCTAGCTTGGACAAGTGGTGGACCTTTGTTTCTCTCTATGTTTCAATAGAGTTAGCTTGGACAAGTGGTGGACCTTGGAGCCAAACCCCCATGTAAAACATATCATGGACATTTCAAGTGGTGAGAAAGAATACCCTTTAAGATATACCCTTATAGGTTGGACAAGTGGTCGACCTTAACACCCAGATCTTCTTAATGTAATGACATAGAGTGGAAAAGTGATGAATCTTGAGACCAAACCACTCATGCTACTAGAGATAATAGGTTGGACAAGTGGTCGACCTTGAATGTAAACTCCCCATGTACAAAATATCGTGGGTTTAAGGTATTTCAATGGATCTTAGCATCTTGGAGACATGGTGCAGCTTGCTTCTCTTCATGTTTCAATGGAGCCTATCTTGGACAAATGGTGGAGCATCCTTCTCTCCATGTTTCAATGGACCCTAGCTTAAGCAAGTGGTGGACCTTTGCTTCTCTCTATGTTTCAATAGAGTTAGCTTGGACAAGTGGTGGAACTTGGAACCAAACCCCCATGTAAAACCTATCATGGTCATTCCAAGTGGTGAGAAAGAATACCCTTTAAGATATAGCCTTATAGGTTGGACAAGTGGTGGACCTTAACACCCAGATCTTCTTAATATAATGACATAGGGTGGAAAAGTGGTGAATCTTGACATCAAACCACTCAGGCTGGACAAGTGGTGGACCTTGAATGTAAACCCCCCATGTACGAAATATCATGGGTTTAAGATATTTCAATGGAGCCTAGCATTTTGGAGACATGGTGCAGCTTGCTTCTCTTCATGTTTCAATCGAACCTGGCTTGGACAAATGGTGGAGCATCCTTCTCTCCATGTTTCAATGGAGCCTAGCTTGGACAAGTGGTGGACCTTTGATTCTCTCTATGTTTCAATAGAGTTAGCTTGGACAAGTGGTGGACCTTGGAACCATACCCCTATGTAAAACCCATCATGTGCATTCCAAGTGGTGGTAAATAATACCATTTAAGATATAGCCTTATAGGTTGGACAAGTGGTGGACCTTAACACCCAGATCTTCTTAATATAATGACATAGAGTGGAAAAGTGGTGAATCTTGAGACCAAACCACTAATGCTACTAGGGATAATAGGTTGGACAAGTGGTGGACCTTGAATTTAAACCCCACATATACAAAATATCATGGGTTTAAGGTATTTCAATGGAGCCTAGCATCTCAAAGACATGGTGCATCTTGCTTCTCTTCATGTTTCAATGGAGCCTATTTTGGACAAATGGTGGAGCATCCTTCTCTCCATGTTTCAATGGACCCTAGATTGGACAAGTGGTGGACCTTTGCTCCTCTCTATGTTTCAATATAGTTCGCCTATATTAGACAATTAGTAGACCTCGAATCTCTCCATGTTGTCTAGAGCTGAGCTTGGACAAGTGGTGGACCTTACTTCTGTCTTCCCTTAGTTTACTAGCTTAAATGATCACTATGTATACTTGCTTAGATCTAGCTTGAACAAGTGGTGGAACTTGTATTCACACAAACTTAATCCATTACAAAAAAGTATATGTTAAAATAACATTTGGTTTTTTTTGTTTTAGGAAAGATGGCTCCAAAAAAACAGGTTGCAAGGGTTGCTGTCTCAGTTGACTACACTTGCAATGATCTTAGGAAATGGTATTTGGACATACATGGTATAGAGGGTGCACAATTTCATAAGGTGCATCTATTTATTGCCAAAAAGGAGAATGACAGCTTGTTTGAAGATGTTGGACAAGTTGTGGAAGCATCTGTCTCTGTAGTTGATAGTCATCCAGATGTGGAATGCATTGACATTCTAGTTCCAATGAATCTAGAATTTCAACTATCTCCAGGAGCATATGCATTGGAGCGCATGTCTAGAAACAAAGAAGAGACAATGTTTTCTCGAGGATGGAAGTTTGCAGAATCAAATCCAAATATCACAGCAGATCAACTTCAAAGCTCCATCATTGCCACACTACAACAAAAAAAGGTGAAAGCTTCACGACCACCAACCACAAAGAAGCAAGCAAAAGTGCAGAAAGTAGAACGAACTAGTTCCATTTTGGATGTAGACAAGGCATCTTTGGCATCCTCATCAATAGAGGGTTCAATGTCAAAGATGAGAATTGTGGATCCAGATGTTTTAGAAGTTGAGGCCATGAAAGGACAAGAAAAAGATACAGGTGGAATGAATAAGTACATAAATTATTTTCCTTTCCAATATAGGGAATTTGATATCCCTATTCAAAATTGTTGGCTTGCTCCTGATCACTATAATGCACGTATTATGGATAAAAAACACGCTGAAAGTGTGTTATTTGGATTTTCACGGAGTACGACCAAGCCTGCAGCATGTGCATATTTGATGCCTGTTCGAAATGCAAAATCAAAGAAGAGGACTCCTTTGGTAGTAGAAGAGGTAGAGGAGCAAAAAATTAAAGATTATCATTATTGGATTCTTGATGGGCAGCATTCAATCTATGCTGCAAAAGTTTTGCTTCACAATGAACAAAACAACAAAGAGATCTTTGAAAGACTGATTAGCGTGTATAAATTTAGAAAGGCTCGCATTGTTGTGAATGCTCCTCCATTTGTTGCAACTGCTATATCTGCCATTGCAAATGAGGAGGCTCAGGCATTGTATGTCAAGCAACCTTACAGCCAAATATTGAGACATTTACGGAGTCAATGGATCTTCTCAGGACGACCACCAAAGGCAGCAAGTGGAATTGCAGAGGGACATGCATCTCGTGCCGGATGGGATGTAAGTTATTTTCTTTGTCTTTTTGATAGTGTTTAATTAACAAATCTTGCTCAATAGTTTAATTATTTCTCTATTTCTTTTTAGGCTTTTCTTCGATTGGCAAGAATGAGTGCAGCAGCAAGTTGGATTGCTAAACAGGCACACATGGTCACGTACTCTGATTTAGTTTATGATTGCTGGATAAAATCATTGAAAAGCTAGAAGAGGAGAATAAGAAACCCCCAACAACTGTATTTAGATACCTTTGTGGCCTTGAGGAATCAGAGGTAAAGACTATTCAAGAAGAGATTAGAGATGAGAAGATTTTACTGTCAAAGAGTGCAAAGGATGGTGATGCAACTGACATGTATGATCGAATCAAGCAGTTGAAGCAAGACAAATTGATTCAAGATGCACTTCTTGAAGGCTTCAACAATTTGAATGAGTCTTCACCATGTAAAGACTGGGAGGAGGTGGTCAAAATGTATAACATCAATGATGTTGTTTATAAAACAATTTTAATGCTATGCGAGGAATGGATCAGATCTAGTTTGACGCGTGGAACAAAGAAAATGGCTTTTCCAGATGGAGCAATAAAATACATGCAATGGGCAATTCACCTTCAAAAGGAGAAAACTGAGCCTAGAGATTTGCCATGGTCAATCTATGTGGTGAGCCTACAAATGGAAGGCAATCTCTACTTGATGCGCCACTTCAATAATAAAGTGCCTATTGGCTTATGTGTTTTAGATATGACAAAAAACGTTGGAGGCAATTTGAAGTGGAGTGAGGAGACATTTAACAATGCTTTGGATGGGATCTTGGCTATTGCTGGAGGGTCAACAGATCTGGATTTGTCTTTCTTGCATTTGTGGATTTCACTAACTTCACAAAATTGCAATGTGCCTTTCACGCCATGGGAGATAATCTGAGCTACCATTGTTGTGGTGCATTGCATCACTTTCCATCAGCTCCTTGCAAAGGAGCAATTCAATTCCTAACAGTTATTGCCTTCTTGGGACAAGGCAATGCATTTGAAGACCTGAGAAGAAGATCAGAGGAACATCCCATGCCAATTGATTGTTCTCTTCTTCAAGTAGCAGATAACGATATGTCAGATTTGCAATATTTGGAGGCCAAAAAAAGAGCTTTGGTCAAGCACTACATTCGTACATATTGTTTTGAAGACCGCAAGCTTGTTGATGTTTTTGGTGATGGCTCCTTGGTTGCACAAGAAGGAATACAACAGAAAAAAGAAGTTATCTGCTTAATTGATAGTGTGGAGGAGGCAAAAAGCGTGGAGACCATGCTGCTAGACTTTGTTAAGTCTCATGAAGATATAGAAAAATGGGCTGGACTTCAACAATCCACTTCGCAATCAGGCGACATTGTGCCTGTTACAGAGGAGTGCTCTCCACAAAGAGAAGAAGAAGAACAACAACACATCCTCTGTCAATGGAGGACTTTTTGGAAATGGAGACACGTATGTTTTGAGTTTCTTGTGCATGTTAGTGTTTCTTGTTACTGATTTGATACTCTTAATGTTAGATTTTGCTTTATATAGTATTGATTGAGTTTGTATTTTTTATCTCAAGCATTCAAGGTTTGAATGTAAATAGTAAATTACTTGAGTTTTTGAATGGTGGATCTGTAGACTAAAACTATAACATTTAATACTCACAAAGACTTAATTACTTAAGAGCTTGAACTCAATAAGTTTTGGACCTTTTATCAATACCCCTTGATATGATACATTAGATCGTAGCATGGTTAAATGGTGATGCTTCATAAATTGAACCTAGCTTAGACAGGTGTTGGAGCCTAAATTTAAACTAACCTTGCTAGAAGGGAGCTTATGTTTGGACTTTGAGAACTAGCATAAGTAATCAATTAGAGCATAGATTAGACATGTGGTGGTGGCCGGCCTTAGAGACCAAAATCTTAATGAGCTTGGAAAGGTATTTAAGTACTGCAATTTACTTAGTTTTAGTACTCATTAAAGGCATAGCTTGACAAAAGGTGGACCTTACATGGATCCTAATTTCAAGAGGTGTGGTAGACCTTCAAAACAAGCTCATATAGCTTGGACATGTGGTAGACCTTGCATGAAGACTAGTTTAGACAAGTGTGGTACACCTTGTAACCAACACCCATTTGTTATATTAGCTTGGACAAGTGGTGGACCTTGCTTTTATGTTTCAATGGAGCATATTTTGGACAGGTGGTAGACCTTGTTTCTCTCCATGCTTCAATGGAGAGAAACTTTAGCTTGGACAAGTGGTGGACCTTGTTTTTATGTTTTAAAGGAGCATATTTCGGACAAGTGGTAGACATTGTTTCTCTCCATGGTTCAATGGAACCCACCTTAGACAAGTGAAGTACCTTGAAACCAAACCCCCATAATACAACCTACTAAATAGGTTGGAAAATTGGTGGGATATGAAACCATCCATGATAGAGCATAGTATAGGTGAAAACGTAGTGGTCCTTATATCAATTACCCATGCATAGCTTGGACAAGTGGTGGACCTTGATTCTCTCTATGTTTCAATGGATCCTATCTTGGACTAGAGATATATCTTACTTAGTTCCATGCTTCAATGGATTGTAGCTTGGATAAGGAGTGGAACTTCAAACAAAACTCCACAGCATAGCATATATTAACAATTCATGGGTTTTATAGAGATTGTCTTGCCTATTTTGGAGAGTTGGTACACCTTTATTCTCCATTCTTCAATGGATCTGAGGTTGGACAAGCGGAGCTGGAGAAGTGGTCAACCTTAAAATGAAACCTCCCATGCTACAACCCATCATAGATCGTATATGTAGTGGACCTTGAAACTCTTTTATGTCCCTAGCTTAGAGAAGCATTGCACTCTTGATTATCTCCATACATGAAGGCAAGGTTGGACAAGTGGTGGACCTTCAAACCAGAATCTCTATGCAATAATAGGCAAGTGGTGGAGCTTGTTTTCTCCATGTTCCAATGGAGCCTAGCTTAGACAAACAATGGAGCTTGCTTCTCTCCATGTTTCAATGGATCCTAGCTTAGAAAAGTGGTGGAGCTTTGCTTCTCTCCATGTTCCAATGGACCATAGCTTAGACAAGTGGTAGACCTTGAAAAACACCCCCGTATACAACATATTATGGGGTTTTCATGTTTCAATGGCTCCTAGCTTGGACAAATGGTAGAGCTTGCTTCTCTTTATGTTTCAATGGATCCAATCTTAGCCAAGTGGTGGACCTTGAAACAAGAATCCCCCCCCCCCCCCATGTACAACGTATTATGGGTTTTGAAAGCACTGGGAGAAAATAATAGCTTTGATAAGTGGTGGACCTTGCTTCTCTCCATGCTTCAATGGAGCCGAGGTTGGACACATGTTGGAGAGAAGATGGTTGCCCATGAAATAAGACCATGCATGCTATAATCAATCATATGTTGTACACATGGTGGACCTTGCAATTGTTTTATATGCCTAACTTGGACAAGTGGAGGACCCTTGATTACCTCCAGATATCAACAACAAGCCAAGTTTGGACAAGTGTAGTACCACCAAACCAGAATCTATATGCTACAATAGAGTATAGGTAGGACACGCGATGAACCTTGATATCAAACCATCCATGCTACTAGAGATGATAGGTTTCACATGTGGTGGAACCTTGTATCAATGTTCTATGTGTAGTTTTTGACTAGTGATAGACCTTGAAACTAATCCCTCTAGGCTACAAGAAAAAAGAGATGGATGAGGAGGCTAGACTACTTTTGTTGCATCAATGCATCCCATGTTACCACATATACTATAGGGTTCTTGGATAAGTGTTGGATCTTGTGTCAATGCTCCATGTCTAGCTTGGACAAGTGGTGGACCTTGGTTCTCTCTATGCTTCAAATGGGCAATAGATTGGAGACACAGTGGCCTTTTTTTTCCAATGATTTTATTTTTTGGAAACCTTGGAGGCACCATGTAAGAGGCACTCTAAGTCTTCCATACAATGGACCTATTGGACTATAAAATAATGATATCTTTCTTTGATATTGTCATTATTTTATGCATAATATTTTCTTCTTTTTGCAGACACAAAGGAGTTAAGTGATATAAAAACTAGATGTATTTCACACTATGATTGGCATGAAGATCCTTTTGGGACACCAACTTTCCTATTCCCAAAGATGTAATTTTCCATATTAACGGTGTGGATTTTGAAGTGCGACTTTCATGTATTGAAGGAGCTGGTTATGGGCTATTTGTGCATACTACCCTGGAAAGTGGTTTGACTATTCTAAACTATGGAGGGCATAAGTATAGATTTCAAGACTGGAAAAAGATATGCAAAATATTTCCAAGAGCTTATAAATATTCTCTTCTAGAGGATCCAAACATAGAAGAAGAGGAAGATCAATCATACATTATTGGTTGTGTAGAAGAAGGAAACGTGTCGGGCTATATAAATAGTTCTCACAGTACAAATGTCTGTCCCAACGTACGCTATACATTTGATCCAAATTTGCCACCTTGGCATAAATGCACCTCTTCACACATCAAGTCAGAAGAATATGGCCATGTATGCATTGAGACTATTTGTCAAGTTGAAGCAGGAGAAGAGTTGTTTGCTGACTATAACTTTACTTGACATTGTAAAGTATTGTACATGGATGGAAATCTCAAGTACATGCATCATTTTCATTTTTCATGGATGAAATCTCAAGTGAATATAACATTTGATTATTGTTTAGTTTATGCTCAACGAGAATCTAGAGTGCTCTTATGCTTTGTGTGTTGTCTAACATATTTGACTACCTTGGCCATAGAATCTTGATTCTACTCTAGATTTGTGATAAAATCTTACCAAAATTTAATCAATGTCTAGGTTGGACAAAGTGGTGGGGGGCTTCAAACATTACTGTCTTAAACAAGTGGAGTTATCTTACTTGAATAAGTGGTGGCCTTTGAATCCAAATCTAAGCCAAATCTAATTATTATTTTCTTGTAGTCTAGGTTGGACATTTGGTGGACCTTGTATCCATGTTTCCTCAACAGGGTGGCTTTTAGTTTTCACTTTAAGTACTCATCTTTAATAAAGTGTAGGATGGAAAATGTTGAGTTAGTAGATTGTATTTTAGACAAGTGGTGTTTGGTGTACGAATGCTGAAAATGGTTGCAAGGATTCTAACAACGACTTTACCTTAAATAAATTTCTTACTAGGTGTTCTACATATAAATATGGTGAATAAAATTCTAGTGGTTTTGAGATACCATTTGTGTGTGTGTTTTCTTAGATTCACAAACTGGGATGGATAACGCTCCTATGGTTCAGTCAACAACTATAGAATCCATAGATTCTATGGTTTCTAAAGTGCCCAAGATGGATGATTTTCTATACTAGAGTCTAGTGTTGTGCAACTTGAGCAAGCTTCCAATAATGAGAACCAAGAAATCGATGCTTCAAAAATGCAACATACATCAAAAGAGACTGAAAAGTCCATCACGAGCTATTGCCAATTGGTACTACGTCATGTAGCGTAGATGTTGAGAAATCCATGCTTACAATTATATTGGATTTAAATGGTCTATTGTTGAAACGTTCCCTCAACCATCCTCACACCACAACTCAGTGCAAATGGATTCAAAAGATATAAATTATACTCAGGCCAGGTTGCATCCAATTCTTGAAGACTATTTTACAAAGTTTAATGTTGCAATTTGGTCGACGCTACTAGGAATAATGTGGTATCAAATCTTGCAGCACTAACAACTTAGCTGAGGATACATTGCCTTTCTTTGCAATTTGGTGCAAGATGTTTGCTACAACCGCTCAAACTCAAAAAATTGTTTTTAGACCCGACAATCCAAACGTTGAGGCAATGTTCAAAAGCCTCTAGCCAAAAATTGCCATGGGGTTTGAATGTGATCCACAAAGAACAGTGCTTATTGATGACTCTCCTTACAAGGATGTATTTCACCAGCAAACAATTGCATTTTTCCACCCCACAATTTGATGCTGAGAAGATGGTTGACAATATGCTCTTGGAGGAGCTACTGCCATACTTGATTCAGCTTGATGAGAGAAGGGATGTGCGTGATTAATTGCTTCTAATCGTTATGGACAACCTATAGTGACAAATGATAGTGAATACAAACAAATCATGGAGTATTGGAAGAGAGAAAAATGATGTTTGGTCAGCTAGGTGTTCTTTACAAGAAGAATACCACCTGCAAAAGGTGACAGAGATGAAACTATCATTGAAGATGCAAGTGACACAAGCCACCGCAATGAAATGAGAAGAGCCCAAATACAAGAGATCTTGGCAAAGGAGCGTACACCCATTGAAAGCATGAAGGCGTCACAATTGACCACTTTAGCTAGGCAATTGGGTTGTAACACAAAAGGTGTTTTGAAGGCAACCACAGCAAAGGCTTATATAAATAAGGTGAAAGCTGAGAACAATCTTCTAAGGCTGGATAGAAAGCAACCTAAGGTACTAGTGACATGTCATATATTCTTGATACACATGCTTGAACACTCATGTGCATGGTATCTAACAAATCTTTCTTTTTATTCCTTCCTGCAGGATCTTACAAAGGATATACTAGATGGAGCTCAATCAATAGAGATTTTGATATTTTTGCTCAAAATAATGAAGCAGTCACCTACATTTTTTGTTTATCAATTTCTTGAGAGACTTTCTTTTAGTTTGTAATCATCAAATGAAATGAAAAGTATCCTTCTTATTAAGATTGTTGATCTTTTTCTTGTTCAAACCTTTCAATTGTGATTTATAGTTTTGTTAGCATGAGATTGTGCTTTTTTAGTTTGAAAAAAACTGTCAAAGATCCAAGTCTTTTTGGCTGTACTTAAGTTATTAATTGTGAAAGATCCAAGTCTTTTTGCTTTACTTAAGTTATTGATTGCCTATGTAATAGTCCTTAAAACAATATCGGATGGCTTTCTTGCTCCCATGTCTCACATTGGTCTTTAGGTAAGACAAGTGGTGACCTTGAAAGTATGGTCTCATATCTCGATCAAGTGAAGAGACATGAAGCTTAAATATCACTACTATGTATCTAGTTTTAAACTCCATCGAGACAAAGACTAGATAGCCAAATTGCAGTCGAGTTTAAGTGAAAAATCCATTTGAGCTAAGGTAAAACTTATAGTGCCTCATTTTTCTAGGATTCTACCCCATCAAGGAAGTTAGAATCTAGCACAAACCAATTAAGACTCTTTTGGAGCCTAGATAGGACAATTCGTGGAACTTATGAAACTTATTATTGAGTTAGATTCTAGTTTAGATAAGCAAAAGATCTTCAAACCAGCACTTGACTTTCACTTGACTTTCTTACTATTCAATATTCAAAGTCCCTTGAGGCTAACAAATTACATACCCACTTGTAACCTAACTAATGAGTAATTATATAGATCTAAGCAAGTATATATAATGAGTCTTCAAACTAATAATCCAAGGGAAGAGAGTAGCAAGGTCCACTACTTGTCCAAGCTCAGCTCTAGACAACATAGAAAGATGCTAGTTCTACTAATTGTCTAATTATAGGCATGGAGAAATGATAGAAGGTTGACCACTTGTCCAACCTATCATCTCTAGTAAGATGGGAGGTTTGGCCTTAAGATTCAGCATGTAACCAACCTATACATCATTGTATTATGAAGAGTAAAAAAGCAAAGCTCCACCACTTGTCCAAGCTAGTTCTAAAATCCACATGGAGATAAGCAAGCTCCACCATTTGTCGAATCTCTCTTCCATTAAAACATGAAAAAACTCAGCTATGTTGTACAGGGGGACTTTTTTCCAAGGTCCACCACTTGTCCAAGCTAGGATCCCTAGTAGCACGAGTGGTTTGGTCTCAAGATACACCACTTGTACACTCTATGTCATTATATTAAGAAGAACTATGTATTAAGGTCCACCACTTGTCCAACCTATAAGGTTATATCTTAAATGGTATCCTTTCTCACCACTTGAAATGCCCATGATATGTTTTACACGGGGGTTTCATTCCAAGGTCCACCACTTGTCCAAGCTAACTCTATTCAAACATAGAGAGAAGCAAAGGTCCACCACTTGTCCAAGCTAACTCTATTCAAACATAGAGAGAAGCAAAGGTTCACCACTTGTCAAAGCTAGGCTCCGTTGAAGTATGGAGAGAAGTAACCTCCATCATTTTTCCAAGATAGGTGCCATTCAAACATGGAAAGAATCAAGATCTACCATGTCTCCGAGATTCTAGGCTCCATTGAAACACCCTAAAACCATGATATTTTGTACATGGGGTGTTTACATTCAAGGTCTACCACTTCTCTAACGTATTATACCTAGTAGCATGAGTGATTTGGTCTTAAGATTCACCACTTATCCACTCTATGTCATTATATTAAGAATAACTGGGTGTTAAGGTCCACCACTTGTCCAACCTATAAGGGTATATCTTAAATGGTATCCTTCACCACTTGTCAAGGTCCATCACCACTTTTCCAACCTATAAGGTTATATCTTGAATGATATTTTTCCTCATCACTTGTAATGTCCATGCTATGTTTTACAAAGGGGTTTTGTTCCAAGACCCACCACTTGTCCAAGCTAACTCCATTAAAACATAGAGAGAAGCAAAGGTCCACCACTTGTCCAAGATAGGCTCCATTGAAACATGGAGAGAAGGATGATCCACCATTTCTCCAAGATAGGTTCCATTGAAACATTGAGAGAAGCAATCTCCACCATGTCTCCAAGCTAGGCTCCATTGAAATACCCTAAACCCATAATTTTGTACATGAGGGGTTTACATTCAAGGTCCACCACTTGTCCAACCTATTATCCCTAGTAGCAAGAGTGGTTTGGTCTCAAGATTCACCACTTGTACACTCTATGTCATTATATTAAGAAGAAATATGTGTTAAGGTCCACCACTTGTCCAGCCTATAAGGTTATATTTTAAATAGTATCCTTTCTCACCACTTGAAATGCCCATGATATGTTTTACATGGGGGTTTCATTCCAAGGTCCACCACTTGTCCAAGCTAACTCTATTAAAACATATAGAGAAAGAAAGGTCCACCACTTGTCCAAGCTAAGCTCATTGAAACATGGAGAGAAGGAGCCTCCACTGTTTCTCCTAGATAGGCTCCATTGAAACATGGAGAGAAATAAGCTCCACCATGTCTCCAAGTTGCTAGGCTCCATTGAAATACCCAATACCCATAATATTTTGTGCATGGGGGGTTTACATTCAAGGTTCACCACTTGTCCAACCTATTATCCCTAGTAGGTTTGGTCTCATGATTCACCACTTGTCCACTCTATGTCATTATATTAAGAGGAATTAGGTGTTAAGGTCCACCACTTGTCCAACCTATAATGTTATAGCTTGAATGGTATTTTTTCTCACCACTTGTAATGCCCATGACATGATTTACATGAGGGTTTTGTTCCAAGGTACACCACTTGTCCAAGATAAATCTATTGAAACATAGAGAGAAACAAAGGTCCACCACTTTTCCAAGCTAGGCTGCATTGAAACATGGACCTTAATACCAAATTATTTCTAGTAGCATGAGTGATATTTTGTACATGGGGGGTTTACATTCAAGGTCCACCACTTGTCCAAACTATTTCCCTAGTAGGTTTGGTCCCAATTTCACCACTTATCCACTCTATGTCATTATATTAAGAATAATTGGGTATTAAGGTCCACCACTTGTCCAACCTATAAGGTTATATATTGAATGGTATTTTTTCTCACCACTTGTAATGCCCATGATATGTTTTACATGGGGTTTTTGTTCCAAGGTCCACCACTTTTCCAAGATAACTCTATTCAAACATAGAGAGAAACAAAGGTCCACCACTTGTCCAAGCTAAGCTCCATTGAAACATGGAGAGAATGATGCTCCACCATTTATCCAAGATAGGCTGCATTGAAACATGGAGAGAAGCAAGCTTTACCATGTTTCCAAGCTAGGCTCCATTGAAACACTCTAGGGGGTTTTATTTCAAGGCCCACCACTTGTTTAACCTATTATCCCTAGTAGCATGAGTGGTTTGGTTTCAAGATTCACCACTTGTACACTCTATGTCATTATATTGTGTTAAGGTCCACCACTTGTCCAACCTATAAGGTTATATCTTAAATGGTATCCTTTCTCGCCACTTGAAATGCCCATGATATGTTTTACATGGGAGTTTCATTCCAAGATCCACCACTTGTCCAAGCTAACCATATTCAAACATAGAGAGAAACAAAGGTCCACGACTTGTCCAAGCTAGGCTCCATTGAAACATGGAGAGAAGGAACCTCCACCATTTCTCCTAGATAGGCTCCATTAAAACATGGAGAGAAGTAAGTTCCACCATGTCTCCAAGATGCTAGGCTCCATTGAAATACGCAAAACCCATAATATTTTGTACATGGGTGATTTACATTCAAGGTCAACCATTTCTCCAACCTATTATCCCTAGTAGGTTTGGTCTCACAATTCACCACTTTTCCACTATATGTCATTATAATAAGAGGAATTGGGTGCTAAGGTCCACCACTTGTCCAGCCTATAAGGTTATACCTTGAATGGTATTTTTTCTCACCACTTGTAATGCCCATGACATGCTTTACATGGGGGTTTTGTTCCAAGGTTCACCACTTGTCCAAGCTAATTCTATTGAAACATAGAGAGAAACAAAGGTCCACCACTTTTCCAAGCTAGGCTCCATTGAAACATGGACCTTAATACCAAATTATTCCTAGTAGCATGAGTAATATTTTGTACATGGGGGGTTTGCATTCAAGGTCCACCACTTGTCCAACGTACTTTTCCTAGTAGGTTTGGTCGCAAGATTCACCACTTGTCCACTCTATGTCATTATATTAATAATAATTGGGTGTTAAGGTCCACCACTTTTCCAACCTATAAGGTTATATATTGAATGGTATTTTTTCTCACCACTTGTAATGTCCATGATATGTTTTACATGGGGATTTTGTTCCAAGGTCCACCACTTGTCCAAGCTAAATCTGTTCAAACATAGAGAGAAACAAACGTGCACCACTTGTCCAAGCTAGGCTCCATTGAAACATGGAGAGAATGATGCTCCACCATTTATCCAAGATAGACTCCATTGAAACATGGAGAGAAGTAAGCTCCACCATGTCTCCAAGATGCTAGAGTCCATTGAAATACCCAAAACCCCTGATACTTTGTATATGGGGGGTTTACATTCAAGGTCCACCACTTGTCCAACCTATTATCCCTAGTAGCATGAGTGGTTTGGTCTGAGGATTCACCACTTGTCCACTCTATATCATTATATTAAGAAAAATTGGGTTTCCATATCTAAATGGATCTTTGCTTGGATAAGTGGTAGACCTTGAGACCTAAATACCCATTCTACACTAGAGCATTGGTTAAGCCTTATGCACTTCAAGCATACCTTTAACAACAAGTAGTAGTTATTAGTTGACTTAAGTCTAGTTGAACTCCATGGTATTGAGACTAAGAGAGAGTGTAGCATAAAAAAGAGTCAGGATTTTAATTTGATTTTCTTTCTATTAATGAGTAGATCATAGATGGATTTTGGTATCTAATAAAACCTTAGGGTAGACAATGTAAAACGCATGTCTATTGTTGTGTTTGCATTAAGTGTTCTTGTTCTTTAATTTCAGAACCATTACAGAAAAATGGATTGGCTATATGCTGGCATAAATTGAAGAAAACTATTGAATTACCCATCCAACCTCCTCCAAGACCTTGTCCAAGGAATGAATCACCTCCTTATCACCTACCACTTGCTTTCAAGGACATCAAAAGAGTACTTATCTTGGATCTAGAGGGGTTACTTCTCAAGACAGTTGAAATGAAACATGGAGATTCTATGCCATCTTGGGCTCAACACATGCGACTTGTGGAGGACAAAGATGAAGTTTATCATGTGGTGCGACCAGACGCACAAAGTTTTTTGGATTTTTGTGCTGAATACTTTGAGCTATGGATATGGAGTTGCTATAACTTAACAAGGGTGCAACGCATCACACAAAAATGTTTTCCTGAGCAGTATACCAAGTTCAAGGTGTTTATGAGTAACAAAAATTGCCAAAATCCAAATATCATGTTAGGATTTACAAGGGTTTATCACAAAAATCTGAGTGATATTTGGAAGATATTTGAGGATTTGGATGCAAACAATACCTTAATTTTTGATGACACTCCATATAGGGTGATGTGGAACATGCCAGGGACATATCTTATATTTCCAAAGACGTGGAGGCAAACTTTCGAGCAACTTCAAAACTTCTTGCAGAGAACCATAATTCCATGGTTGGTAGGATGGTTGTATGCAAGAGATAAGAGAGTCTATACATACAACACAATTGTAAATCAGTATAGTGATTCTGAGACAAATTATGTCCTTGGTGTGTACTTGTCAACACGAAAGCATTGAATAAATATGGCCATAAGATTCTTTTTTTATTCTAGTGTGTATCTTTCAACATTTGTATAATTTGATATAGTCTTTTTTTTTTTTTTTAAAGGTGTGTCAATTTTATGAACATTTGAATGGAGTGCACCCTACTCTAAGGGGACTTCAATGTACTATTGGAGTGCATCCTATTGTAAGGGGACTCTGATGTATTGCTAGAGTGCACCTAAATTTTTGGGGACTCATTTTTTATTTGATTGGGGCCTATGTTGGGTCATATAGTAAAAGAAATTCATTTTTTGTCAATTCATATCGAGGTTGCATTTATTTGGAACTATGAAAGAATTGATGTTTGATGTCAAAATAAAACTTGTAAGTGTGGATCAGAGAATTCATGGACTTTAAATATGTGAGAGGGATCTTTTTCTTGGGCACAAATGTTTGCTTCAAGAATTTTTTCATTACATACTTTATGTGAAAGAGTTTTAGAACCTAAAATACTTTGAAAACAAAACTATGGAATCTAAGTGCATGTATTCTTGAATGGCTTGAAAGTTGATGTATACATGCATGTCGCCTTGATGAAGATTTAGATCTGACAAGATGGAAAGATATAATTCTTGGACGTTACCTTTGTCAATTTGGTAATAACATATTTAACTTTCTTTTAATATGGGTGGAAAATATATTATTATGTGCATTTGGAACCTAATTGCTTGACCTTCAAACCAAGATTCCTATGTTATTTTTTCATATACTTTTTTGTAATGAATTAAGATTGTGGATACAAGGTCCACCACTTGTTCAAGCTAGATCTAAGAAAGTATATATACTGAGTCTTCAAACTAGTAAACCAAGGGAAGAGAGAAGCAGGGTCCATCACTTGTCCAAGCTCATCTCTAGACAACAACATAGAGAGATGTTATGTCTACTAATTGTCCAATATAGTCATGGAGAAATGATAGAAGGTTGATCCACTTGTCCAACCTATCATCTCTAGTAAAATGGGAGGTTTGGCCTTAAGATTCACCATGTAACCAACATATACTTCATTGTATTATGAAGAGTAGAAAAGAAAAGCTCCACCACTTGTCTAAGGTAGTTCCAAAATCAACATGGAGAGAAGCAAGCTTCACCATTTGTCCAAGATAGGTTCCATTAAAACATGGAAAACCTCATATATGTTGTACATGGAAGCTTTTTTCCAAGGTCCACCACTTGTCCAAGCTAGGATCCATTAAAACATGGATAGAAACAAGGCTCCACAACTCTCGTCCAACCTTTATAGCTGCGAAGTGTACCGGTTGTCTAAACTAGGCATGGGAAAATAATAGAAGGTCCACCACTTATCCAATATATTATCTCTAATAGCATGGGAGGTTTGGTCTCAAGATTTAGGAATTGGCTGACCTGTATTTCATTGTATTATGATGAATTTGGTTTTAAAGTCAACTACTTATCCAAGCTATAAGTTTATATCTTGAATGGTATTCCTTCCCATCACTTAGAAAACCAATGATATGTTGTACATGGGGGGGTTGTTACAAGGTCCACCACTTGTCCAAGCTAGTTTCATTGAAACATGGATGAAGACAAGCTCCACCATTTGTTAAAGCTAGACTCCATTGAAATCTAAAAATCCATTCTATGTTGTACATGGGGTTTTTGTTTTAAGGTCCAACACTTGTCCAAGCTAAGATCCATTGAAACATGGAGTAGAGAAACACTCCACCACTTGTCCAAGCTAGGCAACATTGATAGTAGTTGGTTTAGTTTGAAGATCCACCACGTGTCTAAGCTAACTCTATTGAAACATAGAGAGAAGCAAAGGTCCACCAACTGTTCAAGCTAGGCTCCATTGAAACATGGACAGAAGCAAGCTCCACCATTTCTCCAAGATAGACTCCATTGAAACATGGAGAGAATCAAAGGTCCACCATTTCTCCAAGCCAAGATCTAGTTGTCCAACCTATAAGGTTATATCTTAAATGGTAATCTTTCTAATCATTTGGAATACCCATGATATGTTTTACATGGGGGTTTTGTTCCAAGATCACCACTTGTCCAAGCTAACTCTATTGAAACATAGAGAGAAGCAAAGGTCCACCACTTGTCCAAGCTAGTCTCCATTGAAACAAGGAGAGAAGCAAGCTCCATCATTTCTCCAAGATAGGCTAGCATGGATAAGTGCACCTTGAAACCAACCTTCCTATGAGGCAATAGAGCATATGCTACATATTTTATGTATGCCCCATGCCTCAAATTAAGAAGTTATAGATTAGAAGTGGACCTTGCTTGAATGTCACATGCAATAAATTAAGGAAAAATAGCCAAGTGGATTGTATTCCTCAATGGATCCTTGCTTTCACAAGTTGTGAACCTTGAGTCACTTTTACATTAACTTGGACAAGTGGTGGACCTAGAAACCAAGCTCTGCATGTTGAGATAAGTTGTAGGTAGGACAGTAGAACATAGACAACGATAATGGATGCAATATACTCCTCTCCTAATAATCCAATTGATTGAAACCATGGTATTTTAGTTGTTTTCATTGTGTATTGTATGTGCATAAAGTGGAATGAGACCTTAAGAAAACTCAAATTTTTGACAAAATCTCTATATTTTATACATGATATATTGAAAGTTGTCCAACCTAAGAATTGGGATTTTCCCACTTTACCTAATATGGTCTTTTTTTCTCAACCTCTTTAAAGAAATAAAAACTTGCACAATTTTTCAAAAATATCAATATTGGTCTTGAAAAAATCCTCTTGGAAAAAACAAAGCCAAATATATCTTCAAAAATTAGCTTTTTATTAAATAACAAAATCTCATTTTATTTAGATGCACCTAAAGTGGTATATTTATTCCATGTAGAATAGAAATTCTTTTGTATTTCCATTGTCAAAAGGCTTTTTATTTTCTTTTTTGTGTTGTAGCAAATCGCACTAAATCCTGTGCGAGACAATAGAAGCATATGTGAGCGCTACTAGGGACGCTTTGCTGCACTCAAATCCATGACCCCAATCACGGAGGTCGAGTGCTCAAACAACCAAGCAAGCTCCTTTGGATAGGCTTTTCATTTTCATTCTTACCCTTCACATTTTCATTTTAAATTAGATTTTTTATAAGGTTTTGTTTGAAGTGAACCAATGCATGACAAGTGTAGGGCTTCTTCTTGCTTGAAATTTTTAAGCTCCACTATATAGAGTACATATATAGATGCTTTTGAAATACACGGTAATATAAATAGTTCGTGTTGCACTCCTTCTCATAGACATTTTGTTTTATTGCGATAAGAATGTTTTAAAATATTAATGTCACTTTTTTTCTTTTACAAAGAAGCCTCTTATTATTAAATTTCTCTGGATAGTCTTATGTATGCCATATTGAACTCTCGCCTTGTTTTTTAAGGCTTCTTTTAGAAGCCAAAATTAATAGTAATTTTCTATTGAGAGAACAAGAAAAAAGTTTTATTTGAGCTTTGAGTTACAAGAAAACAAGTATGCACATCAAACACATCGAACAAGTGACACGATCATGAAATTTTTTAGCCAAAGAAGTTAAAGCTACTTCAAGTCCCATCTCTTGCTTTTTGCTTTTTAAAACAACCCTTGGTAAAGAAGGGAGTTAAGCATACATTTGATGTGAAATATTGAATAATTAAATTTTCTTTGATATATTAGTTAGTAAAAGAGTCCTTCCATTTAAAAATTCATGTCTACATTTTATCAAATAGTACTTGCTTGAATTGAATATATAGAAGGCTGTAGATGAAAAAAACAAGGTGCCGAGGTACGAAGGCCTCTAAGTTAAGTGGGGATGAGATTTATGGAGAGTATCTTTAAATGAGTGCCTGCAATCACATGAAATTTTTGTATGAAATTATATTGTCCATTATACATACATAATCACAAATGGTTTATATATTAAGAAAGGCCTCACTTAAATAATAAGGTGAAAGGTACACATTGTACACTATCAATACTCTCTTCCTACATGTATAGGCTATCACATTTTTAAAAGTGATGCATGACACGACCTCTTAATAGATGTTGCAAAGCATTGTTTGATACCAAGATTGGAAGCTTCTCATAGACATTATTTTTCTTGAGGTGCTAGTCCTTGTTCAACAAACTTAGGAGTGCTCTAATTCTATTGGTGTGTGTGTGTGTGTGTGTGTGTGTGTGTGTGTGTGTGTGTGTGTAATATATATATAAATATATATATAATAATATATATAATATATATATATATATATAAATATATATATAAATATATATATATATATAATGGAAGAGAGAGAGAGAGAGAGAGAGAGAGAGAGAGATTCCTCCTTTTGGTCTACCTTGATCTAGCAATGCTACCACTTGATTATAGAGATTAGATAAGTTAGCATGGTGTGAAGAGATGAAAGCTAAGAGAATTCAATGTAATAATCATACTTTAAAAAAATAAATGGAGTGGGTTCTAGAATTGGTTTCAGTAATAGGAACACAGTTGGATTCAATGTCTCTACTTCACTCTCTTACTTGCTTCTATCCTTACATATTTCTTATGAGCAAGACATGGTAGTAGTGCACACAAAACTACTTAGGGTTGCTTAGGGTTGACAAAAGTGCTACCATCTCAAGAAATATAAACTGGGTAAGCTAGCAAGATTTTAAAGATGAAGGCCCATAACTGCTACACTATGTAGTTATAAAACTTTGCATATCTAAGAGTAGAGTTACGAAAAGATTAGAGCTCATACTTTCCAATGTACCAGGAAAGCTTCCAATTTTCAAAGAGATGAGTTGGATTTCTTTTAATATTAAGAATGTGATTGACCCTTCCATCTATGTTGCTCTCTATATGCCTTGCTTGCATCTCTATCTATGTTTTGTGCACAAGCATAGTAACGTTTCACATCATCACCTAATATAATAATGCATAAGTAGCTTAGTACAATAAGGTGCACACTATTTTTTCATGTACACTTTCATGTCATTTGGACCTTAAAATATCATACAAATGAAAGAAAAATAAGATCACTCAATTGTTTATTTTTGTAAGAGTTTTGGCCATTATGTTAAACTGAAGGACATGGTGCAAAATTGAGGCTGTAACCTGAAATCATGCATGTCATTGATCTCTATCTCCACCTCTCCCCAAATTATAAAAGCATGTTTCTTGTTGAGAGAGAAGATTATATTCAACCATTTACATGCTTAAGTCTATTCCCTTATGCACAATCTATATCATACCAACCATTTGGCTTAGCTCTTGGTGCCTTAAATGTGAGACCAGACATTGAGGCAGTATAGGAGAGCCTCTTCTCGTATACACATTATGTCCCTTGAAAATTTGAGAGTATAGATATCATACCCTACTTGAGTGCTCAGCTTTTGATCACATGAAATTTCTTGTCTTACGTTTTAGTCTAGATCATGGCCTACATTTCTTTGTCTCCCAGAAACTTCATGGATTTAAATTATTAGTTTCCACCATTATATCCATGGTCTTCAAGCATGCTACCTATAGTATTTGGTCCCATAGGTCAATCTAATGTTTAAGGACAATGAATCTCTCTCTCTCTCTCTCTCTCTCTCTCTCTCTCTCTCTCTCTCTCTCCCCCAACTCTGAGGTCACTTTGATTGTTTCTACAATATTAAAAATCTCACCCCCTCTCCCTCATATGCAATCATATAAGCACTTGCATTCAAGAATCGAGACTTGTTAACTATATTTTTTAGATCTCTTGCCTTCTTCTTCTTCTTCTTCTTCTTCTCTCTTCTCTCCTCACCTCTCCTCTCTCTCTCTCATCCTCTCTATCTCTCTCTCTCTCTCTCTCTCTCTCTCTCTCTCTCTCTCTCTCTTCCTTCTCTCAAAACTCATTGGATAGTATTTGTAACTCAATTATTTATTTTGGTGATGTTAAACATTTTGTGTGTGTTTGTATCTGCGCGTGTGTGTGTTGGACGGATACGCCGCGACGGACGTCAGCACAGCGAGAACTCACCTAACATATAATGTCAGCTAAGGACGAAGCTCGACAAGCAGGCACGTGGAAGCAAGCATAAGGTGTCAACCTACAATCGACCGACTCCTAACTAATTCCTACAGAGGTCTCTACCAATTGTCTAAGTCACAGCCTTCAAGAGTGCATAAGAGGAACTTCCTACAATGCTTTCTAGAGCCGAATACCCATCAAACAATCTCGAAACACCATAACTTGAAGAAGACCCTACTAATACCAATATGTCGCTCTCCCTAAGATCTATGAACCAAAATCCCAACCCAAAACACCTGGTGCAGAAACACGTAGGATGTCTGGTCGAAATGTGCAGGTCTTCGTTTCCAAAATCTAAAGTGCCTAATGTGTAGTTCTACTCAATGTGAATGCGTGGATATGCTGCAATGCAAAATCGGACAATGTATGCTCACCCAAAAAACCGATGAAGCTCATAGAAGGAGCTCGCAAAACCGGACCGTACGCGTGCAATGTAGGTATCGGCGCGTAGCTCTCGTCGAGGGCAACACGCCGCACTTCTTCACACTAGATTCCGACCACCGGAGCACACGTAGCGTAAAGATGAAGCTCACACTCTCTCTCTCGTACACAGTACGCTCACTCACAGACTTCAAAACTTTTTTTTAAATGACAAAAGGTTCCTCATTAAGGTCAAAAAGTGGTATATATACCTTACAATTTCTCAAACCCTACAGTTCCAAAATCAACCATCTACTCAATCTAACTATCAAAACTGGGATACAATTTGGAAACTTCTGTAAGTCCCAATAATTACAAGGTGAAAAATCAGGTTTTCCTCAATGAATAAATAATTACAAAAAATAATAATCCTCCGGGTAGTTACTGCCGTGGGGTGTGTCCAGCTTCTAACACTCCCCCCCTCCTTGCTCATGTCGTCCCCGACATGGCCTTGATCTGCTGCTTCATCTTATCGTTTCTCGCATCTTTAGCAGTGATTCGTACCTGGCATGTAGGTTCAGCATTGTTGGGCCAAAGATGTCAGTATTTATGGTGAAGAACCCTGTATAGAATGCTTCTTCAAAAGCTTGGAGGTGATAGGATGGTAGAAACATGATCCTTTGATACAACGCATGTATCACCTCCTTGGAAGGCTGACCTGATAGATCATAGGCGCATCTGTATGTATCCTGGAAGAAAAATATGCTGTCGGTCACCTGGCCTGGCTTGAAGGTCTCGAACACTGCTAAGATGGTTCTGTAGATTTTTCTCATCATAATGCATGTAAGGTCAGGTGAGCCAGTGAACAAATTTATGGCGCCCGTTAGGGTTTTCACCATGTATTGGACACTTATTCTCTCACCTGCCTTCACGCTCGACAGCTTTGGGTAGTTCAACCAAGTTGGTTGGCTTCTTTGCAAAATTTCCTGTGCCTTCCATGTCCTAACCCTTGGTAGAGGACAGAAGCTGAGGTTGTCTCTGATATTTTTAGGTGCCTCTACCAAGTGGATTAGGTATTGTGGGTACTTTGTGAGCCAATCCTTCCTCCACTTTGGCTGAGAATCCACAATAAGCTTAACTCCTTCTGGCCTTGAGGTGTCTGCATTGTAGAGAGGTATAGCTGGCTCTTCTCTGATCCGCTTGTTTATTGTAGCTGCCTCATATTTCAGCAATGGATATGGGAGAGAGGGTTGAAGCCACTCGCGCCTGAGATTGCTGGCGTTGATCTTCTGAATGGTCATAGATTTGAAGACCCTCTGCTCCCACTCCAAGGCTTCCTTCGTGGTTTCTCTGAGCTCTTCCTCTATTGCCTTATGCAATTTTTTCTCCTCTTCTTGTGTTAGATCCTGTAACTCTTGAGAGGATCCTGCTATGCTTTCCTCTTGCATGGGTGTGTCCACAGGATCTGCCACATTTTCGAGGTCGATGCCCTCATTGGCGGCTAGCCCTGAGCTTTCTGCCTCTCCTCCTTGTTGGCCTTTCAACTCCTCAATTTTCCTGAGGAGTGTTTGCTTTTCCGCTTCAGCTTGTCCGCCCATATTCACGAGGAGGTCATTAAGTTCGGCGTTTATTCTTTCCACCTCCTCGAGCTTTATCTTCATGCTTTCCATTTCTTCTTGCAGGGATTTTTGGCCCTCTTCCATTCTAGTTTGCATGACTATAGAACCTTCAGCCATCATTAACCTCTGCTTTTTCTCGAGAGTCAGTTCTTGCATTTTCTCTTCGTAGAGTTGACTCTCAGAAATGATTTGAGTCGAGCTCCTAGCTCTGACTCTAGCAGGTGATGCTCACAGCCTTTGGATGGTTTGATCTTTGACTTTTAGTTGGTCCTTGAGCTCAAGGAATTCATCTAGGCTTGCTTCTTGTTCTATCTCTGCTCTCTCCTTGGCATTCCTCATGGACTCTAATTCTTTCGTTTCTTCTGCCAGCTGTAGCGTCATATTATCTCGTTCTTTTTCGGCATCTCGCAATGACTTGCTGAGCTGCTGACACTCTTCTTCAGCTGCTTGTATTCTTTTTGCTGTTGCCTCATTTGCGTCTTCCAGTGCTTGGCAGCTTTGCAGAGCCCTTGCCAAGCTGGCCTGGAGGTCAGCTTCTCTCTCCTTTTTCCCTTGGCTTTGTGCCTGCAGAGAATCCCTTTCCATTTTGATCTTTTCTTCGGTGGCTTTGAGAGTTATCATCTCTTTCTCTGAAGCCATGGATTGTGCCCTCAATCCGGCTAGCTTTGTCATCACCACGTCCCAGTCATTGGAGGGCAGGTGCAGGTCTACCGTGTCAGTAGCAATTTCTTTTAGCTCCACTAGCCTGATGCCTTGCATCTGTTCTTTAGGCCCTGTCCTCGACAAGTCGAATGCGACTGTGGCGGCTTCTTCCTTCGTATAGCCTGCAGCTAGCAGGTTCAAAAATGCATAGTAAGCCTCATCTAATCCTTTTTGCTCATTTTCAGGCCTGACCTCTTTTTTTTTGCTTTGGTTCCTGTCATTGCTCTTGATCTTTTGCTTGCCTTTCTTCTCTGTCCTTAACCTCCTTATCTTCTTGTGGAGGGCTGCTAGGAGGTGGTGAGGGCGGTGGTGATGGTTGTGGGCTAGGTTTAGAGCTATCTGGTAAAGTTGCAGGTTTGCCCTTTAATTCCCTGTCTGCTTTTGTTTTTCTTTCTCTTTCTTGGCTTTCTTGTTCATCTAGAACTTTCTGCCTTATCTGCTCTACTTCCTCCTCTGTGAGACAGGGACATGGGGAATGTTTTTTGCTGCAGCATCAAGAATCTCAAAATTCTTGATATAATCTTCAAAACGGTCCTTTTGCACTCTTCTGGATGATCCGGACATAGACTCGAGAGATGGCTTCCAGAGTTCGTTTAAATCACCCTTGAGGGCTCTCTCTACTCGGAAACTCTCCATCAGCCTCTCTAGTCTTGCCGCTTTTTGTGACCTTGTCTCTTTGGCCGGCACTTGAGCAAACTCCTTCTTTACTTTCTTCTGCTTGGGTTGCTCCTCTTCAACTGGCTCTAGCCGTCTTTTTAACCTCGTAGCCACCCTTGGTGCCCTTTGCGGCTCATCTTCCTTGTCTTCTTTTACTCTCAGCCAATCATTCTGAGATGGGGGGTCAGGCCACCTTCCTTTAGCGTGTAGTGCCCCATAAACCACCTTGGTGATCAGTTCTCCTGGAACTATGTAGGTTGGCTTTTTGTTGCCCATCTTTACTAAGCTGTCATGTATGTATGCCGCATAGTTGATTATCTTTGGGGTGCCTTTTGTCATTGCCCAAGTGAACGTTGTGGCAATTGCACTTGGCGGCATCCTGTACTTCTGTGGCCTCTTCGTGTACATGTGGAAGTACTGGTTGTACAACTGGCTCATAATTGCCACCTTTGGGTTGGAAATGTCTTCAAAGGTGTAATTTGCCTTTTTCTCTTTGTACACCTTGACTTCATCCCTTCTTTTTGTTACACTGTCTCCCTCATTGGAGAGGTCTAGTGCATGGGCTACAACCCGCTCAGTGATTATTATCTTTGTATCTGGTCTGCCTTGTAAGTCTGTTACCTTGGCCACTCCATCCTCTTTGATGCTTGTTACAAACTCCTAGACTCTTTTGATGTCCACTCCTGCCGGTATTGCTTCAAAGTAGTTGTGGAGATCAATCTTCTCTAAGTAGCCGGCCATCTTGCTTCGTACAAACTCATTGAGTTCTCTCGGCAGCATTGGTAGCTCTATTACATTACCTTCATTGTCTTTGAACACTCCCTGGTAGATCTTTAGGTTGTTGGACTCTAACAAATCCTCTTGTATCCAGGTGCTGGTGGGCTTTAGTGTTCCTTCTGGAATGACAAAGGGTTCCACTTCGTCCAGATAATCTTTGATGGTCATTCTTTTCTTTTTTGTCGGTGACTTTGAGGCTGCCATAGATCCTGTTGCACTCAGCAGACCGAAGTTAGCGTTTTTTCCGTATTAGCTGCGAAACTGAGTTTTACTTATCCAAATGACTTGAAAATTGAAAATAAAGCTTAAAAGGAACTTGTGAAGCTATGCATGTGCTCACAGTGCAAATCTAGCCAAAAATTTCCATCTAGACATCCTACACGTAGGATGTCTTTTTCATCAGAATTGGTTCATACTTAACATGCAGGTAGTGTAAGGATCATGGAACATGGCTATATGCTTGGATTTGGATTTGGATATCAAAAAGTGGATTTTTGGGCTGATTCAGGCTTTAGGTCACAATTTGGGTAGAATGTCCATCATAGGTAGCAATTGATGTCCAAATGGGTTGAAAATTGGTATATGGGCTCATTGCACCATGGTATTGGCTCCCATGATGTCATTCTTTGCACATAAGGCTAAATTTATGCTGGAGACATCCTACACGTAGGATGTCTTTTTCATCAAAATGACATGAAACTTGTTCTGTGGGTTGTCCTTGGCTTATGGAACATGGCCATGTTCTCGGATTTGAATTTGGACAAGATTTGATGCTTGTAAGGCTCTATGAGGTGTTTTTGGGCTCAAAAAGTGTATCTTGAGGGTGTTGGGAGTCAAAAGTGATTAGAATGGCTTCAAACTTGATATATGGGCTCCTGATGATGAGGTGATTGGATCTGGAATGATAAATCATCCCTTGCATGCCAAAAAGGTCAAATAGACATCCTACGTGTAGGATGTCTATTTCATCATTTTTTCTCCCTTACCACACAGATTGTTTTCTGATGTGTTGGTGAATGTGTTGTGCAAGTTTCATTGGATTTGGACAAGATTTGGTAGGTCAATGGCCCATTATTGCCTTTATTCCCTAACTTTGCGTTTTTCCATGCATATGAGGTCAAATTTGGTCCAAATGTGATGAAACTTGGTGTATAGCTTGTAAATGTCATTCAGAACATGTGCATGATGAGAAATGTTGGAGTTTGTGCCAAAAAGTGCCCTTGAGACATCCTACGCGTAGGATGTCTCCTGGTGATTTTTTCAGTGCTGGTGCTCCCAGTGCTTGCCCTTTGCCCCCCTAAGTCCCTTTTGAGCCTAATTTCAACAAAAAAGTCAAATGGATAGAGTATAACTCCCTGTGTGGACTTCAAAGCCTTCGAGCCGTTTTCTGACTTTTTGAGTGCTTTTTGGCGATGAAATTTCTTGATGTTGGTCTCCATAGCTTCCCGACCCCTTGGGGATCCTTGCCGTATGGTTTTTGTCGACTTTGGCTTCACCGGAGCTCCATTTGGCAATTTGTCGCTCTAGAAGCACCCGTGGTTGCGTTTACATACCTTTGATGATTTGTGGTGGTCTACCACCATAGGACTTGGTTGTTGATTTTTTAGGAAAGCCGCTCGTGAAGTTTGGTGGCAAACGGACTTGCGGTTTGGCCGCAAGTGCAATTTGACGCTTTGTGTGTCTGATGCCGTTTCTGAAGTTTAGTGCCGCCTCGGGTCACATTTTGGTCATGCGGGTCATATAGACTTGTCGAGCATGTCGAGATGCTCCTACCCATGAATTTTGGTAGCATTTGGTCGCCGTTTCACCGATTTCCCATTTGGTGGCCTCTTGCGGGTTTCTGGGAATTAGGGTTTTTTCCGATGGTTTCCTACTGCCTTTGGCTATCCAGGACTGGTCTCCTAGACTTGGGTAAGCTGCCGATGAAGTCTTGTTGCTTTCGGATTAGCCGTTAGGCCGTCGTCTCTACTTGTAGGTCTCTACCGCTCGCTTTGTGTGTGACCCCTACGCTAGTTTTCGCGACCTAATGACAAACATGCGCGAAAAGCTCAAGGTGGTGAGCCTACCTCTCATGTCTGGAGCTCGTCAGGTAGTTGTGCGCGTCGTAGAAGCTGTTGGAAGGTCGATCCGCTCTAGGTGGTAGAAGCTCTCTCCACAAAGTCAATAGTGAGAATGAGCTAAAAATGGGGTGAAAATTTCTTATAATGGAGGTCCCTGAACCACTTTTCATGAAACTTGACATGTGCTCCTATCTTCTTGCGAGATGCGGTTTAAGCTGAAAAATTTCTTGATTTGGACTCCATTTGCTCTGTTTACCAGAATTTTGGCATTTCGGTCAAAACCTGACCAAAACACGGTTTCCGCTCCAGTCTCATAATTGCACCCCCACTGTACCATAGGTTGTCCTATAGTCACTAATCATCCCCATATTTTTTGTTTTTCATTATGACTGTTTTTCACCTGCTTTTTGTATTTTTGAAGTTTTTCTGCCGAAAATTAGCAAAGTTAAAAGGAAAATAGCAAATCAAACCCAGAAAATCCCCAAAAATCATAATAAATCACAAACATCACCGCAACACATTATATACACTCACATGCAATTTTTATGGCCGGATTTCTCCGTTTTACCAATATTTTGCCTGAAAAATGGCTATTTCTACTTATATACACACACCTAGGGGCTTGATTTGGCGTTTGGCCCCATATACCTGTAGCTTCATGCTATATAAGGGCATATGTACTTGGGTTACTCCAGAAAGTTTCGCAATCAAACAACAACCCTAAAAATAGTCGAAAATCATGCCCTTTTTTGCTGTTTCTGTTATTGGTTCCGCATTTGAGAGTGCCTCTAGAATGCCTCCCCCCCTCCTAGCCGGAGTCCTCCCGGACGACAAGGTTTTGCCTCGGAGTATGTGCCGTGCATAGGTTAAAAGAGTTGTGCTAATGCCTGGCCGATTAATGTGGCCCTATTTTATGCATACTCTGTCAATGCATGGAAAAATTAATGTTGTGCAAGAGAAGGGAATAAGCAATATGCTTATTGGCATTCGCCGTCGAGGTTTCCTATTTTCTTTGCAAGTAACAGCTGTAACTCTACTGCTCTCTGTTTAATTGTCTTTTTGGCAAAAGGCAATTGCTTTGCCGACACTGTTGATGGAGTCGTAGCTGATTCGAAGGATAGAAGTGGTTGGGCCGTAATGGCTATGGGCCGTATTGCCATTGCTTTCCATTGGTATTTTGTTGCTGTCGGTTTTTGTAGATGGTTTGGCACTTTCTTGTTTACCACTGGTTTGTTTTTTATTGGCATCCACATAAGTCGATTTTCCATTTTGAAATGCAGCTGTCTGCTTTCCGTTGTTGCTTGTACTGAAGGGAGTTCCTTTTGCTTTTGCTTTGGTATCCAAATGTGAGTGACATTTGGGTTATGGCTAAGCATTTTCTTTGGGATCCATATCTGTTTTGTGCCTTTGGTTTGTGGTTGAATCTTCTGCTTTGTTTGAATCCTTTTGTTGCATTGTTGTTTGTCTGCCATGTCCTTTCTATCTTTCCGCATCCATACTTGTTTTCCTTGTTTTGGTAGCCTAGATCTTTGCATTGTGGCCGGTGACTTCACATGTCTGTAATTATCATGGTTGGCTTTTACCTGATTGTTGGTCTTGGGTATCATGTTGTTCTTTAAGGGCATTCGTGCTTTTGGCCTTGTTCCCAGTGATTGCATGGCTTGCAGTTGATCATGCTGGTATTGCTGAGCAAAAGCTATCACGTGTTGTTCATGTTCGTGCTGAATTTTGGCTGCCTTTGCTTTCCAATCTATCTGCACATTGTACGCTTTTTGCCAAAGTTGCCCCAGCATCATTGGGTGTTGTGTGCTTTCATCTGTTACCACATAGAATTTGTGTGGGTAAATATATTGATGTATCTATACATGCAACATAGTCCATCCCAATGTTTTCAACGGGTGTGATGTGCTACTTTCCAGCACTTGAGAAGTAGAATGAAGTTGACCTGTGACTTTGAGCTGTTGGTATAATCCGTTAGAGATCAAATTTTCTTGGGCACCCGAATCAAGCAAGGCTATTGATTCAACTTGATTGCTGCCCACTTTGACCGCAATTATTGGCTCCAATGTTTCTTCCTCCAACTTCGTCAGTCGAATGGAATTGATTCATAATGGTGGTCCACTTTGTTGTTGTTGTCACAGAAGCCGTCTTTTTGCAATGTGTTCTTGTGCTTTGGCTTGAGCTTCCTCCCGTACTCTCTGTTTTTCCTTCATTCTTTGTTTTCCTTGATGAATTTGTTGGAGCATCTCCTGTGTGAGTGGTAGATGATACCTCCTCAGTCGACATCCACTAATCTAGTTTGGCATTTCTTCACCTGCTAATGTAGCAAGCTTGACAGCTCCACTTTGTGATAGATCACTAATCACAAATGGTCCCATCCCTCGCTTTTTAAGTTTCTTGGCATGTTGCTTCAAGGTATAAACAAGTACGTAATCGCCTGTTTTAAACTCTTTGGTACGTAGATGTTTGTCAAAAAATTCTTTTTGTCTTCTCTTTTTAGCATAGATCGAAGCGACAGCTCATAAGCGGAGTTCATCTAGCTTTTCAAGATCATCAATTCTTGAAGAGAGCTCATGCTCTGTCCATTCTAGGCTTTTTGCTACTCGTAGAGTTGGAATTAAAAACTCTATGGGTAGTATAGCATTTAGGCCAAACACCATGTTGTATGGTGTTGTTCCTATTGATGTTTTATAAGCTACCCTGTACGCCCATAGTGTTGAGTGTAGCTGTTGATCCCAATCTGTTCTTGATTCTGACACTTTTTTAGTGAGAATCGTACATAGTGTTTTGTTAGTGTCCTCAGCTTGCCCATTGGCCTGTGGATGGTATGGTGCGGATTTCCTATGTATGACCATGAATTCCTCTAGCAGATATTCAATGACTTCATTGAGAAAATGTGTTCCACGGTCACTGACAATTTCTATTGGTAACCCGTATCGTACAAAAACATTCTCATACAAAAATTGTGCCATGGTGCCTGCATCAGCTTTTTGTGTTGCTTTGGCTTCGACCCATTTTGTGAGATAGTCCATGGCCACTATGATATATTGGGTATGGGTGCGATATGCAGCGGGTGATATAGGTCCCACAAAATCAATGCCCCATTTTGCAAATGCTTTTGCTCCCATCATTGGCAGTAATGGCATCTCATCTCTTTTTATTGGCACCTTGGTGCGTTGACATGCGTCACAACGCTTTACAAACTCTTCCGCATCCATGTGCAATGTAGGCCACCAGATTCTTGCGGTTAAGACAATTTTTGCTGTCTTATCCCCCGAAAAACGGCCTCCACTTATTCCGCTATGTGCATGTTCTAGAATCAGCAGGTATCCACTTTCACTTGCACAGATTCTAAGTTGATTGTCCTTACCTCGCTTATAGAGTTGGTTCCCAATTAACTGAAAGTCACGAGCTTCCGGCTCTATAGTTTTTTTCCGTGCTGTTGTGATGTTCTCAGGGAACGTCCTAGTGGTTAAGAATTCAATGATATATTGACTCCATGCACGTGCTATGTTTACCTGAAACAAAGTTGCGTGGTCTGCTGGTCGTTTGACACTACATATAGTACAATTGGTAACATAAGAATGTGTGTCCGCATACATAGTTGGCCAATAAACCCCTAACTGTTTCAGCCTCTGGTGTGTTTTCACTGTTGAACGATGAAATGCACAGCCCTGCACATGTGCCTCTTCAAGGTAGCATTCGAATTCTTTCGGATTTATACATAATCGTAGGATTAGGTCTGATCCAAGATGATACAGCCTTCCTGCTATCAACAACTGGAAGTTTTTTGTTTGTCGAATTGTTTGCTGTTTGGATCTGCATTCCGTATTATCAAACCCACTTCCAAAGGAAAGAACGCTAACAATTTCCTAAGACCATTTGGGTACCATTTCAATGTTGAAAAGATAAGCATCTAGTATGTCATCATCTACTCCTTCAGGAGCTTCCCCGTTGTGTATCCTTGAAAGATGATCCGCTCGTAGATGGGTCTTACCCTTTTTGACCACCACTGTGAAGTCAAATTCTAGCAATATAATAAACCAGCGTATGAATCTCCCTGTATTGCAAGGTTTATTTACTAGGTACAAAAGAGCTTGATGATCTGTGAAGAATACAAATTTGTTTGCAAGCAAATAATGCCGAAATTTCTTTACAGCATAAATCATTCCTAACCCTTCCCGCTCGGTGGTTGTGTAGTTCTTTTCTGCACTGTTTAATTGTCGGCTCGCATAGCAAACCGGAAAATCCATTGTTCCGTCTCTAGGTTGAGCTAGAATGCTTCCAATGGCATATGCTGAAGCATCAATGTGCACATGGAATATCTTTTTCCAATCTGGTGCCTTTAGTACAGGTGCTGATATAAGGTTTTCCTTCAGCTTTTGGAATGAAGTTTCACACTCCTCGGTCCACTCGAAATTGACTAGCAAACAATACAGAGGTTGTGCGATAACCGCATACATGTGTATGGATCTTCGATAATATCCGTAGTGTCCCATGAAGGATTGCACTTGTTTCGCATTAGTAGGCTTGGGTAGGTTTACAATGACTTTGACTTTGTCTAGGTCAGTGGTTATGCCATTTCTTGAGACAATGTGTCCTAAGATTCGGCCTTGCTTAACCATAAATACACACTTTTCCGGGTTAAGACATATTCGATATGTCCTGCACTTTTCAAAGACCTTTTGCAAATGGTCAATATGTTCCTCTCGTAGGAGAGAGTGTACACACAGGTCATCCATGTAAATTCTAAGAATATTCTTAGGTATTCCTTGAATGCGTGAGTCATTAACCTTTGGAAAGTGGCTGGTGCATTAGTTAAGCCAAATGACATAACTCGATACGCATAAATCCCCCATTTTGTGGCAAATGCTATTTTGTGTTGATCCTCCCTTGCTATTGCCAGTTGGTTGTATCCTGAAAACCCATCCAAAAAGGAATAAGCCCGTTTCCCGGCCACTCGCTCCAGTACATGTTCTGTGATTGGCAAGGGATAATTATCCCTTATGGTTGCTGCATTCACCTTTTTGAGGTTTACACACACTCGCAGTTTTCCATTCTTTTTGGGTACTACCACAATGGGCGACACCCAATCTATGTTCAATTTCATAGATGATTCAGCTTCCATTAGCTTATCAATCTCTTCTTTGATTCGTTTAGCAAATGTGTCATTATATGTATAAGGACGTTGTTTGCTAGGTTTTGCATCTGATTTCAAAGGAATTGTATGTTGGCATATCAATGGATCAACTCCTTTGAGGTCTTTATAGGACCAAGCGAACACATCTTTATACTTCTTGAGAAGTTGTGTTAGTTGTTCTTCCTCCTCAGGCTCTAAATCGTTAGCTATATAGACCGGCTGAGGCTTTTCACCTGGTTCTACGAGGTCTATCTTTTTTGCATTTTCAGACCCATCGTAAGATTCTTGGTTGGTTCTTTCCCTTACTCGTGGTGTTATGATGATTTTTCTGTCCTGGATAGTAAATTTCCGATAGTGTGATGGTACATTCATGTTCCCCTTTACCATCACTATCTTCTTCAGTGGTCCATATCTCTCTCAAAGACTGTTTCAGTTCTTGGTATTTCTGTTTACGCTCCAGTTTGGTCCACTCC
The DNA here is from genome assembly GCF_014529385.1 of Adiantum capillus-veneris. Taxonomy (NCBI): domain Eukaryota; kingdom Viridiplantae; phylum Streptophyta; class Polypodiopsida; order Polypodiales; family Pteridaceae; genus Adiantum; species Adiantum capillus-veneris. The sequence goes on from NC_140933.1 coordinate 154,616,624, forward strand.
TGGTCTTTTGTTGTTTCTTTTTTTGAATTTTGAGATTTTTGTGATTTTGTTTCGGTGTTAGCTTTCCGTACCTATTTTATTTCCTCTCGCGTTCTTTCTTTTCGATTTTTTGAGAATTTCCCGGATATTTGATCCTTTACACAATCCTCTGCTTTTACAAGCATCAAATAGTGAGTTTTACCTTTTATCATGGGCATCAGGTTCTCTCTTGCTTTGTTTCCTGCTCGTTTCCTCCTATAGCGTTCTTGGCATCTAGGATGTTGATTAGCAAAATCATAAAACTTGCTATTCTCGGTTTCATTTCCACGCTCACTTGAGGTGTTTGAACACTCATTATCTGCATCATCATTTACTTCCAAGTGTTCAGAGGAGTTGTAAAACTCTTCTTGTTCTGGAGGTTCTACCGTCTCTTTTTCTGGTATAACGCTTACCATGTAATAGGGTAACACATCATAGCCATCCTTGTCGCAAAATTTTGTTGTTGGACTGTCGGTAATGGTACAAACATCCAATGTTGCTAGTATGTATTCCCATTCTAGAGGTTCCAAGGCATCTTCAGGAAAAGGTTCCGGAATATACTCCTTGTCCTCAATTGCTCTTTCTAAGACGCAGTCCTCTCTTCTTAGGCTTCCACAATGTGAAGCTCCGCACATCCATAGATCTTTTGGTTGCCCTAACCATGTTGGTAGTTCTGATTCTGCTACTGTAGCCGAATCAAACTCTTCCACAGGTGTTTGGTTCACATCTTTGTAACTATGGTCATTCAGGTGTATTTTAGTTGTTGTCTCGCCATGTCTGAGGTATATGTGGTCATAACCCCAATCTTGGACCATCTTCAATTGTCGCATGAATGGTCGTCCCAAGATGATCTCATAATTGTTCTTCTTGTCGAAATCGACTATTGCAAATGTATGCTCATACTTAATTCCGCACGAAGTGACAATCACTTTTTCTAAGAGTCCTAGAGGCTTCTCCATGAACCCATCTTCCAATTGCAGTTTCATTCTGGTAGCCCTCAAAGCCGGTTTTCCCCATTTTTTCCAGATTTCCTTGGTGGCGATAGCAACTCCCGCTCCACTGTCAAGAATAGCCTTGGATACTACTCCTTGGAATTCTACCGGTAGCGTGGTGTTTCCGTCTTCTCCCTCGCAATATTCTCCAACCTTATTCAATGGTACTAGCCTAGTGTTTAGTTGAGGCATGTCCAACTCTCTGATCCCTTCTTGTAGCTTCAAGGTGGGGTCTTTCACTCCAAATTTTTCTAGGCATTTTCCTACTGTGGTCCACATGTTTGGCCTTAACCTTCATAGTTCTGCTAACGTGATTGTGCATGCCACTGGGGTGGATAACAACTCAATCAATCCTTGCAAATCCATCACCTTGTTAGAAGAAAGTCTTTCAGATGGGATTGCTCTCACTTCTGACTTGGCTTCGTACTCTCCCAGGTAAGAGGGTAAAGTTCTCAGCGAGTCTGGTTGGCTGTTCCCCGAACTAATTGATCCTTGGTCTCCCCCTTGTGAATGTATCTCAAGGTTCATTTGCGACCTTGCCTCAAATTCTTCAATAGGAGGTAAGATCACATTCTTTTCTTTTATCACGCTATTCATGTGGTTACTCATCCTGTTAGCCTCGTTGGCCTCTCGGATTTGCTTCCACATATCGTTTAGACCGTTACAGTCCTTACCCATTTCTGTCGATATTTTAGGCTGGAACCCGTCACTTGCCCCATCGGTGGTATTTGGCACTATGATAGGCTCTCCTCTGGACTCATAGGTATTAGTGAGTCTTTCCTTTGTTTCCACATGTTTCTCTAGAGTTGGTTGGATCGGGGTTGGAGCTGGTGCTTCATGCCAATTTGCAGGTTTACCTAGCGGGTCTTCCATCAATGATTGAGCTGTCTTGATCATCTTTTTACACATATCCAACCTCTGTTTTTCTATTTCTACATATGGATAAGTCATCCACCTTTGCTCCTGCGTTTGGTTCTATTTAAGTCTAGCTTCATAAGCTTTTAGCAGTGCATCCAGCTGCTCATTTACCTTGTCCGCCAGTACAAATCCTCCTGATCGTGCACTTTTGGGCTCTGCTATTTCCTTGGGTGCTATGGCTACTGTGGTGTGTGAGCTTAAGCTAGCTAGATCCTCTAACCGCTCCAATCTGTCCTTTGTATGTTTCAACTCCTCGGATAGGGCTGTTTGCTCTCGTTCTTTCCTGGCTTTCCTATGCGCCTTTCTAGCTTTCCAAGTGCTTCTCTGATTTTTCGTTTCTGAACTTTGGGCATCAGTTTTTGGTTCTTCAACTATGGGTTCATTCTTCCTTCTTTGAGCTTGGGCTCGTGTACCGCCTGAATAGGTATGATTGTCTCATTTTCCGATCCTCCACTAGAAGGTACTGTTTCTAACATGTTCAAGGTGGTTTTTGCTCCTTTGCTCGGGTTTTTAGGGCAATCGGGAATCAAATGAGTAATTCCACATTCTGGGCAATACGCATTGACTCTAATGATTTGATCATGAAGACAGTCCCTCAGCCAATGGTCTCCACCACACTTGTAATAGGGTCCCTTGGGTTGTTGAGGGGCTCCTTGAGCTCCTCTTTGTTGGTAAGCATGTCTCTGTCCGCCCATGCCTCCATTGGCTATGAACAACAATGTTCGTTCATTTAAGCTATATCTTCCTTCTCCTGCTGCCTGTGTAGCAGTTGGTGGTCCTTGATTTCCTATCATGCTCCATGGTTCTGGCGTCGAGGGTTCTTTCGGTGGATAATAGACAAGGTTTTCCGCATATCCATTGGGATCTTCATAATATGCATGCATAGGCACCAAAGCCTTATCCTCTGATTCAATTACTATTGGTGTGTATCTTATACCAACTGGTCGTAATCTTGGTAGGGGTGGTTGTTGCCCCAACACCGGTTGTGGTCTTTCTACACCTACAGGTCCTGGTAAGTTGCCTGCTTGATATCTAGGCATCGGTGGAACTTGAGGGGAAGCTACTGGATCTTGGGGAGCGTAAGGTCTCTCTCTCACATATCCCTTGTTATAATAACATTCCTCGGTCCCATGGTTTGTCCATTTTTGTTCAATAGCACACCACTTGGGCTGTTTAGCCTGGGGTTTGGTGTACAAGTTGATATTTTTTAGCACTTCATCTACAAGATGCTCGTGGTTTACCGCTACTTCTCCTTTCGGTGATGTCTTAGAAGACTTGCTTCCACTTTGCTGTGAAGATGAATCGTCATCAAGGTCCTTGAACTCCCCTTCTCTGTAGACCGCACAATTGTCCACAAGGTACAGAGCTTCCTTGGTCAACTCATTCAACGTCGTGCTCCTCTTCATATGTAAGTCTTTCTGGAGATCTGCATTCCTTAGTCCTTGGATGAATATCAACATAAGTTTGGACTGAGTTGGCAGTTCTTCAACAGGACAAAACTTAACATATCTTTTTAGTCTTAGGGATGCCTTTCGTACAGATTCTCCATATTTCTGTTTGAATTTATGGATTTGTGAGACGGTATTATGAGTTATTCCCCTTTGAGAGAATTCCTCGATAAACTTGTCAAACACTTCCTCCATGGACTCAAAGTCTCTACGCTCTACAGAGTCAAACCAAGTGGCAGCATCATCCTCTAGGGTTAGTCCAAACCCTTAGTCCAAACCCTGCAAATTGGGTAGGAAAATCTAACACCTCTTCGGCTCTAATTACACGCACAAAGGCTGCTACATGATCTCTTGGGTCTCTGCTTCCTGTGTATTTCTTATTTACCCATTTTTGCACTTGAGAAGGTCTAATTCTTCGATGATCTACAAACCTCATCATTGGATCACCCCGTCCTAGTCGATACACCTCCTCAAGCCTTCTGTAATAGGCTGGTTCCTCTCCCAATGGTGCTCCTAAGCCATAATTTCTAACGGTTCTCGCTGGAGGTGGTTCTTCTCTGCGAACTCGTTCTATGGGTGGTCCTCCAGGCTCTGTTGACCCTTGAGTCTTTGGTTTACTCTCTGCCTGATACCTTGAATAGAGTGGTGGTTCTTGCAAATCCTTGAGCCCTCGTGTGGCTTGATAACCATCTCGGTTTCGGTCTGATTCCATTGTTGCGCTCTGTCGAAGCCATGCCTGCAATGATGGCTGGTTTGTTGGTTGGTCTTGGTTGTTGAATACTTGCGGTCAGGTGGAATGTGAGGTTGCGTCATACTCATCTGAAAAAGGATTCGTAGACTTTCTTGGGGTGTAGGTGTCTCTTGGCACTTCCTCAGGGGCATATGTTGATGCTCCTGGACCTGTTGCCCTCTCTACCTCCTCTGGGAGAATACATTGGTATTCTCGCCCGTATCTATCAACAAAAACTATGACCTTCCCCGTAGCAGTTTCATAAGAGAATAAGTAAAGAACCTTGTCTTTGCTTAATTCGTTTATGTATGGTTCTTTGTTGCGAAAGTAAGAGACTATACCCTCACTCTCATGCTTGTAGATTCCCACGTTCTTGTTATAATTTGGAACCCTGGTTGTTTTCTTATCATACATAAAAATAGCTCCGGGCCGATCAATGTTTGGTGGCGGTTCTTGAGTTTCTGAAACCATTTTCCCTTTCGCCACGGTATCTCCATATCTGTTGTAATCTTCAGGGTTACTAACTATTAAATAGGGGTTCCCCTTTTCGTCTCGAAATCTATCTCCATCATCATAGACTTGTATTATCTCCAATCTTTGAGCTGGCCTCTCTTCGATACAAATGCACTTGCGGCCTCGATAGTCAGAATAGACTAGGGCTCCTCTCGAGTTTGTTCCCTCTAAGAAGATCACCATGAGCTTGGAATCACTCAAAGGATTTTGGGAGGTGCTTCCTCCTCGCATAGGTCCATCATAGGTGAAACCTCCTGGCTGTTGGCTACCCATCATGAAGAAAGATCTGTCTGAAGAAGTGTCAGTATCACTCCCTTCCTCAATAATCGGTGCTAGCGGATCTAGCCTTGCCTGAGTTACACTCTCTTTGGTGGACACTAAGCTACCTTGGTCACCTGCCACCTTCTGGTCTCTAACAATGTATCTTCCTAATCTTAAATTCATCAAACTTATCAATGCAATTTATCACAAATCCAACCACTCACCTAGCAAAGGGTCAGTTTTTGCACAACTTCTTGCTTTGTTGTTGAATATACCTGTACGCAAGCATTTTAATTTCGGCAATTGAATCAAAGCATTTATCTGCTATAGGTTATCTTAGTAATGATTGGTATAACTGGAGAGTTAATCTCAACCACTACTGTATTTTATACACTGCTACTGTTCTGGATTAGGTCTGTTAATCTGAAACAATACTTTTCTTAGATGTTGGTCAATTCACGCGAAAAAGTATGAATTCAGTCTTTGCTTCGTCAAATGGGCAAACAAGGTCCAAATTCACTTTTGAAAGAAGTTCTGGAACCCCTAAGCCAAATAGAATCTTACTGTCTATGCCAGGTCAAATTTTCCTTGCAGTAGGCCCTAATAGACATTCTACGCGTAGGATGTCTCCTGCTGTGTTTTGCCTGGATTTTTGCACTGTTGTTTCCCCTTGTTGTGCTGAGCTTACAACTGCTTTTACTTTTTGATTTGGACACCTGTTAGCTGGTCAATGAGTCAGAAATTTGTTCTGACAGCTTGTTGCTAATATTGATCAGTCTAATCAACTCCAAATTAGACCAAAATTGACTAGGAGGCTTGCCTTAGGCTATACAACACCTTACTATGCTCAAAGTCAAAGTCTGGCTTCATTTTCTTGCATTATACATCCTACGCGTAGGATGTCTTTTTCATCAGAATGGCTTCAAACTCAAAGCCCAGGCCCCCCTTGAGTTGCTGATCACTTTGGTATACTCAGAATTCAGTTTGGAGTCCAAAATCACTCAAAAGACATCCTACACGTAGGATGTCTTTTTGGCCTGTTTGACCCCAGACTTGTCCCACAGCTTCCCCTTGATGTCAGTAATCCAATGGTATGCTTAGATTTTGGTTTGGATGCCAAAAGTCCCAAATTTCAGCTGTTCTTGCCTTTTTTAGTCAAAAGTGCTAAAGTCCGCTTTGAACCCAATTTTCTCACCCAAATGAGGTGAAACCCCTTTCAGTCACTCAATATATCATGCAAGACATGCTCATGCAGCCCTCTTATGGTTTTGGTCTCAAAATAATGTTTTGGCACTATTTGGGTAGGATGTCTGGCAATTTCAGTCTATCTGGCTTTATCCTGTCAAGATATGGCCAAATTTTCACTTTTCAGTTGAAATTAGGGTAAACCCTACCTTCCGAACACACTGGTCAACTCAAAATCCCAAAATTCCTCCCAGATTAGCATGTAGACATCCTACGCGTAGGATGTCTCTTGGTTTAAAATTATATTTTTTCCTAACAGGAATGCTCCTGATGCTCTGTAGGTCAATTAGGCATTCAAACACACTTTTGCGTCTTTTTGCGTCTTTTACAAACTTGTAATGATTTTACCAAGCAAGTGTACATTCATGAAATGCTCTAGATCCTGAATCATGATGTCCTACTTACTCTACTCCTACCTATCATGTGAAATGGTGATGATGGTGTTTTTTGGTTGCTTTTTGGCCTCTCTGGACTCTCAAGCTCTCCTCTCACCGCTTCTACCACTCCAACTCCTACTCTAGAACTCGACTACCACCTAAAACTACCTAAGTCTACCTCATCTACCTAAGTCGAAGGATCTAAGCCAGGCACACACTTCCTAGACTCTCTCTAAGACCTAGAGAGTCCTCCACCCTCTGATCCTATCTAAATGTAAAGCGAGACTCTTGGCAAGCCAAAAATCCCAATCCTCAAGGATTAGTCTTGGACACCTACCTAAGGTTTTCGTCCCCGGCAGCGGCGCCAATGTTGGACGGATACACCGCGACGGACGTCAGCACAACGAGAACTCACCTAATATGTAATGTCAGCTAAGGACAAAGCTCGACCCGCAGGCGCGTGGAAGCAAGCATAAGGTGTCAACCTACACTCGACCGACTCCTAACTAATTCCTACAGAGGTCTCTACCGATTGTCTAAGTCACAGCCTTCAAGAGTGCATAAGAGGAAACTTCCTACAACGCTTTCTAGAGCCGAATACCCATCAAACAATCTCGAAACACCGTAGAACTTGAAGGAGACCCTACTAATACCAATAGGTCGCTCTTCCTAAGGTCTATGAACCAAAATCCCAACCCAAAACACCTGGTGTAGAAACACGTAGGATGTCTGGCCGAAATCTGCAAGTCTTCGTTTCTGAAATCTAAAGTCCCTAATGTGTAGTTCTACTCAATGTGAACGTGTGGATATACTGCAATGCGAAATCGGACAACGTATGCTCACCCAAACAACCGATGAAGCTCGTAGAAAGAGCTCGCAAAACCGGACCGTACGCGCGCAATGTAGGTATCGACGCATAGCTCTCGTCGGGGGCAACACGCTGCATTTCTTCACACTAGATTCCGACCACCGGAGCACACGTAGCGTCAAGATGAAGCTCACACTCCCTCTCTCGTACACAGTACGCTCACTCACAGACTTCAAAACTTTTTTTAAAATGACAAAAGGTTCCTCATTAAGGTCACAAAGTGGTATATATACCTTACAATTTCTCAAACCCTAAAGTTCCAAAATCAACCATCTACTCAATCTAACTATCAAAACTGGGATACAATCTGGAAACTTCTGTAAGTCCCAATAATTACAAGGTGAAAAATCAGGTTTTCCTCAATGAATGAATAATTACAAAAAATAATAATCCTCCGGGTAGTTACTGCCGTGAGGTGTGTCCAGCTTCTAACAGTGTGTGCATGCATGTGTCTTATTTAAGCTATGCAACACAATGACTCCTTGCTAGCAATGTTTGGAGAAGATTTGTGTCTTATTTGTGTGTGCATGTGAGCATGCATGTGTCTTATTTAAGCTATGCAACATGATGACTCCCTGTCAACAATGTTTGGAGAAGGTTTGCCTAAGCTTAGCTATTGAGAGTGTAATTTAACAAGTC